>NW_004567114.1:1577932-1579893 GCF_000260355.1 Condylura cristata
GGCCACGAGGAAAGGGGCCTAGCCCCCTTCCCAGGCCTGAGCATGGGACGTGCCCAGCACCTTCCTGGCCTCCCTCCTTCATCTGCCCTGCACTGGGTGCAGCTGGTGCAGAACACTCACCCCTGGGCCTGCCGGGAGGATGAGAGGCCCCGTGTCTGCTTGCTTCCGGGGTGCCTGCGCCGAAGAGGAGAAGCCCGCACTGTTGCTGGGCCAGAGAGCTAGGGTCACTGCAGAGGACCCACCTGGCCGCGCGGAGGTGTGGACACCCAGCAGGCAGGCCTGAGAGGGGGGCAGGGCTTCACCTGAGAAGCGGCCCCCAGCCTGAGAGGGGCGCGGGTGGAAGGCGGGACCACCCCTGGCACTGGGTGCCTGGGGAGCCACGCTCGTGTCAGTCCACGCCGCTGGCCTGTGGCGGGGCTCGCCCAGGTGGCTAGCTGCCCCTCGGGATGGCACATGCCACCGAGGTGGTGTACGGGGAGGAAGTGGGCAGGAGGGCGGACTGGGGCTGCCAGCGGCCAGGCCCTGCAGGAGCAGGCCAGAGAGGGGCTGCGCGGGTGTCCACGGTGCGTCCTGCCCGCGGCCTCAGCCGCTTGGTGTGTTTATTCCAAACAGTCACAGTCTCGACTTGGCAATTTGGACAATATTCTGTGTGAAGAAGGGAAAAACGGTGAGCTGCTTAAGAATTATTTTTCCTTCTATTTGTTTACTTTTTGCAGAGAGGAACTGGGGTACAGACCAGAGGTGTGGGGATGAGAGGACGCCCCAGAGATGGAGTGGGGGGCAGGACAGGTGGGTCCATCAAGAGACACTGCTGAGGGGGCAGGGTGGGCAGGCAGGCCCGCTGCGCCCTGGCGGTCGCTCCCTGGTGGGGTCACATTCAGGTGAGAGGTCAGAGCCTGGGGCTACCGGGCCACCAGGGAGGCCCTGCCTGGCCACGCTCCCCTGCCGGGCCTCCTCGGATGTGCCTGCGGCCGGTTCGCAGTATTGAGCATGGCTGTGACCAGTTTTATTCTTGCTTTGATATTGCCTCCACCCTGGCTCAGCTTTCTCAGCTTGCCTTGGGCGCTGACTTCCTTGATACTACCGACACCCCCTCCTGGCCATCCACCCGCCAGGGTCCTGCCTGAGACCTGCCTTCCTGGCTAGCTGGCCCCAGCCCTGCAGAGCAGGTGGCAAGGATTCTTACCCCACCCCCACTGCCGCTTTTCCCCTCCCCCTCCCCCCACTCAGGGCTGGAAGGCTGAGCTCTAACAAGTGGGAACACGAATGGAGAGTGTCAGGATGATTCCTGGCACAGGGTGGGAGCTAGCATTGCTGGAGCGGGAGATGATTTCATTGTTTACACAGGCCCAGTGGGTCTCATCTGGCTGCCCCAGCGCCCAGCATGGACCTTGGCATACAGCAGGCGCTCCACAAATGTCTATTGGCATGGTGAGCACAGCTTCAACGGATCGGGCAGAGTAGTGCAAAAAACAGAAACAGCCCAGACTGGTTAAAGCACTTTCCAAGCTGGGTAGAGAGTGTGCAGGGATGGCTTCAGGAGTAGCTGAATCCAGGCACCAGCTGCGTGCCTGGGACTCAGTCCTCTCTTCCCCCTCACTTTCCCTCTCTCCCCCTCACTTTTCCTCTCTCCCCCTCACTTTCCCCCTCTCTCCCTTACTTTTCCCCTCCCCCTCTCTCCCTCTCTTCCTCTCTTTCCCTCTGTCTTCCTCACTTTCTCCGTCACTTCCCCCTCTCTCCCCTCACTTTCCCTCTTTCTCCCTCACTTTTCCTCTCTCTTCCTCTCTCTCCCTCACTTTCTCTCTCTCCCTCACTTTCCCTCTCTCCCCCTCACTTTCTCTCTCTCCCTCACTTTCCCTCTCTCTCCCTCACTTTCCCTCTCTCTCCCTCACTTTCCCCCTCTCTCCTCACTTTCCCTCTCTCTCCCTCACTTTCCCCCTCTCTCCTCACTTTCCCTCTCT
>NW_004567114.1:1580148-1586131 GCF_000260355.1 Condylura cristata
ACTTTCCCTCTCTCTCCCTCACTTTCTCCCTCTCCCTCACTTTCTCTCTCTCCCTCACTTTCCCTCTCTCTCCCTCACTTTCCCTCTCTCTCCCTGCTCTCTTTACCTTGACTTCAGCACAGCAGGGGCAAGGCCTCAGATTATTTTCGTGGCACGTCCTACCCACAGCTGAAGCAGACAGACTCACCGAGGGTCCACGTAGCATGTGTCCAGAGGTGAGTACTGGCCTGGGTCACGGCCTTGTCTGCCATCATCATGTGGGTCACCCCGAGTGTTCTTCCTACAGGAAAGGGGTTTGTTACTGAAGGAGGGGGTGCTGGAGAAATGAACACTGTGCCCACCACCTATGAGTCAATTAAAAGGTGGGGTGTAGGACACAGATGACTGGCACAAGAGATTTCTGAGGTGTCTGTAAAGGTGGCCCCAGACTCACTGTCCTTCCCATGAAGTCACTGTCATTGCAACATCCCCCGCCCGGGAGACTGGTCCTGGAACATGACATGGCCCAGCCCTTCAGGGGCCTGCTGGGAAACTCCCCCGCTGAATGAGGGGTGCTTCCTCCCTTCCCCTCTCCCCTTGGGCACCATCAGGCCTGGGTGTGACCCCATCTGCCACTGCCTTGAGGGAAACCCTGGAGAGCCAGGGCCTCCAGCTGCCCCGCGGGCTCTCACAGCATCCCAGCCTCCCGCTCCCCTCATGGGCAGGAGCCCCCTGAATCGAGTCAGCTGCAACTCCAGGCAGAAACCGCCCTAATCGATAACAGCTGTCATGTTTTCTGTAGCACTGAGCAGAACTGAGACTTATGTTTCACGATTTACTAGCTGAGTTCATGAGCTTCTGACAGCTCTATCTCATCCGGAAGTTATAAAAATGCTTCTCTGGGAAGGGGGGCTGCATGTGGCCCCGTCCTGAGCCAGCAAAGGGGTGCCACCGCCCAGACGGGGTCCCCAGCACACAGAAAGCACGTTCATGCAGGAGGCGGCCTACTCGCCCCTTGGTGCTCCGGAGCTGCCTGGTGCGTGCGGAAATCTGCAGGCCTGGCAGCTTGCTGCCCACCTCCCTGGGGCCCCAGGAGAGTCACAGAGGTGGGGCCCCTGAAGGCTTGGGGAGGGGGAGTTAGCACTTGACCTATCAGTGATCTGAGTCCCAGAGCCTGTCAGAAGCCCAGAGTGAGGGCCACTAAAATATCTGTGGAGTTGTTTTTGCCACAAACTGACTAGATTGTTGAATGGGATGGGGGTGGGGCGGGGCATGGGCGTGTGTGTATGTAAGGTGGGTGGCTGTACCGTGGGGGCCGAATGGGTGGATGAGTGAATTGAAGGGAAGGTGGATGAATGACTGGATAAGTGTGGGGGTGGGGTAGAGAGGTGGGCGGAAGGGCGAGTGGAAGGGTGGAGGGCTGGATGGTGACCACATGGACGGATCTTCCTGAGCCAAGATGCATGGTTTTGAGCAGGTGTTTGGCCAGTTCCTCATGGACCCTGTGGATTCCACCCATTTCCTCCTGTTCTCCTGGAGTCCTGACTGCCCCCCCAACCGACTGTCTCCCCGACTGCCAGGCTGTGGCTGGCGCACAGGGTGGCACCTGCCGCATCTATGGGTCTGGCTAAGGCCCTGTGGTCCCTGGCACTTTGCAGAGGGGGTACTGAGAGGGGGCTTTGTCTTTTTAAGTTTTTTTTTTTAAGCAGCCTGGCCAGCTGAAAACAATGGGCACCCCAACCTGGGATTCAGGAAAGCAGATCTGTGGGACTGTTGGCCAGGGGCGCAGAAACAGCGCGCGAAGGCACAGTACCCAAGGATGGCCACGTGGGGAGCCATTGCCCCCCACGCCCCCAGAGAGTTGGAGGAGCCCAGGACAGAGCAGAGAGCCCTGGCCTCTGCCTCCTCCTGCAGCTCCTGCCCTGACCAAACCATCCTGTGGGCCACAAAGGAGCCAGAGCAGCCTGACGGGCTGGCAGGGAACCTTACAGAGGAAGGACATTTTGGCCTCCGGCCCACACGGGCGCGCCTGAGGACGTTGAGTGGACTCAACGGGCACAGAAGGGCAGATGACTGAGGAGACGCGGCCTCGAGTGTTTGACTGCCATTTCAAAAGAAAACGCCAACATAAAGGAAATAAAGCAAAGATGCAATAAACACAGCTGAGACTGGTCCTGCCTAGATGCCTCAGGTTGCCGAATCGATACATAAGAACTGGCTGCACTTTTCTATACAAGTAATAAGAAAGAGAAGTTAAGAAAAGAGTTCCCTTCACAGTATCAGCAAAAAGAATCGAGTCCATAAGAGTTCACCTGGCCAAACTGGTGAGGGACGGAAATGGCAAACACTATGAGACATCGCTGGCGGTGGTAGTTGGTGGCTGGGGAGGATGTGGAGGACGGCCCTGCTTGAGGGGCCAGTGGGCATGGTGGGGTGACAAGAGAGATATAAAGTTAATTCGATCTCCATTAAAATATTCCTCAGGGCCCTCCGTGGTGGCGCAGCGGGTTAAAGCACAGCACTAAGAAGCTTAAGCTACTTCTGCATAAGTTCGATCCCTGCCTGCCCCAGAGGAGATCCACATGGTGTGGCAGACCTCTCCTGGCCCACCAGCTGCTCAGCAGTGTACTTCGTCGATCTGCCTGTTCTGCTCCCCACTCTGTCTCTGGTGAATCCTCTCACCCTCCGCATCTCTGGCCTGTACCCCAGTTCTGTATAAATAAATAAATTAAAAAAAGATTCCTCAAAGACATGAAACAAAACCATTACAGTATAGGTAAGGTCTTGAATAGAAATATAACTGACGTAATAACTGACGTAATAACTGACGTAATCCTGACTAACTGATGTAATAACTGACAGAATAACTGACGTAATAACTGATGTAATCCTGACTAACTGACGTAATAACTGACAGAATAACTGACATAATCCTGACAGAAGGGCAGAATGTCACCGACTTTCTACTGTACAGCAGCAGTAATTAAAACAGTGTGGTACTGGGTCTACCACGTGACCCAGCAACTCTACTCCCAGGAATCTACCCAAAGCGCACAAAAACACGAATTTGAAGGGAAACCTGAACGCCGGCGCTTCCTGCGACACTGTTTACAAGGCTGAGATGTGAAAACAACCCAAACGCCCCAAACAGACAAATGGATCAAAGGTCCAGGTGTAGTTCCACAATGGAATACTACTCAGCCATCAAAAAGACAGGCGCCTGAGAAAAGGAGACCAAGCATCATACCTACAGAGACTAGCATGTGTGAGCAAAGTGAGGGTTCCCGAGGTTAACAGGGAGAGGAAGGGAAAGAGGCCAAAGCAGTAAAAGGGGGAGCTGGGAGAAAATAAAATAACTGACAAGAAAGAACAAAAATTCACTCTCAGTTTCAGTGAGGTCATTTTGTAGCTATTTGTACTTCAGAAATAAACATCAGTCAGAGGTGCTTGTGGCTGACTCGGTCTGCCTGTGCGGGGGTGTTGGACCCCGAGGGTGCTGGGGCTCGAGTTGGGCTCTGTCCTTTTTGATTCCACACAGAAGCCCGAGCCCACGACTCTGGTTTGCCAGGGGTGAGCCGTCATTCTCCATTCACCCGCCGCCTCCGCTGATGGTTTCACCTCGGAAATAACCTCTTACGCGGAAGAAGGAGTCCGCGGCCTGGATGGTCTGCCAGCGAGGTGGGACTTGGCGCGCCTTCACCCCCGCCTCCCTCGCTGGCTCGCTCAGGGGCCCCAGCACGCAGGGTCAGGCCCGCCTCCCGCGCCCTGGCTGAGGGGGGCCTGGGACTGGGGGGGCCTGGGCTGAAGGACGCAGCCAGCGCCCTTCTTGGGGTGCGCTCTCCCGGAGGGCGCGGGCACCGGCTGTGTGGACGTGGCCGGGTTACAGGCGAGTCTGAAAGGGGTGCTCTGGCTCTCTTGCTCGGGAGTGTGCTCCCACAGTGGGATCGCCCCTGGGGCGGGGGGCGCCGCCCTCAGGAACCCTGCCAGGGGCTTCCAGGCCTGGTGCAGGTTGGGGTGCCTACGCAGGGTGCAAGTGCTTTCTCTGGGAAGGGGGACTTGCGGGTCTGGGGGAGCTGGGCCAGCTCCGGCTCTCCCCTGACGGTGTGATTGGGCTGTCCGGAGGATGGGGGGAGGAGGGCTGGGGTGCGGGTGGGCCACAGGGTGTAAGGGACAGTTACCACGAGAGGCGGCTTGTCCCTGCCCCATCAGCTCACCTCCTGGCACTTTCCCGCCAACTCCAGCCGGCCCTCCAGCCTTCCTCTCAGCCCTGCCTGCCCCTTCTGGGCCTCCCGGACTTTGCTGCCATTGCCCAAACCTGCCAGAATGTTCTCGCTGCCAAGGCTGCGCACACATCATCCTTTCCACCCCTGCGGCCCTCCCCACCTGAGTTCACAACCCTTCTTCAGGGCACGCCTCCTCCAAGAAGCCCGCCCTGACCTCTCCCCGGGGGTCCCCCACTTCCTGGGCTTTCTGCCCAGTGTCCAGTGTTTGTCGAGTTCTCTCTTTAGCCGGACCCTCTGTGAGGCCAGGCCAGGCCGGCCTGGCGCCTCACAAAGCCTCGGGCATCAATAAGGGTCTGGAGAGAAGGGAGGTGGAAACCTCACACGCCTATCCTACAGGCCTTCTCGGGAAGCTCCTTCTACTCGTCCCCTCCTGTCCCAGCCGCCACTGACCACGGCATCCAGCCCAGGCCCTGCGACAGCTGGGCCACTGCTGTTCACAGCACCCACCGGCCAGCAACAGCTCATAGGGGCTGTCTCTGGGCAGCGGCGTGCAGGGGCCAGTGGCAAGGGGACAGCTCTCCTGTCCGGGGCCGGCCTCCCTCCTGGGGCCTCCGCACTTAGAGCCCTTAGAGCTGGGAGCAGCAGGCCTGTGAGGGGGCCGCCCGAGGGAGGGGCTCCTTCTCTTCCTGACCTGCCTCCTCGCAGCCCCCCAGATATGGCCGCGCCCCACTAGGCGAAGTTCACAGGAGTGAGAAGCCGCGGGGGCGCGGGGGGGGGATGTCCTTCCTCTGCCTGGGGCCTTCGCGGGCCTCCGGCCTGTGCTGGACAGAGCCTGGATGGTGCGTGCACAGCCCCGGGCAGCCAGCTCACCCGGGGGCGCACACCCTCCCCAGGCGCTGCCCCAGGAGCCCACCTCTTCCCCGCACGAGCCCCCCTCCGGCGGGAGACCCCACTAGCACGCCCTCTGCAGTGTTGACGACCCGCACTTATACGGCCACGGAGCCTCAGCCAGGCCACGCCGAGGCACCGTGGCCGGGAGACGCGCCACACTTTGCTTCAGCGACACCTCCTTGCGCTTGAGCGGGCGCTGGCACCTTTACCGCCAGCCTGCCGCCTCTGGCCGCGGCAGGGACCTGGCCTGTGTGAGGCGGCGCTGCTCCGACACCGGCTTCCCCTGTCCCGCCGTGGCCCTTGTCCCCGGAGCCTGCCACGCTGGGGCCCCAGGGAGAGGCCCTGGGTGGGGAAACCAGCAACCCAGGAGGCACAGACACATTTGCATTTCCGACCAACGATGAATTAGTGGCACCTTTCAGGGTGTTTTGCTGCAAGCGTATCCCGTGCAGCATCTGGGATATGCTCAGACTGAGCGATTAGCCGTGTATTTGAAATGCAGACGGAGGGGCGTCAGCGCTGCCTGCCCGCTGCCCCCACCTCCGCGGGCAGCCCGGGACCCAGCGCCCCTGCAGGCAGGGGGCCTCTGGCTGCCGGCTCGCTGCCCCCGGCTTGCACTTGTCACGGGTCCTGTTTTTGCTGTCTTTTAATTTTTCTGTCATAAGAGCAATACACGTTCACTACAGAAAAATCACAGGCTACAGACAAGCAGCGAGAAGAAAGTAAGAAAACACTCATAATCCCACCCACACAGAGACAGCTACTGTGAAATCCTCGGGTAGATTTTTCCAGAGCTGCCTGTGTCTGTGCAGTCTTTAAAGGAGCACGCACTCCCGCCCGGCTCGGCCGCGCCCCGGCGCTGGGTGTCGCCCGCCTCCCAGAGGCCGGCC
>NW_004567114.1:1586246-1588340 GCF_000260355.1 Condylura cristata
GAGGCTCAGGGAGGCCCAGCGCGGGCGCCTGTCTGCCTGCGTCTCGGAAGCACCCCAGGCCGGGCCCACGGAGGCGCGCGAGCCGGGGTCTTGGCTCCAGCAGATGGCCGCCCTGGCCGCGTCCTCACGTGACCTCCCGTCCGCGCGTGTCCTCACCGCCTCTGATGAGGATAGCAGTCAGCTTGGATGGGGGCCCACCCTGATGACCTCACCCCAACTTAACTACCTCTCTGAAATCCTATCTCCAAATAAGGTCACGCTCGAGGTACAGGACTCGAGGCTTCCACATGAGACTTTGGGAAGAGGACAGGGTCAGCCCGGCGCCCTGGGCGCGCTGGAGGCCAGGCCGGGACTCAGGGGTCCTGGTCCTCTCAGGGGCAGGGGGACACCTACGCCCACATCCCCGCCCCAGGCCACACTGGCAGCCTCGCTGGGCCCTGTGGGTGCAGTGCAGAGCCACCCCGACGGACAGGTCCAGACGGCCACCAGCAGCCTGCTCCCGGGACCCACCGCCCGGGTTATGTCCCTCAGCCAATGCCTAGCGGTGTGCGGGTCATAGGTGGAGACAGCCTGGCCGGGCTCTGAGCTGGCACAGAGCTGGCCACAGGGCCGAGGCTCAGGCAGGCGGCCCTCAGGGTGCCCCTCCCCGCCGCTCTGGCCTCCCTGCTTGCTGCAGTCGGAGGCTAGGCAGGCTCCAGGCTGCTCTCCTGGGCTGCTGGCCGGCCAGAGGGCCCTCGGCCTTCTCCTGTGTCTCCTGCACCTGGTCTTGTCTCTTCCCTCCTCCTCACATCCCCTCCCTCCTCCCTTGCGCTCCCTCTTCTCCTTAGCCCCTCCTCCCTCCTCCCCTCCCTCCTCTGCTTCTCTCCTCCCACCCCTCTCCGCTCAGCCACACTAGCTCCTCACTTTCAGAGTGCCCCTGTTGGCCCTGGGTGTTCCTTTCCTGGGGATTGGGGCAGCTGCCCTGCTGCGACCCGCCCTCCCTCCGTGAGACTAAGCCAACAGTGGCAGCAGGTAGCGGAGGCAGGGACTGGCTCCAGCTCCTCGGCCTTCCCCAGCATTCCTCGAGGGCAGGACAGCTCCACAGCGGGGCAAGGGCCTGCCTCGGGCACCGACCTGCTCCGACTAGTGGGGGCAGAGCCTGCGGGGTCAGCTGGTGGTCAGGGAACACTCTGTGACCCGGCCTGGACGCTGAGGCTGAGAAGGTGCCAGCAGGACTCAGCAGCCCTGCAGGGAAGCCAGGAGTCAGCAAGGGCTGCCTAGCGGGCCAGTGGGCAGCTCTGTGGCGGCTTGCCAGCCCTGCCAAAGTAGCCGCCCTGCAAGTGTGCGTCGTGCACACACACACACACACACCCCCCGAAACAAAAGTCTCAGGAGGCCAGCGTCCTGCGATGCCACACACCCTGCTATCTCTTCCCAAGTGCCTGCCCTGGTGTCCATTGACCACTGGTCAGCCCCCACCACCCGCAGGGAAGCGCCCTGGGGACCTGCACGTTCTGCTCCACCTTTCCCTGTGGCCAACAGGTCTGTGCATTGTCATATTCTTCACCTAAAAACCAGAAGGCTGCGGCCCTGGGCGTCACCGACACGTTCTCCCCGAGGGTAAAAGGCTCAAAGCCACGCAGGTCTTGACCCCCCAGTTCCGCTTCTGGAAACGTGTGCTGGGCCATGGCTAAGCCCCTGCAAGCCAGGTGCTCAGGCGCTCCCCAGCGCGGCTGAGAGGGGAGCCCGCCCGAGCCAGGGCCCACTGCCAGGGGGCCGCGCCTCACTTCCGTCGCCCTGGAAAGAGGGGCGCAAGAAGGAAGGGCAGCTTGGAGCCAGACGTGCGCATCCCGCCACGAAAGGCTCCTCTCGCTTTGCTCAGAAACGTAGGCAGCTATTTGCAGGCGCTCAAGCGAAAGGTTGCCTGGGGTCGGCTTTAAGTTCCGCTCCGGACTTCGTCGCCCTGGGCGAGAACTTGCACCAGGGGCTATTTCAAAGGAAAAGAGAAGAAAGGGAAGAACCCAGAAATGGAAGCGGAAGATGAAGGGAAGGAAGGAGCGCGGGGGCGGAGAAAGGAAAGGACAGGCCGGGCGGCGGGGGTGCCGGAGCTCCCGG
>NW_004567114.1:1589158-1591982 GCF_000260355.1 Condylura cristata
CCCTCTTCCCGGTGCTCTCGCACCCCACCTCGCTCCGCGTCCCCGCTTCCCAGCCCCGACGCTTTGGGGGCGGTGAGGTTTGACTAGAACTTGGGGGTGAGGAGGAGTGGGTGTCCCGGGCGGGGGGCGCACTCCGCCGCACCCCCTGCAGTAGAAGCTGGTAGAGTGGCAGCGTGCGAGCCCAGCTCCCTCCACCCTCCGCACCCCCCTTCTGGTGGTGCGCTGGTCTCTCCGCCCAGGACCCCAGCAACCGGCTGGGGATTGAGAGTGGGGAGACTGTTTTAAAGGTGCAGAGAGGGGACGTGGGGGGACCTCCACCACAAGGGACCAGGGAGGAGCCAGCGTGCCCAGGTGTGCGACGCCCAGCCCTACCTACGCGCGGCCCCGTCGCCCGGCCCCAAGCCCTCTCCCAGCGCGGGCGTGGTCGGGTGAAGTTAGACGCGTTTGCGCTGCGGTAGAGGTGCAGGCGGCACGGCTCTGCGGGAGGACGCTCGCTCCCAGCTGCCCTCAGGAGGCCCCGTGGGCTTCTTTGCTCCTGTCCCCCTCTCCCCCCAGGGGCAGCGGGCAGGGAGCCGGGCCTTGGTCTCCCCAAGGACCCCTGTCCTCCTCCTCCAGCGCCCCAGCCAGAGCTGGCTTCTTTCCCTCCAGGGTCACTATGGGCGGGGAGGGAGAGGTGTGTTCAGTTCTGCCACTGTTCAGAGGGAGAAAGACAACCAAGGGACGAAGCCACTGAAAGCAGTTTTCCAAGCTTTATTATCTGGTGTCAGAAGTTCACACACAGGGACATTTCCAAAACACTGGCCCAGTGGCCTCGGGGTCAGGCACTCACCGCAGCCCCGCTCCCCTCAGTTCTGTTAGGCAGCCCTTCTCCTGGGGGCCGGGCTCTCCCCATCCCCTCCCCTCAGACTCTGCTCCCCAGCTGGGGGGCTCTGCCATTTCCTCTCCCTGGGGTGCTGCTCACCTGGCCGGCCAGCACCTTTCTCAGCGTCCCCTGGTCCCCAAACAGTCCCTCTGCCGCCCTTCCCACCCCCACCAGGTGGGCTCTCCATGGAAACCCAGAGCAAGGTCCCCTTTGCGTTTGGCGCTGCTGCGAGCCCCTGCAATTCAGAACCAGCTCGTGGTCAGGACCAGTTAGAGAGGGCTCGTCATCAGCAGTGAGGCTGGTGAGCACCCAAACTAAAGGGAAAAACAGCCCTGCGCACCCTTCCCCACCCGTCTCCTCCCCCAGCCGGGGACGAGAAGCAGACGCAGGCCAGGGCATCCTCTCTGCCTGCGACAGGTGTGGGTGCCAGGCAACTAGGGCGAGCTGCAAGCACTGCTGGACGCCAGCTGCGCCCAGGGCGCTGCAGCCAGCGGCTGCAACGCCACCCCGCGCTGTGCTGCCTGCGGAAGGCTCGCTGTCTGGCGAGGGTGTGCGCGCCGCAGCCTGGGCCTCGGTGAGGACGGTCGGCCCAGGCGAGGATGGCGCCGCACCCCCTCTCAGGAGATGGCCAGTGAGCCAGGCAGGCATAGGCGGCCGGCAGTCACAGAGGACAGTCACAGGCCCATCACCGCAGCCGAGCGGGGGAGCAGAGGTCTCGGCGGCTCAGCCGTGGACAGGCAGCCTGCAGCGGGCCTCTGCGCAGCAGCCGTGTCACACCCCAGCCTGACTGGGGGCCTGCACACTGGCCTTCCAACGTCCAAGGCCCCGCCCCCAGTCCAGGCAGTCACCCTTGCTTGTTCTACACCCCACCGGGCTGGGGGCTGCACAGCCGCTCCTTGTAGTGCTCCAACCAGGTGCGCAGCTCAGAGACCTGGTAGCCATCTGGGCCGCGGCCCCCCTGGTACATAATGGTGCCGCTCTGGACCACGTAGAGGCGCTCGAAGTAGGCGCCATAGGCTGAGCTGCTGGAGTTGGCCATGGTGTCCAGCACCAGCGCACAGCTGGGGGCACCCTGCTGCAGCACCCTCGCCGCGCTGACCCTGTCCTCCAGGCTCTGGTGCTGCGGGATGCTGTAGGGGGAGTCCGTGGTCACCCAGCCGTCAGAGGGGTGCGCCTCCTCTATGTAGATGATGAGGAAGTCCACGTCGCGCTGGTACTCGGTGACCAGGCGCTGGAAGGCGCTCATGCGCGCCATGAACGGCGGTCAGGTGCAGCTGCCGAAATTGAGCACCAGCGGGCGGTTCCCTCGCGCGAAGTCGAGGATGCGCTGGTTCTGGAAGCCCTCGGGCAGGACCACCTCCGAGTTGGGCGCCGGACCGCCCTCGTGCGCCTGCTTGAAGAAATCCAGCTTCTGGCCATGCCACACCGCCTTCAGCGACGCCAGGGTGCACAGGCGGTTGTCGTCGGACACGCAGATGGGCGGGTCGTCGGGGGGCACCTCCTCGCCGTCGCTGTTGAGCTCCATTTCGGGCTCGGGCTGACCCCGGCGGCCGCGGCCCAGGAAGTGCTTGCGGATGCACAGGAAGTCGAGGAGCCAGAGCATGAAGGCCGTGCCGAGGAAGCGCGGGAAGAGCACGAGGCACGAGGCGGTCTGGGCGCACAGCCTCAGGGAGTGGAGCAGCAGGGAGCGCAGCATGGTGGCCGCCGCCCCCGAGGCCCCCTGGGGCCCGCCTCCCTCCCCCACCACTAAGCTCGGGGCAGCCTGGCGAGGCATCTGGGCTTCGGCTGTGCGGGGAGCTCGATTTATAGCCGACGCTTCAATTGGAGGGAGACTCCACCTCCGGCCCGGGGCCCGCCCCCTTGCAACTTGAGCCCGGAGGGATCACCCAGCGGGCGGCCAATGCCCTAGAAATAGTGGGCCGAGGGCGGGCGCGGCGGCCGGAGGGCGGGGCGGCCGGGCGC
>NW_004567114.1:1593465-1594445 GCF_000260355.1 Condylura cristata
GCGCCGCCCGCCGGGGCCAGCCGCCAACTCCTTCCCGGACTGACGGGATCAGCGCTCGCGCCGGGCGGAGGTGGCAGCTCGGTGGGTCCCAGAGGGTGAGCACAGATCGCGCGCTCTTGGCGGCCGCGCGAGGGCACAGGTCCCCAGGGGCAACGGCGGCCTCGCAGACCCCAGGGGGAGCCGGGGGACAGGCAGACCCCAGCGGGAGCCGGGGGACAGGCGTGTGCGTGCGCAGGCTCGGCCGGCGAAGTCCTTTCTTCCGTTTGGGGGCCTCTCTGGGACACTTGGCCCTGTGCTCAGGCCCAGAGCAGGCGTGAAGGTAGCTCCTGTCCTCCCTCCAGCCAGAGGCTCTCAGCTGCCTGGGGCAGGGGCTGGGGGATGCCAGCCGTCACTGCACACCAGAAGGAAGCCAACTTGCTCCAGTGCTCCGCACCCCCACACTGCCCCTCACCACCTGGTAAGAGCTTTCAGGGGCCTAGGGAATTTTCTCTGAGACAGACCTCTGGGGAGTGGGTGCCTCTTGTCTGCCCACCTTAGCAGGGCACCTCGGAGTTGCCACATTAGCTCAGCTCGCCTCCCTTGGTTGGGGGGTGGGGTAGGGAGAGAAGTCTCCTATTTGGCAAAACTGGGAAGAGGCTTGGGTGTCTACAGTCCCCTCCTGGGCAGGGTAAAGTTCTAATATTTTTGCATAAACTCTCAAACCCTGATTCTTTGATTTCTGGGGTGCCAAGCTAGGTCCCGTGTCTGCCCCCACTCACATAGGAGCTGAGGCTGGGTAGTTCCCTCCTCACACTTTCTTCCCACATTTAGTCTCACAGAATTAAAAACCCTCCTTGGGCTGGGGGAGACTTTCTGTGCCGCCTGGATCTGGTGGTGGAGGTGATGATGGTGGAGGTGATGGGGTGATGGTGGTGGAGGTGATGGTGATGGTGGTGGTGGTGGTGGAGGTGATGGTGGTGGAGGTGATGGTGGTGGAGGTG
>NW_004567114.1:1594929-1604651 GCF_000260355.1 Condylura cristata
GGAGGTGGTGGAGGTGATGGTGATGGTGGTAGAGGTGATGGTGGTGATGGTTGGTGGTGGAGGTGATGGTGGTGGTGATGGTTGGTGATGGTGGTGATGGTGGTGGTGGAGGTGATGGTGGTGGTGGAGGTGATGGTGATGGTGGTGGTGGAGGTGGTGGAGGTGATGGTGGTGGTGGTAGAGGTGATGGTGGTGATGGTGGTGGTGGAGGTGGTGGTGATGGTGGTAGAGGTGGTGGAGGTGATGGTGGAGGTGGTGGTGATGGAGGTGGTGTGTGTGTGTGCCTGTGTCTGTGTAAGGCCTCCGGTCCCAGGGACGTGCCAGGGCAGCAGCATTCCTCAGGGCTGTAAGCTGCTCCGGGCGATCCGCTTCTGTTCCGGGGCTTCCCCGGGGTTCCAGAACATCGGACCAGACACTCGGACCGCCTGGATTCTACAGCCCCTTGCGCAGGTGAGGACAGACCGTGGTCGGGGTGGCACTGGGCTTTGGGCTGCAGACCCCTGCTTGCCGCGCTGTGGGGTGCACGGCTCTGCCTGCCCCAGGGTCCCCCTCCTGCTCCCTTCCCCTGCCAAACCTGTCTCCTGCCAGCCTCTGTGAGCCACCACCCTGTCCTGGCCTTTCTGGGGCTAGTAGTGAGAGTGCTGGCCGAAGGCCAAGGCCACCTGGGACTTGGGGGAGCCCCGGCCTCACCCGGAGGACACCCCCGCGAACCTGGCAGGCTGCCCGCGTCCCTGCAGTTGGACGCGGGGCTGCCCCTTGTTCTGGCCCGGCGCCCCCCTGCCTGCCCTCCTACAGCTCCAGCAGGGGGCGGGCGGGGAAAGAGAAGGCCGGCAAGTTGAACTGGGGCCATCTGGTGTCCAGGAGCAACTTGGACGGGGCTGCGGGGGCGGGGGCGGGGGCCAGGGCCCAGCACGGCCAGGGACTCCGGCTTTCCGGGGCCTCCTGCTCCCGACCTCCCTGACTCCCCGGGAAAGGGCGGGCTTGGTCCCTCCGCATTGCTGTAGGAGGGCCCGCGGTGGGTGGGCACAGCCTGCGTCCACTCTGGGGAGAGAGGTGGCTCTGGGGCTTCCGCTCTGGTGCATCCTGCTGCTTGCGGCTGTCATGGCGTCCGGCGGGTCAGTCTGTGGGGCACCGTGGGGATCCAGCTCCAGCCAGCGCAGCCCAGACCGGAGGCCCGCGCTTCGCCTGCCCAGCGCCAGGGTGTCTGATGGGCCAGGACTCCCGGCGGCGTGGGGCTTCCTCTGAGCCTCCGGGTTCCCCCTGCCCTTCTCCCTTCCCAGCACCTTTTATTTCTCCAGCTCGTGGCCTGACCTCAGGCTGCCCCGCCCCACCCCTCGGCTCTCCCCTTGTCTCCCCGCACCCCTGCGCCTCCCCCCTTGCGTGTTGTGGCCAGCACTGGGAGGACCCCAATAAACCTCTGTGAAATGACCGATGAGTGATGTGTGGGCTTTCTGGAAGCTCGTGTCCGGACAATGTCGGGGCTCGCTGTGCTCTGTGGCACCTGCACACCGCGGTCCGGTCCCTCCCACGGTGGCCACGCTTTGCTGAAGGACGAGTTTTCCTTTCAGGCCTCCTCATGCCGCTCCCAAACCCAGGGCCAGGGCTGGCAGGCGGGTTCCTGCAGGGGCCGTGGCTCGGCCTTTCAGACAGCCGCGTCCTGCCCTCTCCACATGACAGGCCCCAGCGGGGCTCCCTCCCAGGAGGGAGCGGGGAGACACGGGCGCTGGGGCGAGGGGCAGCCTGGGAGCCGGCAGGAGAGGTCGAGGCCCAGCCTGCCCGCCCCTGTCTGCACCGCAAGGAGTGGAAGCTTCCCGAGCTCCCCGGCTCCAGCAGGCTCTGGGGTGTTCTGGGCGGAGCTGCTCCCGCACGTGGCTCCCAGGCCCCAAGGGCTGCTTGCTGCCTGGAGTGGCAGCCCGAGGCCTGTGGGTCAGCCCTCCCTTGCCGGTCCCTTCCTGCTGCAGCCCACTTTTGGCCATGCTCACCCTCTGTGAGGGTCTCGCCACCAGCGCCCGCCGGGCTCCCTGGTCTCACCCAGGCAGCCCAGAAGGTGCTGGTGGCCCCCTGCAGCCCTGTCTGGGGTCCTCGGGGCGGGGACAGTTTCTGAGGTGCTGGGCCACTTGTGCAGAGGACAGACCCTCTCGGGGCGGCTTCTGGGTCCAGCCCTCCGGTCCATGTCTTCTCTCTGGAATAGTAGGGTGCACTCAGTCACGGGCGGGGGAGCCCCGGGAGCCCTGTCTGCCCGCCGAGAGGCGGTCTGATGTGCGTGCTGCCCACGTCGGGCGAGGCAGACCGGTGTGCACGCCTGCGGGGTGTGGTCAGCATGGACTGTGCTCACGTGTCTGCTGCCCTGGCCTGCCCCAAGTGCGCTCAGTGGGCGCCTCCGCTGAGGGCGGACGTGAGGAGAGGACCCGCTCCCCGCTGGGGACTAAGTGTCCTCCATGTGGGCTGTGGCCGTGCCAGTTTTGCTCCGAATGTCCTGGCGGTAAATCAGATTTGTTGGGATTCCCAGTGTCCAGCAGCAGAGTGACCGCCCGACCCCGCTGGGCGCTGACCGCAAGCAGCCGTGCTGGTGGGACCCATCTCACAGCCTCCGAGCAAGTTGAGGTCCCCTCAGCCCCAGGGCTGCGTGTGGACTGAACTCGAGAAGCCAGGGACAGCTCGGCAGCACCTCACGGCCAGCAGCAGAGGCCAGTGCCCACTGCGGCTGCCTCATGCTGGGCGTGCCCCACGCTCTGGCCAGGCCAGGGTTCCAGAGGCGTCCTGGGCACCAGAGGGTGTTGGCGAGTCCCCTACCCTACAGGAGACCCCGTCCCTGCAGCCTGGCCAGGGCTTTGGCTCCCGCTGGCCTTCTGGAGCGGAAGGGGATACACAGGGCAGAAACACCCGTGTCATCGGCTGCCCCCACACTTGCTCTGCTGCAGCCAGGCTCTGCGACGCCAGGAGGGTCCCTCGGACCCGTCATCTGGGCTGTGGCAAAGTCCGTGGCCCTCCCAGGGAATCGTGGGGCGCCCGGTGGCTCACACGCTCACACCCCAGAGCGTAGCCCAGCGTCCAGGATGGGAGCGCTGGCGCCTGCCCTGGGGTCTGTCCTGGCTTGAGGAGCTGCTGTCCAGGGCCAGCCGGCTCCGCCCCTCCTTCCCCACAACAGGACCGCCTGAGGGGCAAGTCGGGGTCCCTCACTGAAATTCGTCTCTGTGAAGCCACTTGGTTCCTCGGCACCTCTGGACCCCAGTAATTGTATTTGCTAGAATCTTACAGGTTTACGTGTGGCAGAAACCATATGCAAACTCACCCAAGTAAAGAAGGGGTGTATGGATCGGGTCCACGGACGCCCCAGAGTGCTCGGGCGCAGCTGCCCCAGGGAGCTGGCCGTCCCGTCTGGGCCCTGCCCCGGCCTCAGCTCTGCTCACTGGAAGCCCAGCTCGGGCGACGGAGGCTGGACTGCTCCTGGCATCCTGCAGGACTGTGTGACGAGCCCGTGTCTGCGGGACGCCCCGCCTGGAATGATCTGCACCCCGGCGGGGTTCTCAGGCCGACCCTCACCCTCCGCAGTGGGCAGGAGGCCGGAGCTCAGCTCTGGGTGCGCCGGGAGACGGAGCCTGTCGCTGGCCACAGCAGACGCACAGCGGGGCGGAGGGCCGCTCCGGGCGAGGTCCCGGAGGCCTGCGTGGGTCCTGGCTCGCTCGGCCGGCGGCGGGGTCACTGCAGGGCGCGAGGGGCCCCTGCAGACGCGGCCTGGGGGGCCCGGGCGAGTCAAGCTGACCTCTGCCTTCTACTGTGAGATGCGGACGTCATCCCCCTTGTCACGAGGAGGGGGTGCTTGCTGCCCCCAGTTTACAGATGAGAAACTGAGGCGCCAGAGTGGAGGAGAGTTGCCTGAGGACCAGCATTAAAGTCTGACTGGACACTCACAGACAGCAAAAGGGGGGCTTTCTTGGGGCCCCTGGGGCAGAAGAGGCCCTGGGGCGGGAGGGCCAGGGGAGTGGGGCGCAGAGAGCCGAAGGGGGGGCCTGGCGTCTCAGGAGAGTGATTCCAGGAGAGGAAGCGCTCTGTAAGCAGGCTGTGAGTTCCGGGGGACACACTGAGTTGGGGTGCCCGTGGGCCTCAGGGCAGGTCCATGTTGGGGGGAGGGCATGAGTTCCGCTCGCGGGCCTCAGGCGTCTGCGCCCTCCTTTGGCGTTTCACCCTATCGGGACGGGACACGCCCGCCCGGGGCAGAGGCCAGCCAGGCCCGCCTGGACCGGCTGCCGGCAGCCTGGTGGCCCAGGGCCAGGGAGGGCAGGGAGTCGGGGCTGGTGGGGCGGTGCCCACGGCGGGAGGCTGTCCCCCAAGGCCAGGCCTGTCCATACGGGCACGACTGACCAGGCAGCCCCCACAGCTGACGGAGATGGGCCCCTCCCCCTCCAGCCCAGGGTCCTCGCGCCGGGGACAGGCCAGCCGCGGGCACTGTGTTCCGGCGTGATGGGCTGGCTGGGTGTGCACCTGCCGCGTGTGTGCCAGCACTGCAGTCTGCAGGGAGCGCTCCTCCAGGGAGTGTGGTCGGGGCCGGGGCCCAGGGCGCTCTGTGGCTCGAAAGGACTGGAAGAGCCTGTGTCACCCCGGCATGGTCTGCCAGGCCAGTTCGGGTGGGGGGCCTGGGGCAGGGGGGCAAAGCCCACCCCAGGGGCCTTGGACAAGCCTCTCGGGCCTTGGTCGCTAGAAGCGGGGTGCTGGTGCCTCTCAGAGCAGGTGGACTTACCTGGTGAGTGGGGGGTGCCCGCGGCCCCTGGTTGCTAGGGCAACGCTGGGTAACAGCTAACTACTGCTAACAAGCGCTGGCTCCCACGGGGGCTTGCGGGTCTGAGCAGGTGGCTGTGCCCTCGCTGGGTGCTGGGCAGCTGTCAGCCGCTCCAGCCCAGCCCAGCCGGGGTGCAGACTGTCGCCCGGTGCCCCTCGTCCTCAGGAGCTAGTTAGCCCAGAGAGGAGCAGCCTGAGCCCCTCTGAGGTGACTGCCCCTGCTGGGTCTGCTCACACCCTGCCTGGGCAGCAGAGGACGGTTGCCAGGTTGCACAGTTACCTGGCAAGCCGGGTGGCAGCGCGTGGAGGAGTCTTAACCTGCCACCAGCAGGGGCCAGGCCTGGACCCGGCTCCCAGGTGGGGTGGCCAGGCCTTTCCAGGCCTCTGGGGCCATGGTCCCGGCCACCTGTGCCTGTGCCCAAGCTGGACCAGGGTGGGCCCGGCCATGAAGGCCCAGCTGCGGGAAGGAGGTGTTTCTGGAGGGCCTGGGTCCGCCCCCTGCCCCGCAGCCGCACCCAGGCCTGTGTGCTGTGGCCCGGGTGGCAAGGGGGCGTCCTCGGTGCACTCGCAGGTCTTTCAGGAGTGACGAGGAGCCTCTGTGGCAGAGGCGACCCCGGCCGTGGGTCCTGCATTCCGGGCCTGTCCACGGCCCTCAGTGTCTGTGGACGTGACTGCTGTGGGTCCGGTTGCGGGGTGCGGCAGGGGCCAGACAGGCCATCTGAGGAGCGTGGCCATGGGGCTGGGCCCTGAGCACAACGCCCCCCACCCCCCCGCCGGGCCCCCAAGGAGGCTCCGCTCTGTGCCCAGGGTGGCCAGCCCCAAGCCTCAGGCCCTCTAGGCATGGACGGCAGTGCCAGGTGATTCCTCTTGTCCTCAGGCTAAATCCCGAAGCTCAGCGAGACCAGGAGCCTCTCCTGGAGCCCTGGGAGAAAGTAGGAGGCTCAGGAGCTTCCTACGCCGGGAGGTGGCTTGCAGACGAGGGGGAACTGGGGCCTCTGACCTGCACCAAGCGTGGGCAGCTCGACGGCCTGGTGGTGACCTCAGGAAAGTGGATCCTCCGGAGGTCACCTCCATGAGCCCTGCAGAACGAGGGAGGGCGTGGAGGGCCTCGCTGGGCCCTCCAGGTTCAGGCTGAAGCCCGTGGGTCCAGCACGCACTGTGGGGCGGGGCTCTGGGGGCAGCTCCCGAGACCCCAGACTGCCCTGGGGTGGTGGTGACAGTCAACAGGTGGGGCCTCCATGAGACGGTGGCCCCCAGGGAGAGACAGCAGCCCCTGGGCAGAGGGGCCAGCCCCAGGCAGTGGGCAGAGGGCTGCACCGGACACACGGGGTCTGCTTCTAGAGCAAGCCCTGAGGGGCAGGCTGGGCAGTGGGTCCGGGGCGCTGCCCGACAGAGCAGAAGCTGAGGGCGGAGGCCGAGCCCCCCACCGTGCCCTGGCCGCCCCGCCCCCCGCGTGTCGTCTGCCCCACGCCCACGGGCCTCCTCTCCCTGCCTCACTCCGTCAGGGCTCAGTGCCCGGGCCTATGGCCCCGTCTCCCGGGGCGAGACACCCCCAGCCATGCCGGTGTCCTTGTAGCCGGCGACTTGGTGGCCATCCCGGGTCCAGCTGCC
The DNA here is from genome assembly GCF_000260355.1 of Condylura cristata. Classification (NCBI taxonomy): domain Eukaryota; kingdom Metazoa; phylum Chordata; class Mammalia; order Eulipotyphla; family Talpidae; genus Condylura; species Condylura cristata. The sequence goes on from NW_004567114.1 coordinate 1,601,317, forward strand.
CCACGAGGGGACAGCCTGGGGGAGTCGGGTGGAGGCCCCCAGAGCCTCGGAGCCCCGGCTGGTCCCCACACTGGGGCCAGGCCTCCTCTGGGGTGGCCGGGCCCAGCCTGGCCCACAGTGGCCTCAGAGGGATTCTCGGGGCACCTCTGTCCTCAAGAAGGGCTCTTTGGAGAGGAAAAAAGAACACATTTCAACACCTCCAGATTCTGAAAATGGATTTCTCCCAGGGAAACAGAGACTCAGAGTGTGTTCTCTTCTCTGAGAGAGAGCCAGGAAAACAGCGGGGGAGCAGCGAGGGGGAGGGGAGCGTGCCGGGGACGGGGCGCAGACCTGCGTCCGAGAGGTCTGGATTCGCCTCGGGGCAGCCAGGGCAGCCGCCCGGGGCGGGACGGCACCTCTCTGGCCTCGGTTTGCCGTTCTGCCCAATGGGGTACTGCCCCTGCCGTGGGGTGCCGTGGTGGCACGGACAAGGCAGGCCTTGGGCTCCTGCCTCGCTCGGGGTACAGCCTGCCCGGCATCTCCGAAGGCCCCGGAGCCCGCGGGTGCCCGCCAGGCTCCGTCCTGGCCTCGGGGCTCTGGCCGCTCCTGTCCATCTGGAGCGGGGAGCCCCACTTCGCGAGTCTGGGAGGACCAGCCGGCTACTGTGCGGGGCCTGTGGGGTGCTGAGCGTGGGGGCGGGGCAGGGCTTGGGCCTGGCCGCCTCCCCCCTTCTGGTCCCCTCTCCCCACCGGCTTGGGGCTGCCTCCTGCCGCTCAGTCCTGTCACTCCGACAAGGCCCTGGAATCACTCGCGCTGAGCTGCCTGGTGGGTCCCGGCTCTCGCCTGGGAGATGGCCTCCCCTCCCCCAGCCCCGCTGGCCTCCGCAGGCTGCAGGGGTCCCGCTGGGGCCCTGGCCCACCAACCTCTGGGCGGGGCCAGCAGGCCCAGGAAGCCCGCTGCGCTGAGCTCCACCGGGCCTCTGGCGGCAGGGCCCCGAGCGGCTTCCCACCTCCTCAGCGGCGTCACACGGCTCCTGCCCGCGCTGCTGCCCAGCTAGCTGTGGCCTGCTCAGACCCCCCTGCAGTTGCGCCTACAGCAGCTAACCCTTTTGCCTGATCTTGGTTCGGCGTGGTCCTGGGGAGGAGGGAGAACTGTGCTCCTGTGCCCCATGGCGAGCTGCCCCCTCCCCCCACCCTCCCCCCCTAAAGTAGAAGGGAGCCCCATAGAGCTGGGTGCCAGCCTGCCGGTCCAAGCTCTCGGCCCCTCCCAGCGACACGCCGCTGTGGGATACAAACCTCACTGTCATGGGAAGCGACCTGCGACACCTCTGGGTCCTGCCCCAGGCAAGAGAGCTGGCTTCCCCTCTGTGCCCCGGGACGACAGGCGTGATGGCAGGCGCTCGGCAGCCACACTGGGTGCGGGTGGCAGCTGGTACAGAGCATCACACAACCGGGCAGGCCACGTCCGCCTCCATGTGAGCTCAGCCTCCTCTGTGAGAGGAGGAAGAGAGCTGTCTGGCGGGATCCAGTGTTATTTGGCATTTGTTATGGCAACCAGCATGTATACTGTTCAGCGCAGATCCAGATAAAGAAGTCGACCAATTGTTTGCAGGAGGACTAGGTGGTCACTAACCAGGGGCACAGGTGGGGGACGGCCTGTCATACCCGAGGCCCTCTGGGGTCACAGAAGGGCTCGGGGGGGCGGGTGAGTGCCGACTGTGCCACACGGCTGGATTTTTGGCTCCCTGGACAAGCCTCGTAATGGGTCAATGGCTTGGATGGCTCCTCCGTGGCGTGCGGCCCCCGCAGCGCGGACTCAGACAAAAGACGCACACGAGGGCGGGCCGAAGGTGCTCACGCGTCCCTCCCTCTCCAGCACGGCCACCCTCTGCTCCCTGCCCCTCCGCTGTCCCCTCCTGTTTTCTGGGGGCTGCTCTTCCCCGCCCCTTCTCCCCTGCACCGCCTTTCCTGGGAGGGCTGGGACATAACGAGCCCAAATGAAAACATTCAGTTTGTAACAATGAATATTTTCCACCATTTCTTGCACTTAAATTAATGACCCTGGGCTCTCTGGGAATGGCTGCGGAGGAGAGAGGGGAGTGTCCTCCCCAGAAGCTGTTTTTAATATTGCAGTTCCAGGCCTCAAAGGCTGACCATCTGCCCCTGCGGCCCCAGCTGCCCATACAAGCTGTCCTGATGTAACCCCGTGGAGGCCCGCCTGTGCCCCGGCCTGTGCCCCGGCCCGACGCCCGTCTCCCTCGCCCCCCACACCTGGCCCTCAGGAGACTCCATCCGGGTGACAGTGAAGGCCGCGGGCTCCCTCACCAGTTCTGCCAGCGAAGCCCTCCTGGGCGCCGCCAGCCTTCAGGGCTGGACTCTGGCTGCTTCGCAGCGGCACAGGGGTGGGAAGACGGTACACCACCCCCACTCTGCCCCTATGTGCAGGGATGCCCCTGCCCCCACCCTGCCCCCATCACAGAGAGGGCGGCCCGCTGTCTTTCTCTCTGGCTTGCCTCAGGGGTGCCCCCACCCAGGCTGTCTGGGCTGCAGGGGTCTCCTCCTCCTGTTTAACGGCTGAGCAGCACTATCGCTGGACAGACACACCTGCCCTTTGCCGCCCGCCCGGCGGGCCTGGGACTGCAGGCTCTGGTGGATGCCCTGCGGTCCACCCTGGGCGTCGTCCGTGCCCAGAGGTGTGGTTGCTGGGTCCCACTGTGGGCCCGAGAAGCCCTCTGCACCCCGTTGCTCCACATCCTCGCCACGCGTGCTCTCTTCGCACCCCGCCCTGGTCTGCGGTGGCGTAACACTGGGCCTGCTTCAAAGTTTTCCGTTTTAGAGGTGAGCTGAGACGGAGAGCGGCGGGCCTCGGCCTGAGGCTGCTGGGGGCCTGGGGTGCAGACTCCAGGGGATGAGGCCCTCAGGCGCCTCTGCACACCCTCAGGCGCCTCTGCACACCCTCAGGCTGTGAACCCCTTGCTCCCCGCAGCCTCAGGCTGTGAGCTTCTGGCAGCTGCAGGAGATCCCCAGGTACCTCCTGCCCGAGTCCTGGCGGTTGGTTACTCAGCCGGGCAAGGGGCCACCTGCCCAAGCAGGTGGGGTTCATCTAGGTGTTGGGGCCACAGGGGCGCCAGCATGTCAAGCACTCTGATGGGGGGCTGGAAGGGGAGGGAATAGCGGTGGTTTTGCTTCTTCTAGATGCCAGCTCGTCTGTGGCCCGTAGGTCCAGACAGGGCTGCAGGGAAGGTGCCTGGTCACCTGTCACTCTGGTGGGGACACCACCCCGGAGAAGCCAGACGGGGTCCGGAGCACTGGAAGGAAGGCCAGAGGGGTCACCTCCAAGCCATCTGGAAACCGCCT
>NW_004567114.1:1605735-1610867 GCF_000260355.1 Condylura cristata
ACTTTAACAGCACAGTGCGTTGCCCCAGCGCTGGGCACAGGAACCCCACAGGCTTGCTTCTGCTGGAAGCTCCAGGGCGAGTCCCCTGACTTTTCCGGCTCCCTGAGGCCCCCAATCCCTGGCTTGTTAGCTCCCTTTCAGCGTCACATCACACCTGGTGCTGACTCTCCCTTCCACACTAAAGCACCTGCCTGATGACACACCCAGAAAGCCCAGGGTGGTCTCCCAGCGCAAGACCCCCAAGACCCCTGTTTAATCACTGCTCAAGTCCCTCGGCCTGGAGGACACCAGCGTCGTTCCTAGTGCGAGGGCGTGGCCAGCTCTGGAAACTATTCAGACAGGTGGGGGGTCCCCATGGCCCAGAGGGGTGCTGGGAGGCCCAGTGAGTACCCTGCAGCCTGGGGTGACTATATTCTTAGGGTCAGAGGTGGGAAGTGTGGCCAGACCACACTCCGTGGGGTCCCCGGAGGTGAGCGGGGCCCAGGCTCACCAGCTGGGAGGGAGGCCCCCCCCCCCCAGCCGAGCCGGCCTGCGCTCCAGAGGCCCGGCAGCTGAGCAGGAACCGGCGTGGGGCTCGGCCGGGCGGGGGCGGCTCCTCCTGCTCCGGGATAATGGCGCACCTTTGCCCCGGCCCCACCCTGGGCCCTCCGCACGGCCCCTCCCTGACCCCTGGTGTCGGCGCCCACTGCTGCGGGCCTCCGGTGGCAGTTCCTGCTCCCTGACTTCCAAGGGCGGAGAGCCTGTTGTCACCTGGTCTCCTAGTCCTGGATACAGGGACACGGTCCTCAGGGCCCCCACCCCTTCTTCAGACCTCTCTTCGCCAGGAGGGGGTCGGGGGGTGGGACACAGACCGCACAGGCCTGCTGGGCCCTGTGGCTGCAGACAGATGGCTTCCCAGCGTGTGTGGCTGCTTCAGTGGCCGCTCTGGGTGAGGGTAGGCACGCGGGGGTTTGGGACCCTCTGGCCCAGCCCTGCTCAGCCAGACCCCTCTGCCCTGAGGGGTCTCCTCACTGTACTTCGGGACCGTGCTTTTGTCAAACGCAAGCCCCCGAGCCCTGGGGTAGGACCCGTCTTGTTTCTGCCCCAGGGCCTTTGCACCTGCTGCTCTGGCTGCCCTGAATGTCTTTCCCTAGCCGGCCGCGCAGCTGCTGTGGCCTGGTGGAGAGGTGGTCGACACGACAAGATACAGGCTGACAGCAGCACAGACGCTGGAGAGTTCATGCCTCGGTTAATTGCTGCCCCACGTGGCTTCCCGACGGGACAGGCCTGAGAGGGGTCCCCAGGCGCGCGTGAATGCACGCGGCACAGGCTGCGATTTTGTGTGCTCAAGGGCCCCGCGGAACACAGCACCGTGTGACTGAGTCAAGTGCAAGAGAAAACGGTGTCATTAGCGGGCCAGCTGGCCTGAGGGGAGCATGTCGCCAGCAGCAGGCTTAGCGGCCACCCTGGGCCCCGCCCAGTGCTCCAGCGTGGAGCAAGTGTGCATGGCGTGCGGGTCAGCAGAACCACCACTGTGCCACCCTGTCATGTCCTTGTACCATCGCTTTTATTATTTACTTGATGCTTTCTTTAAATCAACTTGCTGCTTTAAAACCTTACAAGTTTATGGACCGAGCCTGGGCTTGCGGAGCTGGCTCCACGCACACGGACATTCGTAATCCACGACTGAAACAGACCTTTGTCTGGAACCCTTCAGCATCACCTCCTACCTCCCTTTGAGAGATCCTGAACCGCCTGGTTGGGTAAACTGAGGCTCTGTGAGGGCCTGAGCTGTGCCTGTGCCTCTGGGGCCAGGGGCCCTCCTGCTGCTCCCGGCTGACGTGGGCCTGTTGGTTGGAAAGCGGCTTCCGAATGCGCTGGTCCAGGCTGCAGCTGGCACAGCCTGCCGGTCCTGCTTTCTGTGGCTCTGCTGAGCCCTTTGGGGCACCGGTGGGTGGGCCCCTGTGGGTGCAGGGCTTGTGCCTGTACCCCCAGAAGGTCAGCCTAGAGGAGGCACTCAGGGTGGAGGAGTGAGGGGCAGGGGCCCGCCCCAGCCTGCCTCGGCCACCCCCAGGTCCTGCCTCATGCAGGGGTGACCGCTGGGGTCTTCCCTCTCGCAGGGCGTCTGCCTGGAATCTCTGCGCTGCCTTCCTGCCGGGCTGGGGACCAGTCAACAGCAGGGCTGGGTGCAGGTGCTGGGCTTCAGACTGGGCTCAGAGGATGGGACGCTGAGTGGAAAGCAAAGCTTTCAGGACGGGACTCAGGCTGCATCTCGGGACAGTCCAGCAGGGGATCCTGGAGGCCTTCCTGCGGGAGGAGGCGGCGGCCACGGCCCACTTCATCGTGTGCCCCTGTGCTGGGTGCTGGCCACAGATGCTGTTGACTGGGCACAGTGCCCTGGGGGTGGGCACGGCCACCTCCTGCTGCAGAGGCCACCGCCCAGTGCCTGCAAGTTCCCGCGGCCACAGGGAGATCGCAGAGCCTGTTGGACTCTGCTCGTCTGACGTCGCCTGGCTTAGTTATCTCTAGACTGTGCCACCAAACACCCCAAATGCGGTGACTCAGGATGACAGCAGCTGTGACCTCAAGTTCCTGTAGGTTGAGGCTTCGGTATGACCCACTTGGTGCCTGCTCGGGCGTCTCCCAGGCTGCTCGCTGTCCAGTGTGGCTCTCCAGGCCCTCAGGGGTGGCCACCAGGGCCCTGGCCCTCCACCGTCTGATACGGAGGGACACTGCAGCGCTCTGTGCACCTCCTGGCCCTGGGGGTGGGGTGTGAGAGGGTGCCTGCCCAGGGACCCCTCTTGCCCTGCAGGCTGGGGTGTGACTGGGGGCCAGGAGCTGGCCAGGAGCCGCCACCCACTGCACTGTGGGCGCCCCACCTCCCTGGCCTCACCCTAACCCTCTGAGGCCGTCTGAGGACAGGCGAGGGGGCCGGGAGGCCCCTCTGAGTCTTCTCCAGACTCTCCCCCCCGAACACCTCTTTTCAGGACAATGGGAGGGTTACAAGGAATTGTCCATTTGTTCATCAAATGTTTTGCAATTTTCCTGGAAATGTGAGTGATCCCGGAGGGGCCCGTGCACTCTGCTCCGGGACCTGGGCTGGGGGGCAGTGCTCCCCACTGCAGGCTTTCCAGGAACTGGCGGTCTGTGGTGGGCGGGGGCCCCGGTGATGCAGCAGCAGCCAAGACTCTGGGGCTGTTTTCTGAGGGAGCCGGGCAGCGGGAGGCGGAGGGTGTGACTGGCCCCTGCCCAGGTCCCGTCCCAACCCCCTCGGGGGTTTCCAGCCCAGCTGCTCCTCCTGAGGGCGGGCCCCCCCAGCCCTGGGTCCCCTCGCAGTAACCTGTGACTGAGGGCCAGCACGGGGCAGTGACAGGGCCCCCAGGAGATGAGTGGCTGGCCGGCAGGCCCAGCGCGGGACACAGCTGACCCACCGCCGGTGACCTGGGGTGAGGACGCCCGAGGCCTCTGCTGCCCCGTCCGTGAGCACGGTGGTGTCTCCTGCCCAGGGTCTCCCTCCGCCTGAGGGCCACAGGCTCCTCCTCTCTGGGCCTCAGTTTCCTCTCCTGAGAGCGGACTGTGGGGCGGTTGGATAGGTCCTGGGTAGCAGACACCCCCACATCGTGCTAACGTGCCACTGTTCACATAGCTCTAATTTTGGCCTAGGTTTCGGCTCAGCTGGGGTGTCTGTCAGGCGGGCCCCCGAAGCTGTGTGCTGACAGCCAGGACTCGGGGCGCAGACCTGGGGCCGTCGCTCCTTGCCCGCGGCTGCTGCCCTGCCTCATGCTCCAGGCCGTCTCTGTCTCGGTCCCTGGCTCCCCCAACGTGGCTCCCACTCTCGCCCGACGCCCAGGATTGTCTTCACGCACACTGGCCCAGCCGGAACCTGGGGTGTCACACCCGCTGCCTCCAGTTGCCCTTCTCTTCCTTTGCTCCCCCACCCCCACCCCTCTGTGATCCTTCCCCGGCGGGGTCCTGTGTGAACGCTGCTGCTTGCACCCCAAGCTCCCTCGCCCGCCCACCCTTGCCCCTTGCACTGCTCCCCTGCAGCAGGGCGTCAGGGCAGGGATGCCCCCCGTGTCCCGCAGCTGCCCCAGGCCCCCATCCCAGCCCGCTCCTGCGGGGCCCACCCCTTGTCCAGGCGCAGCGCCCACGGCCGTCCCAGTAGCCACGGCTGTCCACGCCCGCGTCGGGAGGCTGCAGTCCCAGCTCCCCTTGGGCACCTGCACTGCGAGATGGGCAGCAGGTCGGGGCTGCGCCCCCCTGGGCCCCCGGGGCTCGAGCCCCCACGCCCGCGGGCCGAGCCCCGTTCCAGCCCAGGCTGTGGCTGAGAGGCCCACTATTTGCTCCGGCCACGTCACGTGGGGCCTGTCACAGGCAGCGCCCCCGAGGCCCCTGTGTCCGCCCGCGGCCCTGACCTGGCTCCTCCTCCTCCCCAGGTCGGCCTGTGCCCGCCTGTGCCCGCCCTCCGTGCCTCAGCCTGGTGGCGCCTCCGTTAGTCCCGCGATGGCCTTGCTGCGCCCTGACTGCGTGCCAGGCCTGTGCCCCGGTGCCCAGCAGGGAACTAGCTGGCTCTGGGTGCTCTGGCCACGGATGGCTTCTTTCCGACACACCTGCCTGCGGCTGGCGGGGCTCCTGGCGGCGGGGCTGGGCCTGGTCCGTCGGCCCCTGGCACGGGCCAGGAGGAGCCACCTTGAAGTGTGAAGCGCCAGAGCCTGCATGCGGGGAGCTGAGCGGGCCTCCGCGCCGTGTTCTGAGGGGCAGAGGGACTCGCCCGGACTCCGGGGACGGGCCGGAGGTCCCGTCTCCTGGGGGCGTCACGTGTGGGCTGGGGCCCGGCGCGTTCCGCCTGGGCCGGCCGCTTCCGAGGAGGCTCTGGTTCCGTCCCAGCTGCGCTCCCTGGGCACCAGGGCGCTGGCCAATCCCTGGTGGGTTTAATGGCCACCAGGGCCTGTGGCTTCTGCATCACCAACCAAACTGGGACCTTCTGGTGTTTACGGTTGGCAAAGTGTAACTTCCTGTTTTTAAGAGAAAGGATTAGAAACACTTATTAAAAAAGCCCTTTGAAGGGCATCAAAAGACTTCCTGAACGTCAGCTGACTCCTTACAAAAGAGCCAGTTAATGATTTAAGCAACATGAATGGGAAACATACCGG
>NW_004567114.1:1613892-1616950 GCF_000260355.1 Condylura cristata
CACGCATGACACACTGCACCGCTGTGTGCCGGCACTTCTCTGACGAGCCTGACCACGTGGCCGGTGATAGTCACGGCAAGGCGCCTTGAACCCAGAGGCCCGGTCACTCCGGGCCCTGAGCCTCACAGAGTCAGGCGTGGCCTGGTCGCCGTGTGGCCACGCCGCCTCCTCGGAGGCTCTGGGGAGAATCGGCCCTGCTCGGCGGGCTTCTGGGTGCTGGGCCCGGCGTGGGGGTCCCGCCTCGGCCCTCTGGTCTGCCTCTCCCAAGCCTGCCCTCCCTCCGCCTCCGGTCAGCCGCCGTGGTCGCGTCTCCCGCCGCTGAAGAACCCAGGTCGGAGCTCACTTCCAGGCCTGTGGCGAGGGCTGCTTTGTGGGACACGCCCGGGCCTGGGCGGGACCTGGGGCGGGGTGACGACTCCTCAGAGACAGAGTGGGGAGCAGAACAGGCAGATCCACTGCCACTGAGGGGGCAGCGGGACACGAGGCGTCTGCTGATCCCCCGGCCGGGGTGGGTGCACTCAGGTCATGGTGGCGGCAGCCCGAGACGGACCCGGGCCGGACCCCGCCTGCCCCGCGTGAGTGGCCGAACGGCGCAGCTGCCCAGCTGTCAGGTTCCCCCCTGGAGGCTGCACCTGAGTCCCCGGCGCCCTGGATGCAGTGGCCCAGCCCACTGGGCAGCCGTGTGGGCCTGGGTCCACCGCCACCCAGGTCCCTGCCCGGTCCTGCCCACGCTGACGTGGCCTCTTTGCTGCTATCCAGGTCCTGGGCAGTCCAGTGTCCCTCCTGCCGTGACCCAAAGGGCCTCTTCACCGCTCCCCAGTCCTGGATGTGGGGGACCACTCTGTCTTCTGGGTGACTGGGCAGGACTCTCAGTAGCACCCCATTTCTAGGGCACAGCATCCCAAGGCCTGTGGCTGAGAGCGCGGGCTTTGAGTCAGGCCGTGACGCCCCGATTCTGGGCTTCCACCGACCCTGAAGTGCCGCGGAGCCTCTGGCAGCCCAGCCGGAGTTCCGGCAGTGACAGTCGGGGTCCCAGGCCACGAGGCTTAACCGGACGCCGCAGGCGACACACGCAGCTCACCGGGCACAGCGGCTGCTGAAACGCCACGGCCCCTGCGGCAGGGTGTGTCCTCCGGGCTGACCGGTGATGGCGATTGGTGGGCACTGCCGGCTGTCAGCGGCTGGGCCTGGCCTGGGGCGACGTGACCCGTCGCGAGGGAGCCAGGCGCCGCGGGGAAGGAGTGAGGAGGCTCTTCCGGTGCGAGGCTTCCTGCTCACCGGTGTGGGCACCACCGGGGGGCGGGGCGGGCACCACCCTGGGCTGCTGCGTGTCCCTCCCCCGAAGCTGCGCGGCGAGGGTCTGCTGTCCTCCCCGCGGGCAGGGCTGGGGGGAACCGGCTGGCCCCGCTCCGGAGGGCCAAAGCACTCAATTTCAAAATAGGCGCGTGGGTGGCTGAGTCGAGGTGGCCCGCTGGGGGGCGGGGGCTGCGCCCTGGCGTCCCTGGCTTGACGGGGCAGTGGAGGACCCCACGCAGGTGAGTGAAGCATGGGCAGCGACTGCCTGGGTGAGTCCCTGGACAAATGGCTCAACTGACACACGGCCGGATGGACGAGTGGGCGGAAGTTGCAGGCGCAAGTGGGGAGGAGGCTGGACAGATGGACTTGGAGAGGGACGGGAGGACAAGTCTGCAGTGTGCGCTGGCTGGGCGAGTTGATGGACTGAGGTGTTTAGGTTCGGGTGGGCAGGGAAGGCTGATGATGGGTGAGTGGACAGAGGACGCAGGACGGCTGGACGTGCGCCGTGTTTTCTTGTGTCCGTCGTGCTGACCCAGCAGGATGTGCGGGGAAGGGGGGAGCCGCTCACAGTCTGCGTAGGTCCTGGCACGGCCTCTGTCTCTCCGCGCAGCTGCTTCAGGACGAGCGGGGCCTGGTCAGGGCGAGGACAGCCCCGCTTGCCCCCGGCGCCTGAGAGCTGCGCCCGTCTGCCTGGCACAGTGGGCGTTCAGCTGAGCACCTGGCTGGCTGAGTGAGTTCTTCCTGCCTTTCTTCAAAACTCGGTTGGCTCTGTGCCGCCTGCCTGGTGGGCTGGGCGCTCCCGCTGCCGCTGGCCTTTGGGGCTGGTGGAGGGCTGCAGAAGTGGACATCGCCTTCAACAGGGGAGAGGCTGCCCCAGGAACCTGTCCAGTGGGCCCAGGCCAGCCCCGGGGCTCGGGAGCCCATGGAGCCAAGCAGAGTGCAGGCAGGGGAGGGGCTGGGAAGGCCTCGGGCTCCCACCCCCCCCGGGGCTGCTGGTGTCCCTCAGCGGGCTCGGGCTCGGGAGCCAGCGTGGGAGTGGGGGGCCTTGGAGATGTAACAGAAGCTCGCCTGTCTCCCGAAGCTCTCTGAGCTCCACCCTTGCCCTGACACTGGGTGGCTGTGCGTGGGGCTGCCTGGCCATCCCTGGTGGGCAGCTGGGGGTTCTGGGGCAGATGGGGAGCCACAGTAAGACGGGGGGCTGGTGCGGGCTGAGCTGAGGCTGCCAGACGCGGGCTGGCGTCCAGGCTCTGCGCGGAGACCAGGCTCCAGCTAATTAGCTCCCACCCACCCACATCCTCCCTCCTCCCACACGGCCGCTCACGTGCGCGCTGCCGAGGTGCCCTGCACCCCTCAGCACCCTCTGCGACAGCCCCCACAGAAGCTCGCCCTTGGACCCCGCTCCCCCTCCTGCCCACCCCCGCTGCCTGGAGACGGAGAGGCCTTCCCGCGGCGACCGTCACCCCTGCGGTCATAATTACCCTCCAGCGAGACAGCCGCCGCTTCCACACAGACCTGCCCCCCACAGGCACGCCCCGCTTCCCACCCCCACACGCACCGCCCTGCCAGCCCTGGGGGGCCTGTGGGATGGCAGAGCCGGGGGGTGGTTCCAGGGCCCTGGTGTCCCCACTTCCCCTCTCCTGCCAGACAGGAACAGAACCCACCTTGGTGGGGTAGAATAAGCCTCAGGAGGCCTCTTGGGGGCCATGTCCGGGTGGGCACCCCGTTTCCCGCCTCTCCAGTTGTGGGCTGGTCCGAGGTGCCC
>NW_004567114.1:1617050-1617580 GCF_000260355.1 Condylura cristata
CACCCCCTCCCCACCCCCGGGAGGCTCCCCGCGCTCTGAGCAGTGAAAAATGACTGAGCGCTTGAGACGGAGCGAGCAGAGGCCGGCGATGAGGGCCCTGCCCGCGGGTGCCCAGGCCTGCCCGCACCTGCACCCGACTGGCTGCCCCGACAGCGTCCACTCTCCAAGCTCCGAGCCCTCCGAGCCCACCCTCTCAGCTTCGCTGCCCCTCCAGGCGCACCCGCTTCGGCCTGGAGGTCACGGCTCCTGGGCAGGGAGGTCCCCTGGCCCTCACCTGAGTCCTCAGCCCCGCAGGCCCTCCAGGAGAGCCCAGCCCTCCACACTGGCGGCCCGCCTGACCCCTCCCCTGCCCCTAGCTCCACACACCGCATGCGCAGAGGCGAAGGGTCGGTTGTCCCCGCCAAACCTTCCCCTGCATCTCCGGCCCGTCCACACTGCCCGGCTGAAAGCTGCTGCCCCTGAAACTGCCTCCCTTTCCTTTCTTGCTCTCCCTGGTCCTCGGTCTCCCCTGTCCACTGTCAGCCCCGCTC
>NW_004567114.1:1619635-1620573 GCF_000260355.1 Condylura cristata
GGGGCGGGAGAGGCTGCTCCGGGCTGTGCTGGTGGGGTGTGGGGAGGGTGCGGGCCCTGTTCCTCCGGCCCCCCCCCCCGGGGCAGCTCACATCTCCTCCAGACTCACCAGTGGGGGGGCCCGACTGAGCCGTTTTAGGGTTAAGAGACCCTTCAACCTTAAATATTGCTGGGCGTTGCTGGTTGGCCGCTTGGGGCTCGGCGACGTCACGGTCCCGTCCCCACACCGCGGTCCTGTTCCACGCGCTCCCTGTTTGTCTGGGGGCCAGCTTTCCCCGGGAGCCAGCGGGAAACGGGTGGACGGGCCTGCGGCCATCCTGGGCAGGCGGGAGGGCCGCGGGGAGCCACGGTGAGCACCCGCCGCTTCCTTCAGCCGCGCGGGTCCGAGGCTTGGGGCTGCGGAGGGGCCCTGGCCATGAGCACAGGGGTGTGGCTGGGGGGGCTCTCCTCGCCCCTCCCTGGGCGCTGGCCACCCACGGCAGGTGGGGTCACCATGCTGCTTTTAGCCCTGAACCGTCAGCGGAGGCCCGGGGTGGGGCAGCGCCTGGGGGAGTGGCCCGGCCCCCCCACCCCCATCCAGGAAGGGGCCGCCCACACCCCGGGGGGGCTAGGACCCTCTGGCTGGGAGCTGGTGTTGGGGCTGGAGAGGGGCGGGGCCGTGAGCCCACAGCACCAAGTGGGGGAGCTGCGTGCTGAGCCCCTCGTCTCCAGGGTGTGCACCCCACCGCCCTCTGCCCTCGGCGTGCTCAGGCGCTGCCCACCCTGCCCACCGCAGCTGCCCAGAGCCCCCACGTGAGGCAGTGGGCCCAGTAGGGCAGGGTGCCCCAAGCAGAAAATATTTCAGCATTTTAATTTTTTGGTCAACGATGACACAAACTTGGGTCGACTTAAACAAAACCTGAGCGCCTTGTCATTAAAAGGAGTCAGCACCCTCCGGGC
>NW_004567114.1:1620753-1623567 GCF_000260355.1 Condylura cristata
CCCGGCGACACGGGCGCCCGTGGCACAGACAGCTGGCCTGGCCACGAGGACCCAGGCAGGCGGGGCGCCAGAGGCCCGGGGCAGGACCCCCAGCTACGGCCAGCCGTCCTCCCTTGGGCAGACCCCGGGCAGTTCGGGCAGCCCTGGCCTGCAGCCCCTGGCTCCGGGGCGCCTGAGGCCCGGCCCCAGCCCCTGGGACCCTCGGCTCCCTCGCCGCCTCCCTGCTGGGGTTTGGGGGTGACACCAGGGGAGGCTGAGGAGGCCGACTTAGCTGTCCCGCCTTCTGTTCTAACCCTCTGAGTAAACAGGAACATTAAATCACCACTTGGGGGTCAGGAAACTGGAAATAATCAAAACACAGTGTCCTGTCCTCAGCCTGGGCGCTGGCCGCTGTCCCTGACCCGGCCCTGCCGCCTGGGACCTCCCCGGCTGCGCCTCAGCCGAGCCCCCGGACCTGCCGCCTGTCCCTGCCCAGGGTCTGTGCCCAGCACGGCGGGTGAGAAGCCACCAGCCCGCAGCCGCCGCACCACTCAGCAGCCCGGGGCGAGGCCAAGAGGCTGGACCCCAGGGAGTGGGCGCTGGGGGTGTGAGGGGGTGGGAGGGGGCCTGGGAGCTGCGCCCGCCGCCCTTTCCTGCTGCCGGGACAGGTATGTCCAGAGGGTGGAGGCCAGCAGGCTGCCTGGACACACAGGGCTTCCTCCCTGGGCACCTCTGGCCGCCCGGGGCTTTCTCTGGACCCTCTCCCCCGGCACCCCCAGAGCTTCACAGGAGAGGCCGGCAGCCACCCCAGAAGGGAAACAGGCCGGAGGGGCCGTGGCCGCAGGCTGCCCGGCTGCGGCTCCTCCCCACGGCGCCACCAGGACTGTGCAGCTGCGGGTGTGGGTGGGGGCGGGGAGATGCCTGGACCCCGAGTGTGAGCTGGAGGTGGCCCCTCGGACACACCTCTGCCCTCTCTGGGCCTCCAGCGTCCACCTCCAGGTGGCCTGGGGGGATGCAGCACCTGCTCCAGCCCTGCTCAGCCACCAGCGGAATGGGGAGCCCCTCCGGCCGGCCAGCGGGGTGTGTGAGCTTTACCGTCACCCCCCCATCGAGGCCTGGGGCGCCAGAGCGTGCTGTGGCTTCTGGATCCTCGGCGGATACCCGGGGGACATGGTCAGTTCTGGGGCCTCGTGCTTGGGGGCACTGAGCTGGCGCTGGGCTGGGCTGGGGCCCGTTTCCCAGTGGGACGCTCCTCTGCTCCCACCTGCCTCTGGTGTCCCGGGAGCGTCCCCCAAAGCCTCGTGGCCCGGGTGGCCCAGGGTCGCCGGGAATGGGAGGCTGAGGCTGGGCGGGCAGCCGGTCAGCTCAGGAGGCGGGTGGGGTGTGGGTGGGCAGGGAGGGCTGGCGGCTGGGGCCAGGGGGGTGCGCTGGTCTGCACAGGGGCGCAGCGTTCCCGAAGGGGGCCCCTTGCCTTGCCGGGTGGCTGGGGAGCGGCCTGAGGCGTGAGTGAGGGGCCGCTGCGTGCTGGGCCCTGACGTGAGAGGCCTCCCACCTGGGGGCGCTGCTGGGGTGGGCGCTGGGGGCTGGAGCCACTGTCCCACCACCCTGCGGCCCAGGCCAAGGGCGAGGCGAGGCCTGCTTGCGGGCAGCAGCCCTCCTGGTTGTGCCAGAGGCGAGCCAGAGGCGTTCCTCGGCCACGTACACGTGGCGCCAAGAGGCTGGCAGCGCACGCCCGTGCCTGCAGCAGCCTGGCGCCCAGGAGAGGGCCTGGGGGCCGGGCTGCTGGTCACCGTGGAGGCGGAGGTGGAGGGAGTGGGCTGGGGCTGGCCCTGGGGTCAGGTGGAGGCCCGGGGGAGGGCGGAGGGAGGGCGGCGAGTTGAGTCTGCCGGTGAGCGCCCCGTGAGCGCCCCGTGAGCGCCAGCCCCGCCACACCTGCCAGGGCCCCTGTCTCCTGGCCCAGGTCAGCACCAGAGGCCGGGCAGAGCTGAGCCGCAGCGGGCAGGGGCAGCGCTGGGGCCGGGCGGGTGTGGGCCGGCACAGCGGGCTCAGGGACAGTGCCCAGAGAAAGGATGGGGCTTGGCTGGGCTTCTGGGCGCAATGGGGGCCTGGGAAGGGGGGCCCCGGGGGCCTCCAGTGCCAGTCGGCGGATTCGGCCTTTATTGGAAAAGCCTGGAGTGAGGGCAGCGTGACCGGGGCAAGGCCCCCTCGGAGCGGAGAGTGCGGAGGACGGGGCTGCCCAGGAGGGGTGTGGGTGGCCGGGCCCCTTCCCAGATGCCTCTCGAGGCCACAGTTGGAACCCTTGGCCTGTGGCCACCACAAACAACTTGTCCTCATTCTCGTTGAGTAACTGCAGTTAGCTCCTGGGCCCGGGCCACTTCAGGACAGCGGTGGGGACGGCCCAGGCGGAGTGGCCCGGACCCCCGGCTCCCTGGCCCGCCAGGCCCCGGGCTGGTCCTGGAGGGGAGGCCCAGGGGTGGGCTGTGCCGGGAGGGCCCATCTGGGCGACGTCTGGGGTGCGGAGCAGGGCTGAGGGCTTCCTGGACCACAGCCCCGGGGGTGCAGCGGGCGGGCGGCCGCCGTGTGTCCGGGCTGGGGCTGCGGGGCAGGAGCCCTGGGGAGGGGCAGGGGGCGGCCCGCCCAGCCCCCACTGGACTGGGTGCGACGGGGACCTGCCTCGTGTCCTGCTTTCCTCAGCCCCAAGACGGGCTCCAGGAGCCTCAGCCGAGGGAGGCGAGGCAGGGCCCGAGGGGAGTCCTGTGTTCCCAGGCCCGGGGATTTCGCAAACGGCCAGCTTCCAAGGCCAGCGCTGGGCCCCACGGCAGCCGGGCGCTGCGA
>NW_004567114.1:1625037-1626151 GCF_000260355.1 Condylura cristata
GCCTGGTGCGCCTCTAGCGGGGAGGGCTGTCTCGGCAGGTGCTGGGAGGAGGCAGAGGCTGGAGTCGTCCACGCAGCCTGGGCACGGTCCTGAGGGCCGCCCCTGGTGGCCAGGGGCTTGGCGCGGGAGGCCCAGGGCCCACAGGGAGCAGAGGACACCTGCCGCCACAGGGGCCCGCGTGCTGGGCTCCCCAGGTAGGAGACCCCGGCGACGCCTGCCTGCCTCCGTCGTGCCTGCGCTCACCCTCCCTATGCTCCGCCATCTTCGTGGCTCTGCCACAGTCCACGGGCGTCCAGGCCACCTGAGCTCCAGGCCTCTCAGAGCCCCAGGGCGGCGGCCCCATGGCAGAGGGCCGGGAGAGTGTTTCCGGCAGAGCCGCCCAGGCCGGCGGGCAGGAATGGCGCCGGCCCGTCCTCGCCGCGTCCAGGTGCAGGGTGCCCGGCGGGAAACGCCTCTGTGGTGCTGGCCGGCGAACCTGGGGATGGCAGCGTGCTGGGCTCTCAGTGGCGGCCCCTCGCTGGACATTCGGCAGTGGGACTGGCTGGCCGGGCTTGGGAAGCAGGACCATGGTCGTGCATGGAGGCTCTGGCGTCCCCAGGTGCTGAAGCCACGGTGGCCACTGAGAGCTGGTTCGTGCCGAGTGACCTGGTCACTCGGCCCATCGGCCTTTCCAGGGCCTCTCCTGCGGCGGGGGCACAGGGCAGCGCCAGGGCAGCCCACTGGACTGCTCGCACCGCCCCGCCAGGCCCTGGCCTGCAGCCAGCCTTTTGCCACGGCCCCAGCCCGGGGGTGCCAGGAGGGCCCCAGGCTGGCCGGTGGGGTGCCCTCCGCCTCCACTGGGCCTCAGGTGTGCTGCCCCCGGCCGCGTGTCCCCGCAGGCAGCGCGGCCGGCCCCTGCTCATCGCCGTGGAGCCCAAGCGGCCACAGGTGAGGGCGGCCCGGTCACGGCCCTGCTCGCGCCGTCTCAGATGCGCCACGTCCGCTTCAGCGGGTCCTGGCCTGACAGCCCCCTCCAGCAGGGGCCACCCGGGCCCGGCCCAGGGTGCTCTTGGCCTGCGCGGCCTCGGTCTGCAGCACCCCGCGGCTGCTGGCTGACCGCCCTGCGCCCAGACCC
>NW_004567114.1:1626266-1634779 GCF_000260355.1 Condylura cristata
GAGTCCTCGGTCTGCACAGGCGCCGGGCCGGAGCCGCCCTCCCTGACGCGGGCTTTGGTTTACTCTCGGCCAGGTGGGGCAGGTCGTTTTGGGCGACGCCAAGCTGGGGGGTGTTTGCCTGAATTATGCGTCCAGGCCCAGGGGACTGGCCAGGGGCCACTGACCAGCGTCTCCGGGACCACACTCAGGCAGGATGCTACTTACTGCCCGGCCCACGGCCAGGGCCGCCACTCTGCCTTGGGGTCCTATGTGGACGGTCAGCGTCTGGGCTCCTCCCTTACCGTGAAGGCAACGGGGTCTCTCCCCTGGACAAAAGCTGGGGTGTTGCTGCCACGGCCACGCGTGGGGTCCTTCCTTCCAGGGTCCCTGGCGACCGGCTCCATGCTGGACACTGGCCAGGAAGGGCCCCTCCCCCTCACCGCCCGCTCGGACGCCCCGTCGGCTGTGGGCAGCCTGTCCTCTCAGGACCCATGGCCCTGGCTGCTGTCAGAGAGCCGCCTCCCCGCCGGCCGCCCGTCACGCAGGTGTGACCTTGGAGCATCTCAGGGTGTGGGAGCCCTTTCTCCGCTGCCGTGGCCCGGCCGCCCCGGCCGTGCCGGCCCCCCCCCCCCCCCCCGCCACCAGCCCTTCCTTGGGGACCTCTGCAGCTCCCTGGCCCCCTTGGCCAGCCACCTCGGTGCCGCCCGGGCCTCCCCGCCCGCCGCGGTTCTGTCAGACCCTGGAGGGGTCTGGCCGCCTTCACTGGCCTGAGGCCGGGGTGGGGCGGGGTGAGTGGGGCGGGGTCTGCCTGCAGAGTCCCCCTGCACAGCATTCAGCAAAGGGAGTGGCCGCCTCCCAGGACACCTGGGTCACTTTCACAGGCTTGGCGCGTTTGGGGGAGCAGGGGCCCGAGGCTGGTGCTAGAGCCTTCTGGGGGCAGCTTGTCCTTGGCCCAGCACCCGGCCTGCCGTTTGGCTGCTGGGGCGGGTTTGCAGCCCGTCCAGGAGTCTGGGCTCTGTGCAGGCCGGGCGGGGCCCCTGCTGCCACGTGGGGCCCCACCCAGCCCTGCAGGCACCCCCTGGGATGGCCAGGCCGCACTGTCCTGTCCGGGACTGGGACGATGGACTTCGCCCTTCAGAGCCCCGTGCTGACCTGTCCCAGATGGGCCCCCAGGAAGGGGAGCGACCTTGGTGAGGGCCCCTGCTGCCGACAGGGGAGAGCTGGCCCACAGCACGCCGGGGTCTGCTCCTACTGGGCGGCTCCGGGGCCTGGAGCCTCCGTCGTCACAGCCATGGGACAGCGGCAGCGGGAGAGTGGGCTGTGACTCCGGCAGGCTGGAGGGCTGAGGGCAGAGCGAGGTGGGGTTCCCTATACCCCATTACCCACGAGGGGCACAGAGGAGCCAGGCGCGGCTGAACTGTGGGCGGCTGCACGAGGGCAGAGGCCACAGGACCCCAGGATACGCTGCCGGGCCTCCCTGGGGCCCACCCTGGGGAGCCCTGCCCTGAGCCGGGGTTCAGCCCGGAGGGGCCCCCAGACCGGTGGGAGCCAGGTCCGGACCTGAGGCTGGTCACCC
Organism: Condylura cristata; assembly: GCF_000260355.1. NCBI lineage: Eukaryota > Metazoa > Chordata > Mammalia > Eulipotyphla > Talpidae > Condylura > Condylura cristata. The sequence continues at coordinate 1,627,822 of NW_004567114.1, forward strand.
TCGGCGGCCTGTGCTTGCCGGCAGCCTCCAAAGGCAGCGGGCAGGGAGGGCCCGGGAACCAGCCCAGAGGGCAGTTGGGGTGCACGGGAAGGGCGGAAGGGGCCCTTGAGGCTGTGGGTCCGGGCCCGCCCCCCGCCCCCGCCCCTGACGCGCCCTGTCCTGGCATGGCCCTTCCAAGACAAGCCCAGGTGGCGCTGCTGCTGGCTTTTGCCCCCATGGCTCCCTCTGCAGCCCACACTCCGTGCGCCACGGCAGCCCAGCCCGGCCGATGGAGTCCGGCGGCCTCTGGCCCTGCCCTCGGGCGCCCACTTGCTCTCACATGACCTCCTACGCCTCGGTCACAGGCCACATCTGCTCCCGCCCCTGAGACTGCCCTTCCTCCATGTGTTTTTCGTTGATGCCTGCTTGGTCCCCAGGAGCCGCCTCCTCCAGGAAGTCTTCCCAGATGCCTCCGCTCTTCTACCCCCAGCTCTGCCCTCCCGCAGCCCTGCAGGGCTGCAGCTGCGATTTACCAGGGCTGTCTGCTCTAGCACAGCTTCTTCCGGCAGGCTGGGCCGGGCTGGATTCTGCTCTGGGGCCTCAGGATCCAGCCCACAACACAGGGCTATGCGCCCCGCTGTCTGAATGAGAGGGGAGCCCCGAAAAGACATTCTCCACTTGTTCTGCGGGAATTCCCAGTCAGCCCCCAAAGCCGGGCTTTGAGCATATAGAGATCACCCCAGGACGAGGGAGGCCCGGCCCTGAACACAGCTGGGGGTCCTGCTTCCTGCTCTTCCCTTGATGACTGGTGTTGGGGTGATGGGAGATGAGGAGAGATGGGCCTCCCAGCCCCCACTCCTTGGCAGCCCGTGACCTTGCCGGGCCTCGCTCCGGACACACAGGGTCCCGTGAAGAGGGCTCTGGCCAGCGCCCGGACCCGGGTGGCAGGGCGGAGGCGGGAAGGGGGCCCGTGGCCCAGCCTCTGCTCGGCACCCCTGGGCGTGGTGTTGGTGGTGGGGGCGGCTAGGCTGCCGGAGGGGTGGGGCACAGGCCAGCCGAGTTGGGCGGGGACCCAGCCAGCTCTGGGCACGCCGGTGCCAATGCGGGGAGCATCTCCCCGGGCTTCCGGAGACCGAGTGGAAAGTCTCTGCAAGAGGTTTGTTCCTTGCTCTGCCTGGCACCCGCGAGGTCTTCTGGGACTTGTTTTGCTCTGGGTAATTGGTGAGAAGTTTGCTTCTAAAAGTCTGCCCAGAACCCCAAAGTGGAAGCGGGCAGAGGGCCAGTATGAGTGGGGAATGTTCTTTTCAAACACATTTTTATAGCCATGTGTTCAGATCGCTTCTTGAACCCTGCAGTTGAGAATTTGCAGTGATCTGAGCAGGGCTGGTGGAGGCCCTTGCCTGGCCCCATGGGCCTGGGGGCCCAGAGGGCAGGGGGCACCCCCGGCCCCGCGAGCCAGGTGTGGGGGTGATGCCACACACTGGCCACCGCGCTGCTCTGTGAGAGCCGGTTCCTGGGGTGCCCTCAGTGCAGGGTCCCGGGCACAGGAGAGGGGGAGACCTGCCTGGCTTCCTCTGGTCAGCCAGGATCTGTCCAGGCCAGGATCCAGCCAGCGCCGAGAAGCAGGCACAGCCGGCTCAGCCTGCCCTGACCCTGGACTTAGCTGGTTCTGCACGGCACGGTGGCCGCCGCCCAGCCAGACTGTCTGGCTTCCAGAGAACGAGGGTCACTTTGCAGGGAGACAGAGGCCTGCAGGGTCCTCTCCACCTGGGCTGTCCCCAGGGAAAGTCCGGGGGAGCAGGACCGGGGCTGTGCCCGCAGGGGGTGTGGGGTGAGGGTCCTGCCGGGCCGGTGTCCACCTCTGTCGGGGGAGGCTGGGCTGACCACTCTGTAAAGGCCTGTCCTGCCCTGAACTCCTGCCACCCTGCCTCAGTTTCTCACCTGAAAAGGACTCGCTTTAGGAAGCAGCCACGGGGCCGCGTGTGAGGCTGTACTTGCAGATCCTGGTGGATGGGGGAGAACCCAATTTAAAAATGGTGAAAATAGGTGGGAGGATGTTTCCAGCCTCCTCTTGGGGAGCGAGGCCCACCCTGGGGTGGCTGCTCGCTGCTCGGCACCAGGTCGGCGGCGACAGGCTGGCTCGGCGCCCTGGGCGGCCGGACGTCTCGCAGCCCGGCCTGGGAGCAGGCCGTGTCGCGCAGCAGCCGGGGCCCCGGGGTGGACATGGGCTGGCCGGCCCCTCTGCCCTGCTCCTGTCTGGGGAGGGGTGCTGAGCTGGGGGTGTAACGGCCTCAGGGCCCGGCCGGACCGTGGGGCTGCCGGCAGGAGACCGGCTTGAGGCCGCTAGGGCGGCCCAAGGCAGAGGCCCTGCAGCCCCGAAGGGGCTGTCCTGCCATGCCCGGCCCAGGGGGGCTCCCCAGCCCCCCCCGAGGGCCCACGTGGTATCTCCTTGCAGCCTAACCCCCACACTCCAGCCTGTGTCTCTCCACATCCCGGAGCTGGTAAGAGCCAAAGCGGGGTCCACCCTGCCGCCTGGCTCTGGAGCCTTCCTGTGTCCGTCCTCCTGCCCCGGTTTCAAAAGGGGGGGCCTGGAGAACCCCCAGGGCTTGGAGGCTCGGGTGGGGATTCCACTAATCATGCCTTTGTCTTCACATGTTGGGGAGTCAGTCCCTCAGTGCGTGATTTCACTGAGAATGTTGCCTGGAAGAAAAGTGAGTCTCACAGCGTGAGATGATTCAGGTCTGAATTTAAGAAAAACGCCAAGCGAGGATGGTCTAGATGGGCAGGGGCCAGGCGCGGGGCCAGGAACGCGGCTGCGCCTGCTTGTGCCTCCCCCGCCCCCCCAAGCCCTCTGGACGCCCGACGGCTCGCTGAGCCCGTCGTGCCAGGGAAGACTCCCGCCTGCCGGGGCACAGGGAGGCCCCACGTGCCTCCTGCCGCGTGCGGGGTGCTGCTGCCTACGGCCATCTCCCCCTGGCATGGCCTGGGCGTCACCGTCTTCACCCCCACACGGGCTTGCCCCCCGCTCCCCCCGCTGCCAGGAACGAGGCCGGCCCTGCCCCAGTGCTTGGGGCAAGTATTGGGGTTCACGGCCTCCCCACATCTGCTGTGACTTCTTGCCTCTGGAAGGAGTCTCTGGTCTGCCCACTCTTCTCCGCCACCCCTCCCCAGGGGCCAAGGCGCCCAGCCTGGTCCCCACAGCCAGGGCCGCCGGTGGGCGCTGGCAAGACACAGGTGGGCCACGCCTCGCCCCCAGAGCCCGTCTCGCCCCCACTTTCCTGCGTCCCTGGGTAGCCCAGACGCCCGGCACCCGCAAGCCCGGCACCGGACGCTCAGGGAAGCGGCGAGGCTGCTGGAGGTATAGTCAGGGCGGGCCGGCTTCTGCCCCCAGTGACCGAGGGCCGCGCCCAGGCTCCCTGGCGGCTCTGGGGTGCAGCAGCCCAGGCTCCTCCGGCCTCATGGCTCGCTGTTCTCGCGCCTTTGGGGGGCTGCTGGGGCCCCAGTAGCCGTGGCGGGAGGCGGGGCGCCACCAGGAATGTGCACAGCCCCTGGCCGCCCCTGGCAGGGTGAGGGGTGGGAGGACAGCGGGGTCCTTCCCAGAAAGGGAGGTGGCCCTGCCTGGACTCTCCTCCTCGCGGGGTGCAGGGCCAGAGGGCTGTCATCACGGGGTTTCCGGCGTCGCGTTCCCTCGCTGCCCTGTGGCCCGGCGGTGGCGCGGTGGGTGGCGAGCTCTGCTGTGGTTCCAGCCAGCACCCCGCAGGGCCGGGGGGGCTGCTGCGCTCCCAGGTGCCTCTTCTGTGCCGGGGTGCCACGCAGGGGGCCGGGGGCTTGGGAGGCGAGGCTGGCACGGGTAGGCGAAGTTGGTGCTTGGCAAACTGAACCTGTCAATTCCAGAAGCTTCTGGCGCATTGTTGAAGCGACTAGATGACTTTGAGAAGTGTCTGCGTGTTTTTCCCCAACTGCAGTTATTTTTGCTGCTGTGAAATGTTCTGAAATCTGACAGTTTTGTTTTGAGTCTTAGCCCGATGTGAAGACGGAAGGGAACACTGCCTCCCGGTTCTGTGGCACCCGCTTCTCGGGGTCCCCTGAGGACACCCAGATCCTGGCAGAGATGGCCAAGGAGAAGCCGGGAGCAGCCCCCGGGGGCACGTGCACTGCGGACCAGGCCCCCGGCCCGTGGGGGCAGAGCCCGGGGCCGAGCGGGTCAGTGTGAAAGTGCCCGGGCGCCAGGCCCTCTCCTCCAGCACTCGCAGGACGTCCCCTGTGCGGCGCCGCCCCGGGGGCTGTCGCCCGGAGGGCAAGGTCCCCTGGCCAGGCAGGCTGGGAGCCGGTGAGGAGGCTGCCGGAGACGCGCGGACCCCGGGAGGGCCAGGACGCCTCAGGCCGGTGTCCGTGCCTGGGCGGAGGCCTCCGCACAGCCGCCATCTCTGGCCTGGCGCCCCGACTGCCCAAGGTCACGGCCCTCCAGAATGGGGCCACGACCGCTCCTCCTCCAAGTGTGACGCCTCCCTGGAGCCCGCCTGCTGGGCCCGCCCTTGCCACGTGGACGCAGCGCGCCCCCCTGGCGTCCCTGGCCCCTCTGTGTGGCCCGTCCCCTGCGGGCACTGCCAGGCATCTCGCGGCGGGTGCGTCCATTGTGAGTGCCCCTCCCGAGCCACCTGGGCTCTGCGGGGGTCCCCATCTCAGGCCCTGGTCCCCCCTGGACTCGGGGGTCCGGGGCCTGAAGCAGATGGCACCAGCTGGCTGCCTCCTGGCCACGGCTGCCAGCACGGTACCTGGGCCACCTGTGGGCCCAGCAACGGCCCCGGCAAGGTGGTAGCCAACGAGAGGGGAAACCACGGGGACGCAGAGCGAGCCCGGCATTTCCTGCAGAAGCCGGCCTCGCCCGAGCTCAGATGGTAGCCGCGGGGCCGACTGGCAACAACAGTGGCTTCATACGTGTGTCGCAGCGTTGTAGTGTTTACAAAGGACTCTCCTCCATCGCTATGGAGACCGGGAGGCAGCCCTTCCTCTGAGGGGGAGGCATGGCGTGGCTGAGAACCACAGCATGTTCCCGGTGAAAACGCAGTGACTAAGACGAGGCAGACTCGGAAAAGCCACAGAAACACCGGCGCGGGCGTCGGCAGCCGCGGCGGCCGGTCCCCAGGGCGGGCTCGGGAGCGGCGCCGGACGGAGGCCTGCCTGGAGGAGGCGCCCCGGCAGGCGGAGCTCCAGGGCCACTCCGGCGTCTGTGAGGAGCCTACGTAGGTCGGTCCCTTGGAACTTCCAGGCTTTCGGTTGTGAAGAGATGACCGAATAAAATGTCATTCGCGCTAATAACGACAATGAAGCAAGATGCGGCTAGGCCCACTGCTCGCCCCGGCCCGCGCCAGGGAGACCACGACAGTCGCCGTGGCGGTGCTAAGTGGGCCGGGGCGGCAGCCGAGCGGACGCCAGAGACAGGCCAGCAAGGCACACGTCTCCTTCTGTTTCCACGTGAGCCCCGGGGGCGGCTCCCTGGTGTCTGGGGCCGGCCCCAGCTCCCGGCCGCAGGTGGACCTGCAGACAGGAGGGGTGAGCTGCCCCAGGGCAGTAGAGGGGGGCGCGGAGCTGCAAGGGAGGCGGGCCCCCTGGGCAGTGGCTTTCAGTGCGCAGAAACAAAGGATTTATTCTCCTTAAAGAAAGAGCGGTGAGCGGATGTTGGGGGCAGCTAGCCGTCCACACTGCAGTCTGCTCGTGGGCACCTGGTTTCCAGCCCGGCTCTCCCTCCTGCCCGCCGGGTGCTCATCCTTCCCTTGGGAACAGCCCTGACGCCCGCGGACAGCCCGGTGCTCCTCCAAGTCCAGGGTTGCTCACCCAGGCTGGTGGAGGACAGAGGCCCCATCACCTGTCCATGGAGATGGCATGTGGGCTGTGGGGTCCCTCGGATGAAGGGCACCCAGGAACAGTGGGGCGGCCCAGTGAACACTACACATGCACGTTCCACCTTCAGGGGGTGGTGGCATGGCTGCCAGGGGCGGGGAGGCTCCCACGAGGGGTTGGGAGTGGGACTGCGCCTGCAGGGACAAAGCCGGACAGGCCAGGGGGTTGGAAGGCCCAAGGAGAGGGGCGGCTCTCTGCTGGAGGGTGAGGGGCCCAGGCAGGGTGGGCTAGGGGCACTGAGGCTGTGGGAGGGGCCTGGGTTGCACTAATTTCGGAGGTAGAGAGACCCAAGGAGGGGCAGCGTGCCCTTGATGGGGCCCAGCTAGGGAGTGGCTGGGGTGTCAGCAGGGGACAGGGACATGGGCTCAGCTCTCCTGAGAGCCTGTGGTTACAGTGTACGAAGTTCTGGGAACTGCATCTTGTCAAGATGAGCCCATGTGTGCAAGACGAGCCCCTGTGCAAAACAAGCCCATGTGTGCAAGACGAGCCCGTGTGTGCAAGATGAGCCCGTGTGCAAGACGAGACTGTGTGCAAGACGAGACTGTGTGCAAGATGAGCCTGTATGCAAGATGAGCCCGTGTGCAAGATGAGCCCGTGTGCAAGACGAGCCCGTGTATGCAAGACGAGCCCGTGTGTGCAAGACAAGCCCGTGTGTAAAAGACGAGCCCGTGTATGCAAGAAGAGCCCGTGTGTGAAAGATGAGCCCGTGCACAAGACAAGCCCGTGTGTGAAAGATGAACCCATGTGTGCAAGACGCGCATGTGCACAAGACGAGACTGTGTGTGCAAGGCGAGCCCATGTGTGAAAGACGAGCCTGTGTGCAAGACAAGCCCGTGTGTGCAAGACGAGCCTGTGTGTGCAAGACGAGCCCATGTGTGCAAGATGAGCCCGTGTGTGCAGGTCATGCATGTGCACAAGACGAGACTGTGTGTGCAAGGCGAGCCCATGTGTGAAAGACGAGCCTGTGTGCAAGACAAGTCCGTGTGTGCAAGACGAGCCCGTGTGTGCAAGACGAGCCCTTGTGTGCAAGACGAGACTGTGTGCAAGATGAGCCGTGTGTGCAAGACAAGCCCGTGTG
>NW_004567114.1:1634879-1643138 GCF_000260355.1 Condylura cristata
ATGAGCCGTGTGTGCAAGACAAGCCCGTGTGTGAAAGATGAGCCCGTGTGTGCAAGACGTGCTCGTGTGCAAGACGAGCCCGTGTGTGCAAGACGCGCACGTGCACAAGACGAGACTGTGTGTGAAAGATGCGCCCGTGTGCAAGATGAGACTGTGTGTGCAAGACGCGCCCGTGTGCACGGCTGCAGGAAGGGAGTTGGCAAGTCCAGAGCTCTAAGCAGCCATGGGAAACCGAAAGCAAAGATAGGAAACTTTTATTGAAAAATGCTGCTTTCAGAAAATTTGTTGGGGTCAAAGGTGCAAAGCCCCTGGCTCGCCCCCCTCCCCCAAAGCCGATCTGGGAACCAGCCCTGAGAATTAATTCTAAGGCTGGATCAGTACAGCCGCATCATGAAAAGAAACTGGCCGGAAAGAGCCGCGTTCGGAACGGCCTGTTTTCATCTCCGCGTGCACAGGAGCCGTCTGGTCCGCCGCGCGGGGGCCGGCGGGGCGGGGGCGGAGCGCCGCGCGGGTTCCGCGCAGGGTTCCGCGGGGTTCCGTGCCCCCGGCGGCGGACCCTGAAGAGCCAACATGGATGCGTGCCTCCGACTGCCCGGCGGGGGATTCAGCTCCTGCAGGGAAGAGAAAAAACACGCTTCGGCCTGCCAGAACGGTGCTTGGATAGGCGGCGGACAGCTGCTCCTCCTCGCGCAGCCAGAGAAATTCTGTTGTTGTCCATGAAGAAAAGCATTTGATGGGGGCCTGCTCACTGGGAGCTGGGCACCCCGCAGTCCCCAAGCGAGGGAGCGGCGGGCAGAGGGCTCCCAGGGTCCTCTCCTCTCAGGCTTCACGCCTGCCGGAGCCAGCCGGAACTGGGGTCTTTGCCCCCCACCTTCTAGGAGAAAGTGCTCATTACTCAGAGGTGAGAGAGGCCCCTGGGACCTTCAGCCTGGCGGTTCTCCAAGTGTGTGAGGGTGGAAGCACCCATGCGGGGAATGTGGGGAGACCTGGGACTCACAACACGTCCCCACCCCAGGCGTGGTGGACCAGCGGGCTGGTGTTTGAGGGTCACCGCCCCCCCCCCAAGTTCAGAGTTACACCAAGGGTGGGCCGGTCAGCCTGCTGTCCTGCCTGGACCCTCACCTCCCCACAAGCAAAGTGTTGCGTCAGTTGGCCTCACTGGGACGAGAACAACCGGCTGGCTGGGGTGGTGAGAACACGGGCCTTTGGCTGGAGGTGACCCGAGGGCTGGGAAGGTGCTGGACCCCGCGGACACCCAGCGGAGACTGGCCCTCTGGGAGGGCTGGCGCTCAGGCCCTGCTGCCTCCCCAGCCCGGCCTGAGGCCTCTGAGGCATGTGGAGCCCTGTGACCAGGCTCCCGCCCTTGCCCAGGGCACCCCAACCTCATTGGCAGGAAGCAGCAGGCTGGGCCTGTGGCCTCGAGGCCTTCGTGGTGTGGATCCTGGTGGCTGTGGCCACGAGGGCGCAGAAACCGGGGCAGGTGGGGGGCTGCCAGAGCCCACAGCCGCGCCAGCTCGGCCTGGTCACCCGGAGTGTCTGGGCTCCTGGGCTAGCCCTTAGCTGGGTCGGCAGGCCACCCCGGCGGTCACGGTGGCCACGGCTGTTTCTTGTGAGGACAGTTGCTGTCCCTAGGGGCTGTGAGGCGGAGGGGGCACCCTGGAGGCTGGAGGAGGGGCCCTCAGTGTTTTCTGGCAAGCAGAAGGCTCAGGGAGAGTTTTAAAACCCAAACCGGATCTTTTCTGTTTATATTCTCCTACCCACACGGAGTAGGAAAGAGTTCTGCTGTTGCACAAGTGGTGGCCACTGGCCAGGTGAAGTGATGACTGGTCCTCAGAGCTCAGAGGGGGAGGAAGAAGGACTGTCACTGTGTGAGGAGCCGCCACGGAGACCTGAGAATCAGACTGGCCTCCGGGCTTCTTCTTTACTTGTGTTTTCACCTTGGGCATTGGGGTGAATTGTACACGCCACGAAACGCTCCACTGTGGTCACTTTTAAAGTGCGCTGTTCACGGCACCTGCCGGTCCTCATAGTGCTCTGTGAACAGCCCCCGCCCACCCCACTTTCACCTTCCTCCACTGAAACTGTCCCACTGTACCACCCCATCCACCCCTCCTCTACTCCCGACCCCAGCCTCATACTTCCTGTCTGAGTTTTTCGGGCTTTATGAACCTTTCTGTTCTGGGGCCTCTCCAAAGTGACATCATCATAATTTGCTCTTTCGTGTCTGCCATGTTCACTTAGCAGAGTTTTCAAGGTTGTGCAATGCTGTAGCAGGTTGAGGAAGTGCCTTCCTTTTTGACGACAGCATACTACTTCTCCACAAGGATCTGCTGACCTCCTTTCTGTTTCTCCGTGCCCCTGTGGGTGGATATTCGGGGTTGCTCCCTCCGTTCGGCTGCTGTGACTGGTGCCGCTGTGAACATGGGTGCACATGTACTTTGAGCCCCTGAGTTCATCTCTTTGGTGCACACACACCAGAGAACAGTGGAATCATCAGATTATTTGGGATTATTTGGTCACTCTATGTTTAGATTTTTTTGAGAAAACCACCAAGCTGTTTTCCACAGTGGCTGCACCAGTTTGCATTCCCACCAGGAATGTACAAGGAGTACAGTTTCTCTGCAACCTTGCCAACCCTTGCTGTTTTTCATACTTTTTTTTACCCCGGCCCTCCCCAGGGGTGTGAAGAGGTATCTCGTGGTTTGATTTGCATTTCCCCGATGACTGAACACCTTTTCACGTGCCGCCCGTCTGTGTGACTTCGGAGCAATGTTTCTTCAAGTCCTTTGTCCATTTTAAAATTGGGTGGTTTTCTTGTTGTTGAGTTGGATTTCCATTATGTTTGCGTTAAATACTGCGTGACAGTGTGACTTGTCTTCACCCCTCAGTTTTCCTTTTGTGTGTGTAGAGGAACTGGGGAGCAGGCCAGAGGTGTGGGGGTGAGCGGACGCCCCAGAGACAGAGCAGGGAGGAAAGTGCCCGGATTCCACATTTGGGACGCTGGGGTGAGGTTAGGAAACAGCTACAACTGTGGTGCTGAGGATGGGCACAGAGGTGACTGGGAGAAGCCAGGCTCCCGCAGTGTCAGCTTCTCAAGGCGGTGGGGAGGGCTGCCACGCTGCTGTAGTCTACAGGGGTCACGCACTGCCTGTGACTGGCTGGGGCTGGCCATGGTGTGTCTGCAGCATCCGGGGCAAGTGGGTCTGCCCACCAGGGCCACTCCCTAGCTGGACATGTGCCTCTTCCCAAAGGACTCAGCTCCTTCCTGTGTCTGTGGTGGCGTGTGGTATCTCCCTCACCACAGACAAGCCCAAAGGCAGCGGCTATGCCTCCTTAACTCCCCTAGGAGCTGAGAGAACCTCACAGAGTCTTGCCAGAATCTGACCTACATTGTGATACCATTAACACCGAGCTTTAACAAGCCTGCCCAGACTTCTGGACAGCGTTCTGAGAGGTGTGGCTGCCCAGGTCTTTAATAATGCATCAGCTGGCTCTTACTCTCAAATGCTGGTTCCTGGAGGCCCAGCTGAACCGTTACATTAAAATTGGACAAAAACTATAAATCTGCAAATCCAAGAAGTTCAATGAGCCCTAAAGAGGATGAATACAAAGAAAACCACACTATGACACGTCATAATCAATTTCCTGAAACCAAAGTTGAAGAGAAAACTCTAAAGCAGCCAGAGAAGAATGAGACACATTCCACACAGAGAAACAAAACAAAAATGACAGTGATATTCTTTTTGGAAACAAAGCAAGCCAGAAGTCGGTGGGGGTCACATCTTCACATTAGCTAAAGGAAGCAAGCAACTATGCATCTAGAATTCTATACTCTGCAAGAATGGCCTCAAAATGAGGCAAAATAAAGAGCTTGTAAGACATAAAAATGTAATAAATGTTAAAGGAAGATCTTCAGACCGATCAGATGATGGTAGACGGGAACTAGAGCCACAAGAAAGAGTGAAGGACTTTTGACCTGGCAATGTGTGTGTATGAACCAGCAAAGAACAGTTGCAATCGAAACAAAAATATTCTATCGTGAAGAAATCATATCACCAAAAAGCAAACAACAGGGGTATACTGAAGAGGCACAGGAGCCAATGGCACAGAACTCCCAGTGACCAAAGCTGGAGACATTTGAGCGACAGAACAAACAGTGGAGCATGGGGTTATGGCTCAAAGGATACAGTGAATATCTGGTAGTCCAGACAGCACATATAAGTCACATAAATAATGAATACAAAAATGGGAGAAAGGAAACAGGACCTTCCTACAGGATTCCAATGAATACATATCAAATAAAAGACATAGAGAAGTCACGTTAGGATTCCAGATAAATCATGGAGGCAAGGTAAGCTGGCGGGTGCCAAAATTAATGGAAAAAACCTGAAGGAGAAACTGAAGATTTGCATCACCTAAGATTATCTTCCTGCCCTAAAGGCACTAATTATGAAAAGACAACTGGTATCTATAGAGTGGAGGAATCTGGGAAACATCTTTATCAAGTGATCAAAGTTCATGTCACAGTAATTAAGAAAGTGTTGCAAACTCCTCATATGATGCACATCATCCTGTGGTGTTACTCTTGATAAGAAACAACCTCAAGTAATCCTGAGAAAACATTAGACAACTCGGAATTGAGGGATAATCTACAAAGCACCTGACCATGGCCTTTCAAAAGTGTCAAGTCATGAAAGAAAGAAACACTGCCCAATGGTCACAGCTGGCAGATCATCTGACTCAGATGTGGGTTCTTAAAAGTGAGACAGAACCTGAGTGGAAACATCTGGGGGATAAAGTCTGTGGTATAGTTATTCATACTATACCCATGTGGATTTCTTAGTTTTCATTATACCATGATTTTGGTGTTAACATTAAGGGAAACTGAGTGAGTGGCATATGATAACTCTCTGTATTCTTTGAGAAATACTTTTGCTATTCCAAAATCTTCTCCCAATAAAAAAAGCTAAAAAAAGTAGGAAACACCTAGACATAAATGTCTTTATATCTATAGGTATGTGACCTGTACACTAAAAACTATAAAACATTTTTTGAGAGGAAAAAAAGAGGGTTTGAACACTTAAAAAAAGATATACCATGTTCATGGAGTCCAAGACTCAATGTTATTGTCAGTTCTGCTCTTAATAATCTACCGATTCAACATAACCCAATTATAATTACAACTGTCTTTTTGTAAAACTTCACAAGGTGATTCTCAAGGTGATTGAAATGGAAATGGAAAGGACCCAGAACAGCCACAGCAATTTTGAAAAAGAATAGGTGAGCAGATTCATACTGTCATTCATACTATTGCATCTTTGAACTTATTATATAGCGATGGTAAGGTATAGGTGTTAGTATAGCTATCTAGACCAGTGGAACAGAGAGAGAACTCTGGTCCATGTATATATGACCATGTATAGAAAACAAATTGATTTTTTAAAAAGAGGACTCTTTAAAGGGAGGATTTCCCAAGGGAAATCTTTGGGAAAAGGAATGTTGGTGGAACAACTGGTTACCCATATAAAATATAGCCTCAATGCCTCTGCACATCATGTACAAAAATTAACTTGAAAAGAATCTTAGCCTCAAATGTCGAAGTACAAACTATAAAGATAGAAAATGTAGAGAAAACATTTGCAACCTTAAGGTAGGAACGTTTTCTTCATAAGACCAAATGATCATAAACATAAAGTAAAAACAGATGTCATCAAAATGAGCATTTGAATTTCAAGATCCCCATCAAGAAAAAGGCAGGGCCCTCCTTGGTGCGGGCGTTATTCTCTGTGCTATCAAGTTATGGCCAGCCACTGTGGCCTGAGTGCAGTCCCCGGCCAGCGGTGACCCACAGGGCGCAGCAGACCGCTCCTGTCTCCTCACTGCTCCCCTCAGCAGTGTGCTTCATCCATCGGCCTGTCCTGCTCCCCGCTCTGTCCCTGGTGAGGCCTCTCACCCCTGCCCCTCTGGCCTGACCCCAGCTCTTGGATGCATAAACAAATGAAATACAACTTTTTTAAAAAAGAAAATGAACAGACAAATCACATTTTGGAAGAACATATTTGCTGTACACCCATTATCAGAATGTGTGAATCCACCCTTTCAACTCAACCCTGTGAGGTCAAATGACACAATTAAAATGAAAAACTGCAGAGATAAAACTTTGAGTAGATACTTTGTGGAAGTCGATCACCCCCTAAGAGAGCTGCCTAGAAATATCCCCTGCATCTGTCTCACTAGCTCCCTCTTTTATTTTAACTCTGCTCAAACCTTCCAAGTGCAGCCTCGGGGCAGCCCATTAGCTGCGTCACCGCTCCACCCTCCACTCACACCCTCCAGAAACCTGTACCTGGTCCCTTTCCATTCTTCCGGCGTTTTATCACTTCTGAACACACAGTAACACTTACTTACTGTGTACTGCTCACTGTCCTTCTCCCTGTGAAAATGAGAAAGAATTCGACTAGCAACTATACCACAGGCGTTACTTTTTTTTTTTTATTTTATAACAGTTTATTTTTTCATCATTTTGTACATTTTTTTTTCCATCTCAATTGTAATCCCCGTGGGTTTCCCATCACCAAGTCACCCGTGTGCCATCACCATAATCCCGTGCATTTCTCCCCCCCTCCCCGTTTTTGATCCCATTCCCCACTCCACCCCCGCAAAATGTCTCTGGTATATGGTTGTTCATTATTTTTGTTATTTTCTCACCTGGTCCATTATACTCCTGCTATGAGTGAAACCATCCGGTATTTTTCTTTCTCTCTCTGGCTTATCTCACTAAGCATCATCTTTTCCAGCTCCATCCAAGTTGCTGCAAAAGACAAGTGTTTCTGTTTTTTGGTTGCTGAGTAATATTCCATTGTGTATATGTACCACATCTTTCTAATCCAGTCATCTACTTTTGGGCATTTGGGCTGCTTCCATGTTTTTCCAATTGTAAATAAATATGGGGGTTCAGGTATCTTTTTCAATCAGCGTTTTGTGTCCCTAGGAGTGGGATTGCTGGGTCGTAGGGAAGCTCCATGTTTAGCAGTTTGAGGAACCTCCAAACAGTTTTCCATAGTGGTTGTACTAGTTTGCATTCCCACCAGCAGTGCAGGAGAGTTCCTTTTTCTCCACATCCTCGCCAACATTTGCTGTTGCTAGTTGTTTGAAGATGTGCCATTCTCACTGGGGTGAGGTGGTATCTCACTGTGGTTTTAATTTGCCTCTCCCTTATGACGAGTGATGTTGACAGGTGTTACTTTTATTTAGTAATTGGTTGTTTTCACGCCTTCTTGGGTTTTCCCTGCATCTTACTATGATCCAGTAAGCTCATTTGTATTCTTCCCGCTCCACCTCCCGATGCTGTTTGATGGTGAGTTGATCACCATTCCGACAAAATCTTAGCCGTTGCAGTTCCAAGTGCCACTGCTTCAGCCCTGCTCTTTCTGCCGTCTTCCAGGTCACCAGCTAGATGTGTATCATGCTATTAATAAAATCCTTCACATCTCTTAACTTCATTTTGTTTTCTGTGCTCTTTTCTCTCTCAGTGTGTCTCTGGGTAATTTCTTTAATTCTTCATTTCATTTCACTACGTCTGCTTTCAGGGAGGTCCAAAATCTGCTGTTTTACCAGATGCTGAAATTTTAATACTGTTCATGTTTTCATAGCCATTTCTATTGGGTACATTTTCAAATTAATTTGGTCCTTTCTTTTTATAGTTTTTTTTTTTTTTGCTAAGTGACTATAATTTTTGTGCTTGAATCCATTCTTAAAATATTAAAAAAAAGTGTTTATTTAAATCTCCTAGTCAGTAATTCCATTTATTTAATGCATTTATTGGGTCTGTTGATTGGGGTTTTATATTTGTGAGAATCCTTTGAGGCCAGGTTGGGGGAATTTGAGTGTGATTTGAAGTTGAACCTAACCAGAAATATCTTTAAGTTAATTTTAAAGTTTGGAGTTTCCTGGACCACAGGGGTAGTATAAACTTGACCCCCAAACTCTCGCGAAATAAGGTCAACGATAACTTATGCATTTTGCAGCAACATGGATGGAGCTGGAAGCGATCATGCTCAGTGAAGTAAGCCAGAAAGAGAAAGAAAAATACCGGATGGTTTCACTCATAGCCGGAGTGTAAGGGGTCAGGAAAAAAAAATAGTAATTGCAAAAAAGTAAAAAAGAACATCAACTAACAACTATAAACCAGAGACATTCTATGGGGAGGAGAGGGGACAGCATCAGAACGGGTGGGAAGAGCGCACAGGACTGTGGTGA
>NW_004567114.1:1643287-1646605 GCF_000260355.1 Condylura cristata
TATGCCTTTAAATTTTTTCTTATAATGAAATAAAAGCAAAATAAAAGAGAAATAAGGACAATGAATATTAATTTGGAGAGGAGGCCATCTTCCCATGTGGCTCCCAGGTAGGGACGGCCATGGTCTTGTTACTGTTTAGTCATCTCCCGTCCTAGTCAGGCTAACCCAGGTTCTGCTTCAGTGACGAAACACCCCACAGCACCTACACCAGCAAAGGCCCTGTTCTTGCCCTTGCAGCTCTTCGGCGTTTTCAGGGGAGCAGAGCAACCTGCAGCGTCTCCCATGGAGCGACCCAGCGGTCCACCTAGCGTCCACCTCAGCACCTTCTGCTGCTGTCCTGGTCAGGCCGCCAGGCACTGGTGTAGGGGACAGTGCTAGAGTCTGGTGTTCCTGGGTGCTCACTGCTGCTCATGTGGCTGACTCACAAGCCTTCCTGTGAGCTCCTGCTAGCCAGGCTAATCGGAAGGGGCAGGTAAGTGTCCGTCTCTGTGCGGACTAGTCCTGGATCTGGGTGGCGCTAGGGATTTCCACTGCTCCAGCAGGTGGATGCCCCAGTTGTCTGTCCTCTGGGAAGGCAGCCTTCGGAGGCCTGACTTTTGGGTGAACCTGCTGGTCCCAGGCTCCCCCGGCCTGTGCTCCTGGCCTGCCTCCGGCCCCAGGTGACAGCTGGACCCTACACCGCAGAGCTCTGGGTCTGCCGGGGCCTGAGGTCGCTGCTGCTCACCCCTCGCTCAGCTTGGCCCTCACCGAAACTCCCCAGGCCGTTCATTTTAGCAGCTGACCTGCATGTTCTCGAGGACTCGGAGGAAAGTTCTGGTCCCCGGCCCCAGACCGCGCATCAGGCAGCTCCCAGAGCTTCGCTTCTCAGGGCCCCCAGCCTGGATCCTCCCACCGGCCTTTCCTGGGGAGGCAGGTGTGCCTGGCCGCCTCGGACCTGGTCTGAGGGAGGCGTGTTGCCCTGTGGGGGGAGGCTAGGATGGAGCCCGGGCAAAGGCTTGAAGAGACAGAGAGCTGTGCTAGAGGCTCAGATAGTTGCTGAATGAATGAAAAGTACTCAGGTGGGGACACGTTGGGAAGCCTTTCCGGCTTCTCGCAGAGGCTGGCGTGGGTTCTCTGGTGCTCTGGCCCCACTGCTGCTTCCTGGTTAAATGCTCCGGGGGGCAGTGCCGGGGGTGGGGGTGTCTTCTAGTCTAAGCCAGCCCCGCATGGAACCCCCACGCCTGTGGTCAGCCCCGGCTGGCCACTCTGCAGCGCTGGGGAGGAAGAGAAAGCTATCAGGGAAGTTCCGAGTCCGCCGGCCTGCAGCCAGATCCCCTTTCCTTCATAAACACCCTCCTGGCGTTTATGACAACGAGGGAACTTGAGCCCCGAGGAGGGCTGAGGGCCAGGAAGGCCCACGGAGGCAGAGAGCAGGGATCCTCGGAGCCCTCCCGCCAGGCGAGGGTCCACTGACCCCCTGGGAGGTACTGGAGGCCCAGATGCTGGCGAGAACCCTGAGCTTCCGGCAGTGGAGGGGCGGGCAGGGTTCTGCTTGGCCCTCAGGCGCAGAGGACGTGTTTGCGGGACAGCGAGCTGTCTTGGGAGCCGTGGACAGTGCAGTCTTCTCGGAAGGGGGGGGCGCTTGGGGGAGCCCCCGGCCAGGGCCCTCGGAGCCTCCACACCCACTAGCTTAAGCGGCCGTGTGTGAACCCGTGAGCGCCCCCGTGGTGGAGAGCGGGGCAGAGGACTGCCGCTCGCCCCAGGCCCCTGGCTGGGAGGGGCGGCCTGGGCCCTGCTCTCCCCGGGCCTGCGCTGCAGGGCTGTCTCACATGCTGCTTTTAGGGGCTCGCCGCATGCATTCAGTGTCACTTAGAGCAGGATAAAATGGGGGTGTCCAAAGGTATGTAAGAAGTTGGTCTCGGTGCAGATTTCACACGGTGGGGGGCCCACGAGGCCCGTGCACCACGGAGGGGCCCGGGGGGCCTTGGCCTTCCCAGGCCTCAGCCCCCGCAAGCTCGAGGCCAGGTGTGGGGACGCCGCTCCGGCTGGGTGGCGCCCCGCCAGCGAGCACAGGTCTGTAAAAGCTCCACCAGATGAGCTCCCCGAGGCCCCTCCCTGGGGAGGGCTGGACGGCTGGACACGGCCGCCCCGTCGGGGCATTTAGGCTGGGTGCGAAGGCCCAGGAGTACGAGCAGAGATGCTGGCCGCTCGGTGTGCGCGGGGGGGTGACTTGGCCAAGCTGCAGGGCCCCTGTCCCCCCGCCCCCTTGTTGAGGTGGCACGTTCGGCACACTCGCCAGCACTGAACACTGACCGGGTGCAGGCAGCTCACCCCCACCCGCTCCCCCGGGGCCCCGGCTTCCCCACGAGGCCCTCGGGCCAGGACCCGCCCAGGGCACAGCACCGGCGCCTTGTCCCCCGGGCGGTGACGGTGGGCATCGCTTGGCATTTCCACTCCTGTGCTGGGCCAAGGTTGGACCGGTGGGGGTGGGGGGGAGTGGGTGGGGGGGCAGGCCTGGCTCAGGCCGCCGGGAGCTGGACTCTGGCTGCCCCACCGCAAGCGCCCGAGCGGTCTGGAATGCCACGGACGCGCCGGAGAAGCGAGCGAGGCGCTGACTGAGCAGCTAGCTCGAATCCTCACAACCAGCACTGTATTTTGATGGGATAATTGTTTTATATTTATAAGATTCTTAATTATCTTCAGCAAATGCATTTAGCTCACTGGGTAATTGAATTAAGGAAAATGTCGTTTCCAGCATCGTAAGTCGCTGCTAGAATGAAAAAGAGGAAGGGTGGCGGAGAAGGGCTTCCCTGCGTGACCCGGCCGACGCGCTCCTGCCGGGAGCGGGGTGATCCCCGGGCGTCACCCCGGAGCCGGGGGGGGGGCGGTGCCACCTCCCCGGAGCGCTGGTGCTTCTGCGCCGGCCCTGGACACACCTGTGCCGCTGGCATCCGTTAGGGGGCTTGTGACAGGGCCGGGTCTGTCGTGCCCCAGTATTCTGTCCTGGGGCTCCGGCGCCCCCTGGCAGGCGGGGTCTCCTGTGCCCCCCGTGCTGCGGCACCCTCATAATGCACCGCTGGACCCTGCCTCTGGCGGTCACCTGGTGCCCCAGGCCTCGCCGGGTGGAACCTGGCTGCCCGGCCTGGCGGTGGCTGTGAGATGGGGCGCAGGGAGGAACTTAGACAGCTCTGGGCTTTGAAGAAAAATCAATACTGGTTTATTGGGCCATAAACGCACGCTGGGTGGCGGGGGCACTTCCTGCCGGCCCAGGTGGGGCGGGCTGGCGAGGGGCCGCCTGCCCCGCCCGTCTTGCCACCCAGGCCGAGGAGCAGGGCTGCC
>NW_004567114.1:1647230-1651216 GCF_000260355.1 Condylura cristata
CCAGGGCTCGAGGTGGCAGCGGGCCGGAGGGGTCTCGCCAGGCCTGCTCGGGGCCCCGCCACCCACCGGCGCCGGCCCCCCGAGGCCGGAAGCGTGGGACACTACTGAGCTTATATAAGACGCAGATGGGGGCCGCTGCCCGGCCGCGTCTCGGGGCAGCTCCGGGCCGGCCGCTCCTTACCCTTTTTTATGGATTCCACATCCTCTCGGAATCTTGGGATTACAAAACAGCCACTGAGAAATCAGGCACCCCATTAACATGAGACTTTTATGTATTTACAATTCAGCTTAAATTTTTACCAAGAGAGGTTTTCAAAATGTAACATGTGTTAGTCACCGCGTGAATTGCGAAACCAAGGAAATCTCTCCAGAGTGCTGGCCTTGACAATGTGATCTGGCAGGGCTGGGGAGCAACAAAAATAACGCTCGGCGGCACGGTCCCGGGGTGGGGGCCGCGTCCCCGCCCAGGTAGCTCCCATGGCGGGCTCGGGCTGCGGGATCCCCCCACCCCGCCCCGCAGCCAGACTCAGCTGGGGTCAGAGGTGGGCTGGGGAGCCGGCGCTAGTCCGGCTGCGCCCTCTGGCCAGGCGAGGGGGCGTTTCCCAGCCCCGCAGTGTGTGCAGGGCTCTGGGCCGAGCCGGTGACTCTCAGAGGGGCCCCAGCCTGTCCCACGGGTCCCCCCCCCCGGCACCCCGCAGCGTGGTGGCTCTACAGCCGGGCCCGGGTGGGAGGATGAGGCAGGCGGCGGCTGGGTTTGCCCGCAGCCGTCTGGCCCGCGGCTCTCGGAACACAGCCTGCGCCCCACGGCGCCACGAGCCGCGGGTGGCTGGGCGAACGTGTGGTTTCTGGAAGTGACACGAAAGGCAGCGTCTCGCGCTCTTTGCCTGGGTCCCCGCTTGCTTTCTCGTCCCGGGCCCTGAACACCCCTCCGTGTCTGTGGCGAGGTGGGGCCTGGGGAGCGGAACCCCGTGTCTGCTGGGCCCCGATCTCCGTCCCTCGGATCCCACCCGTTCAGAGCCCCCGCCCACAGCCTCGCCCCCAGGCGGGGGGGCCTGGCTCCACCTGGAGCCCCGTGTCCACGTGACCTCGGCTCCAGGTCTGCCTGGCGCCCTGTGGCCCTGGCTGCAGCCAGCGGGGGGGCTGATTACCCCCATTCTCCAGATGACAGCACTGAGGCCCGGGAGGGAGACCTGCAGGGCCGCTGTGGGCGAAGCGTCAGCATTTCCGTCCGAATGCCCCTGGGGGCGCTGCGCCCTGGCTGACCCTGGGCCTCAGTTTCTCACGGAGGTGCTGAAGCCGGGAGCCTGGCCAGCCGGGCCTGAGCCTGGCCAGCCGGGCCTGTGCGCGGCCCACGGCTGCCCCGCGCCGCCTCCTAGTGGCCGGGGCTTGTTTGCCTCAGGCGGCTGTGAGCGCGGGAGGCCAGCAGGCCAGCGGCTGCCCCTTCGCGGCGGGGGGCGGCCACCTAGGCGACTCCTCACACGTGTTGAGCAAAGATTTGTTGTTATTCCCTGAGGCTGGTGTCCACGTGTCTGGCCACAGGAGGACGCAGCCCTCCCTGCCTGCAGGTCCCCGGCTGGCCAGCATCTCAGATGATATTGTTTCATATTAAATTATTTTAAATTCCACGGACCCCGGTTTCACAATCAAATAATTCGGTCTTGTTTACAAGTGGAATTTTTACTTTTTGACGGTTTCTAGCTTTGCTGGGCTGCATGGTCAGTGAGAGCGTGTCCTCCTGTGCCCTCCTGCCCACCTCTGCCGCCTCCCGGGACTCACAGGGTGGCTGCGGGGGAGGCTGCTCCTTGCACACAGAGCCCCGGCGCCTGCAGCCCCGCGCCTCGCCCTCCGTCTCTGTGGAAAGCCCAGGCGTGACACCTGGGAAAGCCGCTGCTGTCATTCTGAACCCCCGGGCCAGCGCAGGAAACGGAGGCGAAGACCAGGGCCTGTGGCCGGCGGACACCCCAGGCCAAGCCCTCGCCCGCCCCTGCCCGCCCTCGCCTGCCCGCCCGCCCGGCGCGCTCCTCTGTCCCCGCGCTGCTCACTCCTTCCGGGGCGCCCACTGCTCAGGGCGACGCACACGCCCTTTGCCCTTGAGAGGCTCATGTGCTGGGTGCTGGGGTGGGGGGACGAGGAGACCACCCGTGGCCGGCGTGGAGGAGGTGGCGGCGCCGTGGGCCACAGGAGGGGCGGGCTGAGCCGGGGCGCAGACGCCAGCCTGGGCGGCGGATTCACGGGGCATCGGCCCCCACGGCTCTCCCAGGGGCCCCGTGCACACGGCCCCTGCCCAGCCGCGCCACTGCCGCGGGAAGCAGCTCCGTAGTTCTTCTGGAACATTCTCTAAGCGAGTCACAGTGCGGGTCAGGTGGGCCGCAGCAGCGGCCCCGCGGGCTCGGTGAGACAGGGCCTCCCGCGCCCCGGCCCCCCGGCCAGGCTGAGCCCGTGCGGAGACCCGCCAGAGCTGCCCGAGGGCTCCCAGGCCCTGGGCTGGGGCCCTGGCCGAGAGGGGTCCAGGAGGGCCTGGAGAGAGCGGCCTCAGGGTGGAGAGACCCCGGGCTGCTCTGCCGTGGCCCACGGGCACCGAGCCCGGCAGCTCCCTACGGTCAGGGCTCAGGAGCAGCTTTGTTTTATATTTGTCCTCTGCCCCTCACTCCTGAGAGGGCCCCAATGTCCCTGGGGCTGTCCGGGGCGCAGAGGGGCCTGGGGAGGGGCCCGCATGGGGCTGACCAGGGAGACCAGTGAAAGGAGAAGCCGGGCGTTCAGCTCTCCTACCCCAGAGGGGCCTGCTGAGGAGGCCCCCAAATCCCAGCAGCTGCGGACCTAGAGAGCTCGGGGGAGGGGGTGAACACCCACATGGGGGAAGGTGATACGCCCCAACTCCCTGGACACAGGCTCCTGTGCTGGGAGCCCCAGGGTGGCTCCCCAGGTCTCTCAGCTGCGGCCTTGACAGGCGGGCGCAGGTCCATGTCCTGGTGCAGGGAGCCGCCTCGGCGTGAGCGGAGCAGGCGGCCGGCCGCACGGGTGGCCGTGGGCAGAGACGCTGGAGTGGGGTGTGCTCGGCCCTCCTCCTGACGCTGCCTCCCGCAGACGGGGCCCGTGGGGCCGGGCGGGGTGCCTGGCCGGTGTGGGGAGCCTGGGCAGCAGCACGAGGCCTGCAGCGGAGACTGAGGGCTCCCCTGGCAGCCTCCTCTGCGCTAGCCCCAGGGCCCCAGGCCACCCCACGTGCTAGGACACCCGGGGCATGAACAGGGCGGGGCCGAGCGGCCCCCGTGTCCTCAATGCCTCTCTTCCGTCCCTGAGGCCCTCCAGGGCCAGCGCGGCCCCACAGTGGAGAGAGACGGGAGAGGTGCCCAGGGGGTCAGGCTGGAGAAGCCCGGCTGGGCGGTGCCCGCCCCTCAGCCTGCCGCTGGCCCTGGGGCGGCACCGGGTGGGGGGTGCCGGGCGAGGGGGCCGGGGAGAGAGCAGGCAGGGCTGTCCTGGGCGGTGTCGGCTCCCCAGACGAACAGCTGAAGGAAGGAGATGCCAGGCGCTGTCTGCCTGATCCATTTCTGAATTAAAAGGAGACAAAGAAACGGGGTGGCAGGAGCTGGGGGGCGTCTGCGACTGCTGCCCGCACCCCAGCCCTGAGCCAGAAGGTGGGTGGCCCCATGCCGCCCACCTTTAGATGCAGTCGCGGGGGCGGGAAGAGGTCAGCAGGTGACCCTGGGATGGGCCCGCCCTGTGGCCGGCCCGGGCTCCGCCCTCCGGGAGGGAGCGACCTCGTCTTCACCTTTCCGTGCCCGCTGCACCCCGTCCCCAGCCGCACACACCGTTTTAGGGAAAAACGTCAACAGCTTATTTGTAAGGGGATAATAGGCCTGTCATCCCCGATGGTCTTTTCCCCTATTAAAAAGAAAGTCAGGCCCTCCCTGGTGGCGCAGCGGGTTAAAGCACAGCACTGAGAAGCTAAAGCCACTTCCGCATGAGTTCGATTCCCGCCTGCCCTGGAG
>NW_004567114.1:1651316-1655507 GCF_000260355.1 Condylura cristata
TCTGGCCTGTACCCCAGTTCTGTATGCATAAATAAATAAATCTTTAAAAAAAAATGGGAAACAGTAAGACTCGAAATCCCAAGTAATGCAAGATGTTAAGAGAATCCCTTCCCAGTGCTCTTTTCTTGATGCTACAAGGTAAATGACTTAGACTTTAAAAAAAAAAAAAAAAAAAAAAGAAAGCCAGTCAGGCCATTTTCGAAACTCAGCCCCGAGAGAGGACACGGGTGTGTGGGAGTGGGTGGAGGAGAAAACCCGGACCCCGGGAAGCGGCCGTCCGAGGGCCCCTGGGTGCAGCACCCTGCCCCGGTGCTGCACCCAGAGGAGCAAAGTGGCCGGAGGGGCTGCCCGCTCCCGCACGGCCCAGCCGCTGGCTCCTGCGCTGCCCGGGCCGGGGGGCAGGCCTGCTGTTCCGGGCCACGGCTGCCCTGTCCAGGGCGGGCACACCCAGGGCTCCGCGGCCCAGAGCAGGACGCCGGCCGAGTCGCCTCCAGGCCTGGCGTCTGTCCGCCGGCCTCGAGGCCCCCGCAGGCCCGCTGGCTGCCCTGTCCCGCCTCTGGGGCAACGCAGCCTCGGGGCCCGTCTCTGGCTGGCACAGAGAGGTCGCCCAGGCGGTCTGTGCGGGCAGCGGCGGGGCTGTCCGCCCCTGCGGCCCGAGGTGGCCCTCTAGCTGCAGGCCTCCCGGCAGCCAGCCTTGACTTTCGGCCGCTGACTCCAGCACTGGAGGGCACAGCGGGGTGAGGGGTGCCCCCTGCGAGAGCCTGGGGGGGCGGCAGAGTTCCTGCGGGCCCCAGCTTGAGTTCTGGAGCCTGTCTCCATGCCACCCTCATTCCCCACCCACACGGGGGGGAGGGGTCCTCTCTGCCCACGTGGCCCCAAGCCCCAGCCCGCAGTCCTGGGCCGGGCCTCTGAGAGCCGCCTTGCGGGGCTGCGATGGCGGAGGTTTTCTGGGGACGATTGAGAGCCTGTCTCAGGCGATGGTGCTGGCTCCGCACTTGGGGGACACCTGCCTGCCTCCTCCTGGTGTGGGCGCTGGCGTCTGGGGGAGGTTTGGGGGGAGACCAGACTTCCTCGGGATGTAGAGCCCCACATCTGCGTAGGAATCGAGGCAGCAGCCGCCGCCCTGGGCAGGCCCTATGCTGAACTGGCAGGGGAGGGCTGTAGTGGGAGGCGGGGGGCGGCCGGACAGGACCCCGAGGCAAGGCAGTGAGGCCCACCCCCGGCGGCGGAGTGCGAGTCCCTGAGTCCAGTCCTCGCCGCGGGCATGGTCTCATTGGGCCTCCCACGCCCGGGGCGGACCTGGCCATCCTCACCCCTGAGGAAGGGGCTCAGAGAGGGCATGTGGGCCCCGGTGTGGTGCCATCAGCGCCCAGCCGGTGGCCCGACTCCAGGGCCAGAAAGGGCGAGGCACACAGAGCAGGTGGGGGTGGGGGTGCCCGCCAAGCCGAGCTCCCCGAGCCCCGCACCCCAGCTTGTGGTCGGCGCTGCCAGTGCCCAGCGGGGACCGCTGGGCTCGTGGGTGGCCCCGGCAGCCAGCACAGGGCAGATGCTGCAGGAGGGCGAGGCGCTGGGCCCACAGGCCGCCCGCGAGGCCACCCCACATGCTCTCAGGCGGCGAGAAGCGTGTGCCGGTGGAGACAGCCCACGGCCAGCCAGCTCTGGAGGCCACGCCGCCAGCCTGCCCTGTCTGCAGGGGCCTCCAGGCCTTTTTTTTTTGCAGGGACGGGCACGGGGGCGGGGCCCACCGGCCAGCCCACACAGCGGCAGGGCTCCTGCTTCGTCCTTCCTGCCAGCAGCGGGGCGCCGGAGCAGGTGGGAGCGCCGCTGTGTGGGGGTGGGCTCTTGGGGTGCCCGTGTGTGGCTGAAGCACAGGGGTCCAGTGGGGGAGCCCGAGGCCCTGGCCATGCTGTCCTGTCCTCGTGAGTCCTGGGGATTCTGGCCACTGGCTAGGGCCCTCCACCCGTCCCTCGAGCCAGGCCGTCCAGCTACTCTGCCGGGCCAGCCTGACCTGAGAGGCAGGATAGACACCCCGAGGCCTCTGCTGTCCCCGGCCAGTGTGGCATCGGGGGTTCCGGGAGTGGAGAGATGTCAGGTGGGGGGGACCTCGGGCAGGATGAAGGGCCGTTAGCCGGGCCTGGGGCCCACTGGACAGACTGTGCTTCCTCTAGTCAGGCCGGGCAGTCAGAGGAAGGCTTTGGGTGTATCTGATTTGATTTTTGTTCAGAGAACTAACTGGCTGGGTGTGGCTAGGCCCAGGTTTCTGTTTGGCCTTCTCCAAATGACCCTGCCTGACCACAGGAGTTCGGCAGGCTGGGGGCCCCGGGTGGGGAGGGAACCCCCAGCACGGACGTTCCCAGAGGGGCTCTCTCCCGCCGCGGCCGCTCCCTTCCTCTGGGCATTCAGACACTGACGTGACTGTCGCTTTGTTACCGCCACCGAGCCGTGAGCTCCCAGGACCTGGGGACAGCTGCCCGGTGCCTACATTATGTCTGGACACCCTGGATGAGTAGAGCACGCATGTTTGGCAGCCCGAGTCTTGGGGGGTGTAGGGCCCGGCCCCTCCGGGAACAGGGCTCTGGTCGGCGGGCCTGGCTACCTGGGAGCCTTCTGTTGCAATGAGCAAGCGCAGAACAAGCTGGCACTATCGCATGAAGCCACAGCCTCCGGCGCCTGGCGGGCCCAAGTGCCGCAGGGGACCTTTGTTTTCCCAGAAAAACAGAACAAAAAGCTCCCAGACACCCTCCACACGGAAAAGCAAGGTGTCCGCCCCGAAGCGGGATGCCCCATGCCGGGCCCTTGTAGGATGTGGACAGAGAGGCCCACAGCCGGGGTGCTTCAGACCAGGCTCCAGGGACGAGGGGCCGGGCCGCTGGGGTAGTGGCCTGGGCTCGCCTCGCCATCTCTTGTGCCTTGACCCTTGCCGGCGCCTGCGTGGCCCAAGGAGCGCAGGGGGCAGAGAGAAGCCAGGGGCAGGGAGGCCGGGGGCCCGCCCCAGCGCGGCCGAGGGCACGGGTGGCTGGCTGCCCAGCGCCAGGCTGGCTGGCCCTGACCCCCTGCACGGTGGGGTCCCAGCTAGCGGCCTGCAGACAGGTCGGCCCGCATGCCCACAGACCCTCTGGGACCGGGGCCACTGCCCCTCCGCCGACCCCGGGTCCCAGGCACCCGTCTTGCCCCCTCGGTGTGCGGTTGAAAGCCTGTTCTTAAGAGCAGCATCTTTTTAAGCTTCTTTGAGACTGAGAAGGTGATTTACCAGGGACTCCAGTTCTTTGTCTTTCTCTACGCCACGCACAGACTGACACAAGATCACCTGGCAGGCAACGCGAGCAGCTTCGTCTCAACACGGATGTGTCATTATTTTTTACAACCTGTTGGGGTGTCTGACGTGTGCCCTTTGCGCCCCCGTAGTTCAGACAAAACCAAGGCCGCTCGGTTTGCTTCAGGCTAGTTAAATAGTCCTGTTCATACAAAACAAAAACACTCTTCGGGTCCAAAAAGGGGACGTCTCCTGCCGGTGTTAGCCCCACTGGAAGGGGGTTTCTGACCGCCGCTTGCAAGAGCAAATAGCAGTGAGGGATTCGGGAGGCGGCAGGTCTGTTTTTCCTACGATTCTCTGGGCGGCTGAGAAAAAGAAAATCCCTCGGATCTAGTATTTTCGGAGCACAATAAAACAGCTCGTTCCCTTAAACCCATCTGGAAAGAAATTAATTACATCGATGTGTTAGTTTAATATGAAACTATGTTATTTTCACCAGATTTTCCTTGAGGCTAGAAAATAGGGTGGGAGACAGGTTTGAGGTCCGCAGGCTCCTTCCCTGCAGCCGGCTCTTACTTTAAATTTTTTTTCCTCTTACATGTTTTGGGGGGTTGAAAAATGTAAAAACTGTGTATTTTAAATATAAAAAATGCATAGCTTTTGAACCTGCCCAAGTTTTAGACCGCCGTGCCTCTGCCCTAAATATCAGGGAGCAGGGCTCCTGCTCTCACCCGCTGGAAATGGCATTCTTCCCCCTCCGCATCTGCTCCGCTGCCATTTGTTAGATGTGAAAAAGTTCGGCAGGCTCTTTCAGGAAATATTTGGGGAAAGAAATAAGCAACCGGTATGTAAAATTTCCACGGAAGCTGCTTGCGGAGTTAACACGCTTCTGGGAGGTGCGCGCGGCTCGCCGGCCAGGCTGCGGGCGGGCGGCGGGC
>NW_004567114.1:1655882-1658376 GCF_000260355.1 Condylura cristata
TTCCAGATTTGCAACTTCAGAGGCTCCAGAACTCGGCTGGGCCTTGCTCTCCGCCCCTCGGGGATCCCGGAGCAGCGGCCACCGGCAGACACCGGGCGATGCGGCGGGACTCAGCGGGACCCCGCTGCCCCTTGGGCCTTCCCCGAGCGGGCGCGACGGAGCGGTCGGACGCCACACAGCCTGGGCAGGTCGGGCCGCCTGGGGAGGGCTCGGGGCTCGGGCGCGAGCCCACCGGGACTTCGGAAGCCGCCGGACCTGCAGCGCTGCTCAGGCCCCGCTTGCTCCAGGCCCCGCGCCCCCGGCGGCCGGCGGCAGCGAAGTGCAGCCCTCCCGGGAGGGCGAGACCACCCACACCGCTGCGATGTGGGAACCCGGCAGTCCCTGCAGTCCCCAGGGCAGCGGGGGCGCCGCGGGGGCGCCGCGGGGTCAAGGGTTCTGGCTGATTACTGCACCCCGCCCCGGCATCGCTGTCCTGAGTCGCTGTACCCAGGGGGCAGTTTCCAAGCTGACCTGCTCAGAACCCTCCAGACCCCCAAAGCACCACACCCCCAGGCCTGCCTCCAGGGCCGAGCCCCAAAGGCGCTGGGCACCGGCTGGAGGGGGAGGGCCCCAGGGCCCAGGGCGCCGTTCCAAAGGCCAGACAATGAAAACCGTGCGAAAAAGAATCCCCAAATCCGGCCGGGCCCGAAGCCCACCAGCTTACATAAAGGCCGAGGAGCCCGCCCGCCGCCCAGGGCCTCCCGGCCTCGGGGTGGACAGTCGGAGGGCGCCTAGCCAGGTCGTCCTGGGACTGGCACCTCCAGGACCCCCGACCACGGGCCTGGCGTGACCCCGGGGAGGGGGCAGGGGTCCCGGCCTCTTCCCACCGTCTGCCCAGAGAAGCATTTAACTGGCCTTTAATCACATTAGCAGCCGGCCCCAATTAGGGCCGCGGGAGGGGGAGGCCGGAGGAAACCGCGCCGTGTCACTCGAGGATAAAGATCCTTTCATGCCCTGGGCCTGGCCATGGGCAGCGCCGCGGGCGCCGTCCCGGCCTGTGATTGCCAGAGCGGAGGGCCTCGCTGACGTCTCCATCTCTTTGCCCCCTGCCACCTCCCAGTGTGCCCTCGCCCTCCAGTGGCCAGGTGGCCAAGCAGGTAGAGTCCACTCCCACGCAGGACTGAGGCCTGGCCCTGCCTGGCAGGGCCCTGGGGCGGCTGGGTCCCTCTGCCTGCCGGGGACCCTCCGCCTGCCCCAGCGATGCCCCCCTCCCTCCGGGCACCCTGGCAAGGCTGCTGCCCATAGAGCGGTTCAGAGGGAGCCTTGGGCAGCCTGGACAGGCCACCGGTGCCCTCCTGCCTTGCGAGTGAGGGTGAGGAGGTGCCGGGTTGGACTGTTCGCCAGGGTGCCAGGGGGCGCCCCGCTGTCTGCGCTCCCGGATCCTGCCTCCCGGGCGGCAGGGAACACCAAGCGGGCCCTGCGGCCTCGTGGGCGCCAAGCTTCCGCGTGCGCCTGAGCCCCCGCCCCCCGCAGCCCTTACCTTGCTTGGGAGCCTCCTGAGCGCTCGGGGTGTCCTGAGGGTCAGAGCTGGGGGCGCGGTCGGGACCAGCCGGGGTCGGGTGAGGACAGCGGCCGCCTGCGCAGCCAGAATGCTGATGCAGCCGCCGCGGACTCCCGGGGGCTGCCCGGGGACCCCCGCCCCACCGCGGCAGCTGCAGCCTGGAGCCGCGTGACCCCGGCCCCGACCTCCCCGCCTGGGCTGTTTGTGCGCACACAAAAGAGAACTCTCATATTTTTCTTTCCCGGCACAGACTTAACGCCCGCCCCGTCTCCCCTCCCCCACTACCCCCCACTTCACACACGCTTGCTGAGAGCCGCTTTCTCCCTGCACACCCACTTTGTCCGCCTTTCTCCCCTAGTTAATTCCACGGCTGTATTCGAGGGTGTCAGCATAGCTTAGAAAGTTTCATAGAAAGTCAGAAAGCAATTAGAGAGGCCCTTTGATTGGAGGCTGGATGCACTCTTAAAGGGGAGCTGCAGGACGAGCGCGATCCCATTAAGCCGCCGAAACTCCCACAGTCTTCAATAGGGGTGCTCAATACTTCGAAACTCCCACAGTCTTCAATAGGGGTGCTCAATCCTTCGACAGACGCCCCTGGCTCGCTGCGCACCGGGCTCTCAGCTCCTAGTTCCGCAGCTGACTCAGCGCGGCCTCAGCCCGCGCTGTTCTCACCGGAATTTCTCGGTGAAGCGGGATCGGCCGGGCCGTTAATTAATGTCCAGAGCTTCTGGGCTCTCCTGTGACAAGAGCGGTGAAGGCTTCAAGCACTTCGAGGCAGGAACGCCGCATCCTGACTGTTTATTTGAATTTTCTTTTTAAAATCCCAGCCAATTTCTGGAAATGTGAACTCGAATTAAACAAACGCAGGCCCTGCTTCCAGCCCTGTAGGCTGGGAAGTGGCTGGAAGATAAGGTGCTTTGCTGAGGAAGGCCGGGTAGGGCCGCGTAGGGCCAC
>NW_004567114.1:1658552-1671331 GCF_000260355.1 Condylura cristata
GTAGGGCCGGGTAGGGCCGGGTAGGGCCGCGTAGGGCCGCGTAGGGCCGGGTAGGGCCGCGTAGGGCCGGGTAGGGCCCGGCCTTGGCTTGGCCGGACTTCCGTGCCAAATTACAGCTGCTGAGTGACTGGCCTTGGGCGGCGAGCAGGGGCCGGAGGAGGAAGGAGAAGCCTCCTGATGGGAGCACAGCCTTCCCCAGCCGGGGGGGGGGGGCCGCAACCCAAAAACCGAACGGGGGGGGGGTCATTCCAAAGCGGTGAGATGATCAGACTGCGGGCTTTTCTTTGGGAAACTGGGGACTGGTTTTTGCTTTTTGGTGTTTTTTGCTTGCTATGCTGTGTGCTCTCCAGGTGGCAGGCGGTTTCTGTTGGTTATTTTGGAGAGAAACTTCTGTTCTTGCCAATAAAGACGAGTCGCTTCCTTTAGAAGTCAGCGCGTAAAAAGGCAGGTGTTTTAAAGAAGTATTAAAGGAACAGGCCCTGGGCTGTCAAAGCAGAGGGGCGCTTCAGAGAGCTCCGGGGCGGCTACTGGGGGGTCAGCTCAGATGTCCGCCGGGTGGAGCCCGAGCTGGCCCCTGGCAACTTCTGGGTTCCTTTAGGAGGGGCCATGGGTGACAGGTAGCAACGAAGGTGTCAGCACTTAGGTGCTGTGGCTGGTCCCAGGGACAGGAGAAACCCGGCTTTGCTAAGAGCACCGCCAGACAAGTTTGCGAAAACTGATTGATCTTCAGATGCTTCGGATTAGCCTCTGATTATTTTTGAGAATGTTTGCTGAGTCACTCCTCATTTCCCTCCCGTCCCCACAGTGGGTAGGATCAGCTGCGTGACCTCTGGCCTCTGCTTTGCAGGTAGGTGGCATCCTGGCCGTTCAGTGGCCTGCCACCCTGTCTCTTTTGCATGGGGACAGCTGGGCCTCTCAGGGCCGTGGTGGGAGAGGGCCGTGGCCTTCCTGACCCTGACACGCCGTCTACTCCCGCCTTCAAGCTCGTCGCCTTGGTCGCTGGGGCCACTGCAGACGCGCACCCACCTTCCTTCCTCTCGTCCCTCTTCCCCACCTGCCCAGTGGCCCCTCTGCCCTGCCCCCTATGTGTGTCCTCCCAGATCCACATGGCCTCTGGGCTGCCCGGCACTGGACCCTCTGGGGCCCCGGGGCGCTGGCTGAGGTCACGGTCAGGCCTCGGAGGTGCTGAGCAGACCTCGGTGGTGGCCGAGAGCAGGGGTCCTGCCCGGCCACCCCCGCCCGGCCCCGCCCGGCCCCGTCCGGCGAGGAGAACCACTGCTCCTGCGGGCCGTGCGTCTCCTGTCGCTGGCTGTGTCTGACAACAAAAAACTAAACTAAGTGGAATCTTACATTGTTTACGAAATGAACATGACTCAGTGGGACTGCAGGAGAGACTGGAGGAAAAACAAACAAAAGCAAATCCAGAAATCCAGACAATTCGGTCTGCTTTTGATCTTCCCGATTTGCCCGAGCAGGCTCTCAAGAATCAAGCAGGGAGCTGGATGCCCTGTCCTGTCTTGGAGGAGGCCGCCAGGCCTGCCCCTGCCTCTGGCAGGTCCGCTGCCCCTGCACCCCGCACCTCCCCTGTGAGGCGCTGGCCCTACAGGCTGGGAGGGGCGGCCAGGCTTGCCCTGGCCAGGACAGGGCTTCCCGGGGTTGTGTGCGGCAGCTGGCCCCCGGCTGACGGTAAGGGGGCAAATGCCACTGGGCCCACAGCCGCTGGTAGAGCGGCAGAGCGCTCCCCAGGGAACAGGGGTTAGCAGCCAGGACGGGGGAGGGGGGTGCGGGGGGGGGGGGGGGCGCTTCTCGGCGCCCAGCAGGAGTGTGGCCTCCAGGAGCGCCTGTTCCAGGGAGCCCACGCTCCAGAATCTTCACCTGCTCAGCCCCTCCGAGGCCTGACCGTGACCTCAGCCAGCGGCCCGGGGCCCCAGAGGGTCCAGTTCCCCGGGCAGCTCAGAGGCCGTGTGGATCTGGGAGGACACACAGAGGGGGCAGGGCAGAGGGGCCACTGGGCAGGTGGGGAAGAGGGACGAGAGGAAGGAAGGCGGGTGCGCGTCTGCGGCGGACGAGCTTGAAGGCGGGAGTAGACAGTGTCCGAGGCAGCGTGTCAGGGAGCCCACGCTCCAGAATCTTCACCTGCAGAATCCCGACCTCCCCTGAGCACCAGGTCTAGGCTGTTCCTGCAGGAGCCGGAGGGCCCTTCCAAGGAAAAGGCAGGTCTACCGGAGCAGACTGGCGGGGGCTGCAGGCGGGAATGTGGGAGCTGCTTTAAAAATGGAAAGGCGAACTGTTCTCCCAGGAGGGGTCAAGCCACGAGATGCTTGGGTCGGGGCCTCCCTGCGGTGCAGGGGTGAGTCTCAGACTATCAAGCTATGGCAGCCGCTGCAGCACGAGTTCGATCCCGGCCAGGGAGTGACCACAGGGTGCAGCAGACCTTGCCTGTCTTCCCACTGTTCCTCTCAGCAGTGTGTTTCAGTCAGTCTGTCTGTTCTGCTCCCCACTCTTTCTCTGGGGAGTCCTCTCACACCCCTCCCCCGGGCCTGCACCCTAGTTCTTGTATGTGTAAGTAAATAAAAACAAATCTTTTTTTTTTTTTTTTAAAAAAAGAAACGCTTGGGTGGCTTGAGCTGTGCCCGTGGTGAATTTGGCCTGCTCGGTCTGCAGAGCATATTTTGATGTCTGACTTTGTCTTGATTTGAGAGTTTAACAAAACAGTAGGTTTGGGTTCAGACTAAATTGGTTCATTGGGTGTCCGGAGAAACAAAAAAGGGAAGCGAAGCAAAACACCAGCTCCACTTCAGGCCTGGGGCTCCACACAGGCCTGGGGGCCTCAGCGAGGACCTGGGGGGTTGTGGGGGGGCGGCTTTTCTCCTCCAACCCCTGTTCACTCTGACTGAGGCCTCTCTGCAGTAGCTGCTGGGCACCTCTCACTCCATGGACAATCCCAGTCCACAGAAACTTGGGCTCGGTGCCTTCCTGAGCAGGGGTGCAGCCATGGGGCGCAGGTCCTCGTCGTCTTTCTGCTCTAGCACCTCTTCGCCAAGTGTCCATGGAGCCAGTGTCCATGAGCTGAGGGGACTGGGACATGGGGCCGTAGGCGCCGTTCATGGGGGCGTGGGGCGAAGCCCGGCAGGCCAGCGGCCTGGGGCCAGGCGCTGACCACAGGTCTAATGGCAAAGAAGACGTGGTCTCTGCCCCGCTCTGTGGTGGGAGCGGGGTCAGGAGTCCCTGCGGGGTGCCCATCATCCCGCCTGGTGGGGGTTCCAGAACATGGCCTCGGAGAGGGCACCCCTGGGCCAAGCCCCGGGTGGGTTGGCATGGATCAAGATGTGGGGGGCACGCGTGTTGCTGGGGGCGGGGCGGCCTAGGAAAGGGACTCCCTGCACGAGCCGGCCCCTCACTCCACACAAGGCCTCTGCCCTCAGCCCTGCTCTCCAGAACAAGCGACAAGGTGGCCTCTCCCCCTTGGGCTCCCTCTGTTCGGGACCGAGCCGGCTGCGCCAGGGGGTGCAGGGCACAGCGGCTGGCCCCAGCACCTGCGGAGGACAGAGGGCGTCGTGTCTGCGGAGGCCACGCCTGACCAGGGCAACCTCTTGCACCTCCCGGAGCCCATCACGCACCAAGGCCCCTGCCCACGGGGCGTCGGGCAAGGCCGCCGAGGGAGGGGTGACAGTGCGCGGAGGGCGACTGTCGGAGCCCTCAAGATGGCCCAGCTCCTGGGGCAGGAGCAGGGGCAGTGGGGCCGGGCCCCGTGGCCAGCAGGGGCTGCCCAGGGCGGCTGCCCAGGGGGTCTGCTTTGGGGAGCAGTGGGCTTCTACATGGCAACAGGTTTTGTTCCTTGAACCCCTTCTGCGCGGAGTTCCTGTTTTAGGCAAAACCCTTCCCAGCACCCAGGGCCCAACGCTACTCAGAGGGCGATTTGGTTTCCGGACCACAGCTGGGCACTGCACCCTGCGAGGCTGGCACCTTCTGTCCAGCAAGCCCACGCCGGTGGCAGCCGTGGCGGGGGTTGGGCATGGCCCTCTCCCGGGGCTGCAGGGGCCAGAGGGCGGGGTCGGACGTGCCCTGGTCAGCCTGCAGCCGCCCCCTCCGGTCGGCCCAGCGAGGCCCTGCGGGCCGTGGCCGGCCTGCTCCTGCGCGGGGCGGGTGCCCGAGCCAGGCTTCCTGCAGCCTTCCCGTGCAAGCGGGCTCTCCGTGTGGGCCCAGGTCACCTGTCTGGGCGGCAAATCGATTTCTGGCTTTGCCAAATACTTCTTTCTTTTCTTTTTTAAAAAAGAACAACCAGTTAGTAATTAGTTGTTCAATTCAACTGTTTTTCGCTTTCTCGCTTAAATTTTTTTTTTTTAAATGTGGTAGGTCTTTTTTTTTTTTTTTTTTGTCTGGGCAAATTCTTAGGATTTAATTGCACTTAAAAATTGTGGAGCCTGTCAGAATAAATTGCAGATAGAATAGTTTTCCCCAATAAATCTAGTCCTGTGATTGTCACCATTGTCAGATAAAGTTGTGGGAAGGACAATTTAAGTCTACATGGTGAGCGCGCTTCAAATCAGTATTCAGCACGGAGCTCGTCGCGCTGAAAGACAAACACCCAAGTTAGCAGCGTGAGCTCGGAGGAAGCAGACTTTGATCTTAAAATGATCCAAAATTTGCCCCCCAGAAGACAAGAGAGATGTCTGAGCCATCGGTCTTAAGTTAAAACAATACCATTTAAGCAGCAAAAAACTTCAAACAGTCTCACAGCCTGTTAGGGACGCTCACAGAGCGCCCTCACGAGCACCCGCGGCCAGCCGGAGGCTGGAGGCCACGGGCCGGACAGCTGCGGCCCTCTCAGAGCCTCGCTGCGTCTCGCTGCAGCTCGGCACTGCGGCCGTCTGCCTCCATTTTTGGTAAGTGAGCTCGAATCCATCCGTCGTCACAAAAAGCAGAACTTTCTGGCGTAGCCACTCAGCGGTACAAACAATCATTGATTTCTGGGGGCAGGGGGGGATGGTGACTGGGCCCTTTGTTACCCTCCTGGGGCCCAGCAGTGGTGCCGGCAGGTAGTGAATGTCCAGATTGCTGAGGCTGTGGAGGGTGGAAAGTTGCTCCTCTCCTTGAAAGAATTTTCTAGCGCTGCATGAGGCCTGTGTGCTAACCTGCCCTCGGTACGGGTGTGGGTGATGCCCTGCAGAGGAGGGTGGGGAGAACTCTCCAGATGAGGGGCTCAGCTCCTTTGCACTCCGGCTGCCGTGGAGCAACAGAGGCTGCCGAGTCGCCGGAAATTCTGAGGCGAAGGTCATGCAGCCCCGAGGCCGGTCAGCCAGTGTGGGCCTGGCCTCGGCGCTCCGCCTTGCCGGCTCTGCCGTGGGGTCGTGGCTCCTTGGGCCCTTTGCCGTCCACCCGGGGCTTCCTGGTGTCCTCGGCGTGTGGGTCCCGGAGGGGTCAGCTCGTGGGCACCACGAGGCATCCAGCCGGGAGAAGCAGGAGCGCCCAGAGACGGGGGAGAGCCGGTCGGGTGGCCGGATGCCTGTCTCAGGGGCGAGGTGTATCTTCAAATGGCATATGAGAGTCTCAGCTTCGCACCTGCTAACTTGTCCTCGACACCGAAGTCTTTGGGGCGTGACGCTGCCCTGTGGAATTAAGTTGTGCACATGTGGGCATGTATTTCCACTCACTGACGGTCCGAGGTGTTGCACGAACTACCTGCTGGCAGACAGCCCCGCAGGCTGTGTCGGCCGGTCCCTGTTCTGGAGCCCAGGGGGGTCTCTGCAGCATGGCTGGAAACTGGCCCCACTGCACAGACCTGCCCAGCGTGCGGCCTGCACCTTCCCGCCTGCCTCAGGCAGTGTGGGTGCAGGAGGGCTAGGGCAGCGAGGCCTTCAGAGGCGCCCCCTGCTCCCCTGGCCAGTGGGAGGAGGCTTCATGCTTCCCCACTGTGGGGAGGGCAGCAGGTCCTGGGGTACCTGCAGGCCGTGCTCCAGTGGAGACTGGCTCTGGGAGGGGAGAGATGTGGGCCACCATGGCCGCCGACATCTGGCTTATCTCCAGGTCTTGGGCAAGCCCTGGAACCTTCTGGAACCTCATGTTCCTTCTGCCGTGTGATTAGCTGGCGTCACCAAGAGGAACTGCAGTGGCCTGCACCACAGGCCTGGCTCGTTGAGGGTGTCACTGGGCCTGACACCCCGTTCCCGCTGGAGGGGAGACACTCGCTTGGACCATTCACGTGTGAGAACGCGGGCACAGACGAGCCAGTGGGACGCCTCACGGAGCCAGGGGGTGTCCCGTCCGTCCTCCTGAGGACACCATTTCCCTGGAGAGCCTCCCCCTGGCAGTTATGGTCCCTCTGTGGAAGAGAAGAGAAGGGGCACAGATGGGGTGGGCCCCGAGATCCCTGCCCCCCACGCCCTCCACTGAGGGAGTCCTTACCACGCAGATTGCGGGGCTCAGCTGGCCACTGGGTTGTTCATCGGTCCCAGATGCCTGGCACCTTACATGGCTACTATCTCAGAAAGCAACTGCCATATATGTTCAGCTTACTAGTTTCTGAAATTAGGTTCACAGCTGTCCTTCCAGCCCTCGTGATGACTCCTTGAGGTGACGGTGAAAGGCACCGAGAGCCCGGTCACAAAATTCACATAAAATGCCGCTGGTGACTGGCTGGGTTTCACTGGGTGACATTACCAGCAGGACTGGTGTGGACCAAGATGTGCGAAGGCCCCACTTCTGAGGCAGGGGCTGAGAAGGGACAAGGTGCTCCATCATCATGGCCCGCAAAGCAACGTACCTGCCCAGACAGCCTCGTGCTGACCCGGCCGCGTGTCTGGCTTTGCCGACACCACGACACCACGAGGCACTGATGCCGGGCCCTTGCCGGGTGTGTCCACACTGTCCTGGGACCTCGCCCATGCTGCCTCCTTTATTCCTAATGTGAGTCTGTGCAGAGGCAGCGCTGAAGTCTGTGTCTTCTGGAGGAAGGAGGCGGCCGGCAGGGCTGAAATGCCCAGCGTAGGGCTGGCCAGCGGGACTTGCATGGGTGTCTTCCAGAGCCCCGTGTTCATGCCTGTGTAGTACTCCTCAGCCATCAGAGTCAAACAGGCTCCAGGAGACGCTTCATGTATCACAGACTCGAGTGGTGACTACGCACAGGGCTCTTGGTGGATGGCACATGTATGGGGGTTTGGAATGTGCTGGAAATACACTCCCTAACAGGCCAGGCCTTTAGATACACCCATTCAGCGGAGCGGGTTTCCAGACTGGACCGTCCTGTGGGAGTTGGAGGGAGAGTGACCATGCCCAGACCCATGAGCCACACAGCCCACTTCGGCCAGTTGATCCAACTCACGTACAGATCACCCCATGTTTACCGAGCCTCTTTCATGCTGTCAGGAGCTCCCAGCTGGTGGCCAGGACACCCACCCGCAGAGACAGTGACAGCACCTCAGGGCGGACCTGAAGGGACACGGCGGGACGCAAACAGTGAACGTCCCCAGATAACAGTCTGGTAAGAACATGGGTGGTTTCGGACGTGACGGCCAGCCACCCACGGGGGAGCTGGTGTGGACAGTGGCACTTCATGAGGTTTGTCTGGGACGCTCCCCAGGCCTGGTTATGCAGGCGGGGCCCGGATGTTCCTGCAGGCTGCCGGCCACGCAGCTGTCAGCCTGACTTTCTGTGTCTCAGCACCGTGAAGGGGAGCTGATGTGAAGTTGTCCAGGATGGAGTGTCCTGGAGGGGACCCACCCCTCGACATGAAAAAGCCCTACTGGAAGGAGCCCTGAACCTGCGCTGGGAGAGTGGAGGGGGAGGGGAGGGCTCCCTCCTGGAGCGTCTGGCAGTTTGTGCTCCTTAGCGAGCAGGAGGACTAGGCTGAGGACGGAGACACACCAGCTCCCGTCCTGCCCACTGCAGTCCCGGCGTGACTTCCAGATGGTGATATTCAGTTCCTTTGAT
Source organism: Condylura cristata (assembly GCF_000260355.1). Taxonomy (NCBI): domain Eukaryota; kingdom Metazoa; phylum Chordata; class Mammalia; order Eulipotyphla; family Talpidae; genus Condylura; species Condylura cristata. The sequence continues at coordinate 1,666,482 of NW_004567114.1, forward strand.
AATCCTCCAGCTAGGAATAGGAAATGCTCGCGCGAGAAAACCCTTATTGCGGGGCGCCCCTCCCCCATGTCTGTGCTGGGCACTGTCATCCATCATTCCACTGCCTGCTTGCTCTGTTCCCGCGCTGGGGACAAGGCCCGGGTTTGTGGGTGCTCAGGCAGGTGGAAGGTCTCGTGTCCTAAAGACTGCAGGGCTGGGAGGCCTCTGTAGGTGCTCGCTGGCCATCCAGCTCGTGGGCGGGGCGTTGCTGTGCACCTGGTGACCTGCCCGGGAACCTTCAACAACTGGGCACACGTGGAGACCCACGGAGGGTCCCCAGCCCTGAGTTCGGCAGAGGACCCAACCCCAGGGATCTGGAGCTGGAGCAGGGGTTGGGACGGGGCTGGGGCGGGGCGGGGCTGGGGCGGGGCTGGGGCGGGGCTGGGGCAGGGTAGCAGAATTTCACACATAATTTTTGAGAATTTGTTTTGAGAGGAAAGAAGTGTTTCCATTTCTTTATACAGCCAGTCAGGAGTCCACGTGAAATGTGCTAGTTTTAAGAAGGGGGTAAAATGTCAGAATTATTCCCAACTCCTAAGAAATTAAAATATGTCTAGCAAATATGTGGCCGCAAGGTGCACAGCCGCGAGTGCCGTGAGCCCACACCTGCCCCCCATACCTGGCCTCTCACCCTGCACCTCGCTGCTCTCTCCCGCACCTTCCTGAAGGAGTCAGGTCCGGGCGACCGTGAGGATCCCGCAGAGGCCGCATCCCCGCGGGCCGAGGTCTCGGGCAACCTGAGACCTAACCTCGGGGTTAGGAGAAACTGGAAAAGCCCTGCGAGGTTCTGCAGGGCGATGGCAGACTGTGGGGCCTCAGGACGTGAGCCCCGAGTCTGATGCTCTGACAGGCCGTCCGCACCTCTGTCCCTCTGTGAGCAGGGGGATCCCAGGGCCGAGTGAACAGACTCACCACTTCCTCATTCCCACCCCCGCCCCAGCCCTGTGCACAGACCTAGGGTGCTGAACCCCAAGGAGCTGGGCAGGTGGGCAGTCAGATGCGGGAGTCTAGGGTCTGTCCTTGGTGGGGGGGCAAGGGCCGGCTCCACAGCGGGAGAGGGTGAGGCCTGGACTGCGGAGTGGGGATGAGTGGCCAAGGGCTTGGGGAGCACCCCAAGCGGAGACCTGGAGCCCCAACTTGGGCTGAAGAAGAGGTGGTGGGAACCTCATGGGCTCGGGGGCCATGTGCACCCTAAGGAAGGGCTGGAACTGGCTGAGGGGTGAGGGCGAGGTCCCCGGATGCTTCCCGGGCTCCCTGCAAGGAGCCACAGGACCCCAGCAGTGCTGTGATGGGCTCCCCACTGGGGCCATGGGGAGGGGTTGGGGGCGGGGCCACCGGTCTGTCCTGCAGGTGTAGCTGAGCCCAGCAGGCCAGGTCACCTCTGCCGCAGCGCCGTCCTGGAGACAGCCCTTTCTGCTCTGGGCAAGGGGCGAGTGGGTGGACAGAGCTGTGTCTGGGCTCAGCGTTTGGTCAGGACCTCCCACTCGGGAACCTTCCCTATGCTGTGGGCCTTCACCAGTGCCTCTCCCCAACCTGTTCTCACTCAGTTTTCGTGATTTTTAAAAAAGGTTTATTTCATTTATTTATGCACACAAGAACAGGGTGCAGGCCAGAGGTGCGGGGTGAGTGGACTCCCCAGAGACAGAGTGGGGAGGAGAACAGGTGGATTGTGAAACCCACTGCTGAGGGGAGCAGTGAGGGACAGGAGGGGTCTGCTGCACCCTGTGGTCGCTCCCTGGCTGGGGGTCAGGTCACCCTCAGGCCACAGGAGCTGCTGATAGCTTGGCAGCGCCAAGATGAACCCCTCTGCCAACAGCGAGGCCCTGATTTTCATAATTTTTGTGCATCGTCTTGCCATGGGAAACAGGGCGATGAGCTTGACCACAGAGGAGCAGGAAGCTGTGACCCACATCTGTCCAGCTTGATTCCTCTCCAGGGTGCCGTCACTTCCCCAGTCTCTGCCCACCTCCACCCCACGAGTCTTATCTTGGACCCCATGTTAGCTGCATAGAGCACCAAGAGAAAACCATATATCCACCTGCGACACCGCCTGCCGCCTACCTGCCGCCTACCGGAATCCCACCGCCGGGATGTCTGCTCTCCTCGGGGTCTGGCCTCCCCATCTGATGTAGGGACTGGAGAAGAGACGGCACCCTGGGAAGGCTGAGGCCAGAGGGGCGTCGGTGGTGCTCTGTGCTCAAACCCCTTACGCGGCCAGAGGCGTGAAGCAGGGCCACTGTCCCTGGGGCTGCTGGGCCGGCTGGCGGGACTCCGGCCTCTGCCGGGGAAACCGACAGGGAAGGGGTTAACGTAACAAATAAATGACTTTATTTAGACTTGAGCAGTTCTGGCATTTTTTCTAGATTTTTCCCCCACAGTATTTGATGTGACAGCTTTTGTTTGCTCACACTTGTCTCTCTTTTAAATTTCTCATATCAGCGGTAAAACTATTTCTTTTCCCTGTAACATCTTGAGCTTGGTCTCCAATGAAGGGAGAAATTGCTCTTGTGTTTCTTGAAATTATAATATTACACTTAATTTGGGGGGAGAAAGATGAGAGCAATTTCGATCTCAGGGTGCTGAAGATCAGGTCACCGGCAGTGTTACGACTGATCACTCACATGTAAAAGAATTTCAGCGCGGGGGCTTGCCATTTCTGGCATTCTTCACGAGAGCCTGCCCGGGGGCCCGTGCAGCAACGGACAGCCTCAGCCCACTGCCACCTGCCTGGCTCAGCGGGGCCCCGGGCGCGGTCTCGGCAGGCCCCAGGTGTCTCCCTCCCAGCATCACCTCGGACCTGGGGCTTTTGGACGCCCTGGCAAGACCTCTCGGGGGGCAGGCTTCGGTGTCCCTAATTTGTGCACCCAGAAAGCTCTCCTGAGGCATCCGTCTTCTCTGGACTCTGCAAGATCGTTGACAGACTCTGAGCAAACTGGAATTTGTTGGCTAATCATTTTGAAGGCAGTTTGGGAAAGAAGTTCCCCGAGTTTGCTCTCGGGAGGCTCAGCCGAGCTTCCCTCCTCTCGCACGTTCCCTAGGCTCTTCTGGACGGCACCTCCTTCCAGAGGGAGCTGCGTACGGCGTTAGCCTTCGCCACCGTGGACGTCCTGAGCCCTGCCCGCTCTGGGCGCGAGAGGGGTGCGGCCTCTGTGACCACAGGGACACGGGCGAGGGGGTCTGCTCTGCGCGGCCTCGAGAGCCTGGCAGCTCCTGAATTCCCCGTGTTGCTGAAAGCACAGCGTCACCCTCCAGAGAAGGCACCGAGGAGCCAAATGCCAGTGGAATTCTGTAATGTGGGCTGCACTGTAAACTGTGGTAGGGTTAGCTGAGGACTGTTCTAGAAAAACCTGTAAGTAATTAAGTTCTCCCTCTAGCAAGGTAAAAGCTGAATCTGAAGTATATTAGAAAAAAGAGAGAAATCTTTGTTGGTGGTTGGACTGTTTTTTTTTTTTCTTTTTCAATGTAAATAAAGAATCTGGCAAGACAAAAAAAAAAATCTCCTATCTCGTTACTGAACTAAGCAGAAGAGAACAAAAGGCACAGCCCTGTCGGCTGTGTGCTGCACATCGCTGAGGTCAGGACGGGACTGGTCGCCCTGCTCCAGCAGCAGCCAAACCCTGCTCTGGGGGGGCGGAAGACTTTTGGGGGGAGGTGGAGACCCGGGCTCGGAGCGCTCCTCTGAGGCCCACCGCGTGCTGTCCCGAGCTGGAGACGCCTTGGTCCGTGGCTTCCCTTTCCTCTCACCAGCGTGGCCCACGTGCCGGGCACCTGCAGCCTCTGGGAGGCGCTGTCCTGCCCCACAATGGACCCGCCACCCACTGTCCACCCACCTCTGGGTGGCTCCTTGCACCCCTCTCTGCGGCACCCCTGGGGACCCTTGAGTGTACCCCAGTTTGCAGGGCGAAGGGTGCCCCTGGGGGACGCCATGTTGTCCGCCTCCTCTCTGGTCCCCAGGGCCCCGGGACAGGGACAGGAGTAGCCGTAGTTGTTCTCTGGAAGCTCGTCCTGGTGACGTTCGTGGCAGGCTTCGGAGTGGGGAACAGGGAGGACGCCTGGAACCGACTTCGAGAAGCGGGGACCAGGTTGGTGCAGCGAGCTCGTCCAGCGGCCTCCTCACTCCTCCTCCAGGAAGAATCCTGTCTCTTTGCAGGTACCTGACTCGGAGCAATGGAAGAGTTCTCCTCGTCAAATCAGGGAAAGAAACCATCGGGTGCGCCGGGCCTGAGTAGACTCGCGTTCTGTTGCCTGCCCAGGTCGGAAGGGGCTTGCACGGAGAGCGGGGGGCTGGGAAGGGGTCTTCCAAACCTCACTTTGGCAAGTGGCAGGCGGGGCGCCCTGCCAGGGGCTCTGGGCCGCGCCCCAGGGGGGCCGTGAGCTTGCGCAGAGACCATGGTGGTGGACGCCCTTGGGCATCTGTCCGACCACCTGTCTTGGATCTGAACACCAGCTGCTCCAAGGTCATGTGACCTTGGGTCAGTGTCTCTTTATTTAAAATTTTTTTAAATGATTAAGTTTATTAATTTTTAGAAATCAAAGACTTCAATGCTTGAAAGTTTGATTTTGACAGCTCGGCGCTCACAAGGCCACTTGGGGGGTGTGGGTGTGTGCGCCTACCTGTGGGCTCGTGTCTGTAAAGGCGGGTGGCAGGCGGCACCGGACGCTGACGTGGGCTGCGGGGGGCACTGGCCCTCCAGGAGGGGGAGGACTGCAGGGAGCCCTTCTGTGGGCAGCGTCTGCAGCGGGCAGCGTCCGCAGCGCACTCACAGCAGACGGGGCTGACCAGGGGAGCAGGCAAGCTGACCGAGCCGAGC
>NW_004567114.1:1672121-1695297 GCF_000260355.1 Condylura cristata
ACAAGATGCGCGCAAAACCAGGAATGAGCAGACCGCGGCGTCCTCCTTGCCCTCCTGCGCCCTGGGCCCGTGGTGCAGCCTCTGGGGGCGGCCCCGGGACCGGGCTCGGGCTGTCCTGGGCGCAGCCTGGCTCCGCAGGAAGCCGCTCCGGAACCTCCAGCACCGCGGTGGGGCGGCGCCGCGTGTGCTGGGGGCACTTTCACCAAGATCTGGGGCTCAGTCTAGCACCGCCACGTCTTCGAGGCGGTGCTGAGGGCCCGTGAGGCCTTGAGGCGCCCGCAGCAGCTCGGACGTGAGCAGCAATGACGCCGACTTGTGCCGCTGGCCCGTCTGCGCAGCAGGAGGCCACAGCCCTCCCCCAGCAAGTGGCTCAGATCAGCCGCAGTGGGGGCTTCACCTGGGCTGCTGGTGGGCGTGGAGGCCGAGGCAGAGCGGAGCTGCCGGGGCGGGGCTGCATCAGGCTCGCAAGGCGGTTGTGGGTATGCGGGGTGTGGGGGTTGCAGCCAGGGCCCCCCCCCCCCCCCCCCCCCCGCGGTCCTGCCACCCACCTCCCACATGGGCGCTCCCACGTGGGCGCCCACCAGTCACGGGCGGGCTGGGCCCCTGTGCCCAGCTCCCCTTGCTGTCTGCCCTCTCTTGTAAACTTGTACAACTTATTTTTATTTATTTTCAAAGCGTGCTTGTTTTCCGGCAGTGGCACTGGTTTCCAGCGCTGAAGACGGCTGAGGGTACCGTTCAGCCCTCTCTTCCGCTTATTTCGCTCAGCACGGCCCCCCAATTCGCCTGTGGGCTGAAGTGGCGAGTGTCCACCCCTGTGGCTGAGTAGTGTCTCCGCCCCCGGTGCCCGGCCCTTCCCTAGTCCATGTCTGTCCTGGGCACTCAGTTGTGTCCTGTTGGCTGGGTGGACAGGGCGCGGCGAGCGTGTGCAGCTGGCCCCCTGAATGCGTGTCTTGTATTTTTGGGTAGATACCTCGGGGTAGAATTGCTGGACTGTATGGTAGGTCTACTTGTTTTTTTCTTAAAGATTTATTTATTTGTGCATGTAAGTGCTGGGGTGCAGGCCAGAGGTGGGGGGGTGAGCCGACTCCCCAGAGACAGAGTGGGGAGCAGAACAGGCAGTCCACTGAGAAACACTGCTGAGGGGGGCAGAGGAGGGACAGGGGGTGCTGCCCTGTGGGTCTCTCCCTGGCCAGGGATCGCGCTCCATTCAGGCCTCAGTGGCTGGCAATAGCTCGATAGCACCGAGAGTGACCCCTGCGCCCCCAGGTGGGCTCAGACCCACTCTTAATATTTTGAGGACCCTCCATGCTGTTTTCCATGGGGTAGGTCCGGGGCCCCTGCATCAGTGGGGGGTGGCAGGGGCGCTGGCCCTCACCTTCCCCAGCCTCGTGGAAGTACAGAAAGAGAGGCTCCCCGCGTGTCCTGAGCCCACGGAACCCCCCCCCCCACATGCTTTCAGGCCTTTGTGGCCACTTTTAATGCTTATTCTTCTACGCTTTTCTGCTTTCAACATGGCCCCCGTTTTATTCGACAGGGCCTCCCCAGGAGGAGTTTCCTAGAGGCCTCATCTCAGGTCACGTGGCTTCTGAGTGTCCCTCCTGTAGTCCTGGGCACATCACAGGCAGCGGCTCTCCCCAGGCCTCTTTGGGGACTTTGTCACCTGTGACGGCAAGTCCCGCCCTTCACCTGAAGCCAAACAATCACAGAGGCACAAAGGCCCAGAGATGAAGATCGAGGCCACGCAGACCCTCCCCGGGCGCTTTCAGCAGCTGCCCCGCTGGCCAAGAGCTGACCAGGACATGATGGGATGCTTGGCTGGCAGGGCAGGCCGGTGATTTTCAAGTTGTGTGTGGTACACACTAGGTCAGTGAAGTTAATCTAGTGAGTCCTGACCCGCACTTAACAAATGGAATAGAAACAGTGGAAACCAAAGTGGGGGCCCTCCCTGGTGGCGCAACGGGTCAAAGTGCGCACTGTGAGGCTGTCCACAGCCGCTGCAGCGCGAGTTCGATCCCCGCCAGGGAGGGGTCCACAGGGCGCAGCAGGCCCGCCTGTCCCCTGCTGCCCCGCTCAGCAGTGTACTTCAGTGGCTCTGCCTGTTCTGCGCCCCACTCTGGCCCTGGTCATCCCCCACACCTCTGGCCTGTACCCAGTTCTGTGCATAAAAAAAAAGATGCCTCAGTAGGAGGGCAAATGCCGTGTGGCGCCGTGTCCCTGACATGTGCGCGTGCTCAGGCCGGGTCCTATTTGGCGTCATGGTCAGAAAGCCCAGGGCCCCAGGGACTCTCGAGCGGATCTGGGATCCGACTTGGGCTGCACCTGGAGGCCATCACTCAGGGCCCCGGGAGCAGGCCGGCGGCTGGCCACACTGACCGGCTAGGGGCTGGGGCCCCCAGTACACCCCACCTTGGTGCCCACCGGGCACAGCCACAGAGGGCAGTTCCCAGGGAGGAGGGCACAGAGACGGGGCTCTCTGAACCCACGGAAGGTCCACGGATTTGGAGCGTGTTACTTGACCGGGTGGGGGTGGGGGTGTCTTAAAGACTTTGAAGTACTGATGGCTGCCCCGTCAGCTTCTGGGGGCCCTCTGTGCCCCGAGCCCACACAGATCCTCGTTCCGTGGAATCTGGCAGGGAACCCTATTTGTTGTCTGTTGCCTGATGGGGTGTCAGATCGTTTCTTGGAGCCGCCGCACACTCAGTCCAGCCTCCCTGGGCTGGCTCTGCAGCGAGCGGGGGCGGCTGCGGCCGGTGGCCGGCCTTCCTGGGCCCACAGGTGCTCGCAGCCGCGGGGAGGTTGCATCAGACCGTGAACTTGCCTTTGTTAAATATTTTGCAGGCTGTGTTTGAAGTCCTCTGGCCTCTCCAGGGCCGACTGGAAGAGAGGTTTTCACTGAAAAGGGCAGGGCAGTCCTGCTGGCTCCTGCCCCGCCAGCGGGTGGGGGTCTCTCCCCAGCGGGTGGAACCCTTGACTGGCCTGGCGAGGCCTCATGTGACCACTAAGCCTCCGGGCTCTGACCCCCTCGCCATGTCTGTAACCTGTGGTCACCGGGAAAGAGTTCCGAGAAGCAGGCCGGGCTAGAAGTCTGGTCTGGACAGTGTCCTTTCACAGGAGTTCAAAGTCCTCAGCTGCTCGCTGCTCAGCTCGCGCGTCCAGACTTTCCCACCCGAGGCGATTGGCCCATGGGCGGTCCGGTTGGTCTGACTGGTCCAATGCCGGACTCCCGCGCTGCCCAAGTGCAGCTCCTAAGCCTAAGCCTCACCACGGGCGAACGGGAAAGCGCGGCTCTCCCCCGCGGGCACAGGTCGAGGGCGCAAAGCCCCCGCGCAGAACGAGCGGGGTCAGCCAACAGGATGAGCTCATGGAGCTGGAATTCTAGAAAATACGACCCAATCTGTAGTGCCAGGAAGCAGATCCGTGGCCGCCTCCCAAGGCTGAAGGGTTGGAAAGCCCCTCGCGGGGCTCCTTCCCCCCTGAAGAAGGCACCCGTGGAGGCCGCGTCCAGCCTCGCCAAGGCCCGCGCCGCCCGTCGCTGCGCGCTGCGCGTCCGCCTGGCGTCCACAGTCGTGAAAAGCGTAAAGCGCCTCCTGGTAAAACTGATGGCAAAATTGCCCCCTCCTGACCCCCCAGTTTTCCAGCCACCTGTAAGGCGCTCCCCGAGACCCGGAGCGCTCCTCAGCCATCCTCTCCCCGCGCACTTCCCAGAGGTGCTCCCCAGCCAGGCCTGGCGACCACCGCCAACCCCAGGGGCCAGCAAGCCCTCCCCCCTGGCCCGCGTTGCCGCAGTTAAAGACATTTAGGCTGCCCTCAGCCAGCCCCAGCCCGCCCCATCACCGGGCACCTTGGCCTTCTTGCTCACTCACGCTGACTCTCGCCGTAAACTCACCGCCCTGCCGATGGGGCTTAGACACTGCGGTGGGTCCGGAGGCCGCTGGGGGCCGCCGGGGGCTGCGTCTCTCGGCCTCAGCGAGCCGCTTAGGGCACGACCGGCTAATGCGGGCTAGCAGTTTGCCGTATCTGCTGTCTTTCCCTGGCTGTGTGTTTTGCCTCCAGCACAGACACCACACGCACAAGAGAAGGGGACTGATGCTGATAGATCAAATGTTTTGGGGAGCCTATACAACCTGTTAACGCCGATAGCAGTGTCAGGCCGCCTGCCCGGCCGGGACCCTCCCGTTAAGCCGAATGTCTCCGGGGTGCACTTGGCCGGCGACCCGTTTCCTCTTGTAAAAAATGAAAATGAAACCGCTAATGTCTAGGCCTGACTATGCCAGTGACTTCACTTCCCAAACATCTGTTGTTTGTATTGGCTGTGGTTTGACATGGCTTAACTAATACTGACTAATTAATTTACCTACAAAAAGCGCGACTAATAGGTACCACTAAGTGCGTTGTTTACTTAGCGTTCAGCAGCGTTTACCTGGTTTGCTTCTTGGGTAGGACCCGAGGCCCTCGGAGCAGCACACTTAGATTTATTTACCACATTCAGAAATTCTGGAAACAGAGGGAACTCAGAGCTGTATAAAAAGAATGGTTGTCTCTGACTTGTGCTGTTATTACGCAACCTCTATCCCCAAGACAGGAGGCTTCTGAAGCCGGCGGTTTCAGAGGCTTTAGATGAATCCACCCCGGATCACCCCGGGCTCGCTGTTAGGGGAGTTCAGGGGTGTTGGGGGTGAGTGTCCTGGGGGTGGGAGTCTCGGAGGCGATGATGCCCCAGATGTCCTGTGCAGGGCTGGAGGTCTCTGGCTTGTACCTTAGGCAGTGTGTTAGTCAAAGGCTGATTAGACACAAAATTCATGCTTTTTGTAATAAAGTGAGATGAATGAATAAGACTCAAAATATTTTTCTGTTTTCAATGTACAGATATTGTATTATTTCATCAAATCGATACCTAAACATTTTATGTTTGTTGATGGTATTGCAAATCGAACTATTTTTAAAAGTTATTTTCCAGTTGATTGCAGTAATTGACTTTTATATTTACCTTCACCCATCCTTCAACTTTGCTAGATTATTCCTTTTAGTGCTTCTTTTTTTTCCTTGTGACAGTCACATCACCTGAAAAATGAAAGACTTACTTCTTTTCCACTTGGAATGACATCTGTTTATTCATTATGTACTTTTAGTGGTTTATCGTGCTGGCTGGAATAGAACCCAGTGCAGACGTGGTGCCAGGATGCTGCGCGGGAACATCACAAAGGCCCTGGGAAAATTTTGGCCTTTACCATTAAATATCACACAGCAGGATATACGGCGTCTCCGCTACTATTTATCATAAATGAGCTTTGTAAGTGTTTTCAGGCAGCAGCTGATGTGATCATTTTGTTTATCATCTTTAATGACACTGATATTGAATATTACTTCAACCCTAAAATTTCTGGAATCCTTCCACGGGGCTACAGTATGCTATCCTTTTTATATCTTTCTGTGTTCTCTGGATGGATATTTTGTTAAGCATTTTTACCTGTGTTCACGAAGGATATTCACTCCATGAGTTACATTGAATTCTCCTCCAACAAGTTTTGATTTGGGGGTTTCAGTGGTCTCAAAGAACAAATCGGAAACTGCATTCTTCTCTAGTTTAGCAGAGTTCATGCATGGTTGGTGACATTACTTCCTTACATGTGGACAGAATTAACAAGGGAAGCGCTTGGGGTGCAGTTTTCTTTGTGGGCTTCTGTTTAGTAAAGTGACACACTCCTTTTATAGGCATATGATGATTAGGATAGCCTGTTCTAAAGAACTTCTCCATTTCATTGAAATTGTCAAACTTGTTGAAGTTGGCACTAACAAGGCCTAGCTATGCAGTGGGATAACAATGGTAGAAAAGGGAGGGGTTCTTGAATGTCCAACAGCAAGCATGAGCCTCAAAAGCAATATATTATGAAAGAAGTAAAAAGGAGAAGGCCAGGTGGGATGACTTAATTTGTGACAATCATGTCACCTGACAGTCGACTGACTTCTTACTTTCCAGTCCCAATGGCATCTGTTCAGACAGGCACTCAGTACCCACAAACCCTGGAGTTGTGAGTTGGAAGGAGAAAGTTTTGCTGTGGTGGAAATGTTCTAATGTTCTAAAAGTTGTTGTGCTGATTTCACAACCCCCTACATTTATTAAAGTTCACTGAAAGATGTGGTACCCACAATGAGGAATCTTCCAGTACTTGTACCATACCATTATAAAGTTATTTAAAAAACAAGAATGACTTGTTTACAAGCCATTGTTTCCTTGATATTTACCCAAATGAGTTGAAAAGTTGTGTCTGCACAAAAACCCACACAGTTTTATTGATGATTGTCAAAATCTGGAAGCCGCTAAGTGGTCCTTCTGTAGGTGACTGGAGGTGCGACCTGCGCCATATCCAGACCGGGAACACTGCTCAATGCTAGAAGCCAACGCATTGGCAAGCCTCTGAGGACGTGCGGGACACTTCGGCGCTTGTTCCCCAGTGAAGAGCCAGTCTGGGCCAACTACTCTCTGGCCATAAGCACATGACGCTCTGCAGAAAGTCAACCTGTGGACACAGTGAAAAGGTCAGTGTTGGCCAGGCTTAGGCAGAGAGGCCTAAAACAGAGCAGAGGAGCGTCTCCATGCAATGAAATAAAATGCAATAAAATGGCAGCTGATGCATGTCATTAGACATTTGTCAAAACCCATAGGATGTCCCAAGTAAACTGTGGACTTTGGGAGATAATGACGAATCAGCCAGGCGCAACGATTACAACAAATGTAGACACTGGCGTTGGATTTTGGGTGGGCTAGGGTGTGCTTTTGTGGGGGGGGGTGGGTAGGGGAAATCACAGGACTTTCCACTCAATTTTGCTATAAACTTATTAAAAATGAAGTTCTTAAAATGAAAAAAACAAAGTTGAAAATTTGTCGGCTCTGTAGTTTGGCTGCAGTCTCCTTCTCCATGGTGTTAATTGTGTCTTCTTATTTCCTTGTTTGTCTTAGTTACTAACTAGTCAGATCTCACTAATCAGTAAGATCCAGAAAATAAAGCCCAACCCTACTCATTTACCGAAGAGCAAGCGTAGGTTCCACTAACTTCTTGCCCTTTCACTTCCCTGCGTCAGTTCTGCTCTGACTCTGGGGGTTATTCTCACTTTGGGTTTCCTTTGCTCCATCTTGCATGGTGTTTCTTAAGTTTGCTCCGCAAATCTCTGACTTTAGGTCTTTCTCTTTTTTTCAAAGTATTTAAAATAAATGACTATTTTTCTTTAAGCGCTGCTCTAAGTCAATCCAACACAAAACAACCAACATGAAAATAAACCAACACAAACAACTCCCCTGCCCCACCCGGCCCTCTCTTCCTCAGGCCACCTCGCCACTGCCCCTCTCGTGACCTGAGGCTGTTGTGGAGGCCACTGGTTTCACTGTGTGCTTTAATTTTGTCTTATTTGTTCATCTGTTTTCTGACATGGCACACAGAGGTGAAATCAGCTAGTACTGGTCTTTCTCCTTCTGACATATGTCACTTCCCATAAACCCTGTGAGTTCCTTGCATTTTGCTGCGAATGGCAAAATTTCATCTTTTATTGCTGTTGAATAGTGTTCCAGTGTGTGTGTTGTATCTTCTTTATTCAATTATTAATGAACACTTAGGTTGTTTTCACCCCTTAGCTATTGTGAACTCTGCTGCAATGAACATGCAACTCTCAGAGTTCATGATTTATATTCCTTGGACAGAAACCCAAAAGTGGTACTGCTGGCTGTAGTTTTAAATTTTTGAGGAAGATTCATACAGCTTTCTAAATGGCCACCATGAACATGGTATCTGTTCCATAAATTTTGATATCTACTTCTATTCAAATATTTTCTCTGTGACTTACTTTTTGGAGTGTGCATCCATACTAGCTGTGTTGTTGCTTTGAAAATATTTGGGATTTCCTGGATGATTTATTGTTACTGATTTCCAACTGTGTTTTGATTAGAGATTTGAACTGTTTGAGACTTGTTTTAGGATTTGATGACTGCCATAGCATTTGAAAAGAAGGCTTGTTTCCAGATTTGGGGTGTTGTGGTCTATAAATAGCAGTTACGTCAAGGCTGTCATTAATATTGTTCGAATCATCTTTGTCTTTACTAGTTATTTTTGTTTAGTTGTCTTACTCAGAGTTGAGCGAGGGATGGTATAATCTTCCTCTGTGCTTGTGACATCTGTTTCCAGTGGTGTGAATGTTTGTTTCCTGGGGCTGAATTTTTGCCGTTAGGTACACACTCATTTATGGATTGCTATGCTGTTGTAATGAATTTACACTTTTATCATGTGAAATGTCCCTTCTTATTTCTGTCAATACTCTGTTTAAAGTCCATAGTTGGATTTGGGTATTTCATTTTATTATTTGGTTTGTATTTGTCTCCTTTTGGGGCTCATTGTAATATTTTGTAGTGGTTTCTCTAAACAGTATAATAATACCCTTAACTTGCCTTGTCTACAGACTATTGCAGCTAAGCCTGCACTGTGTAGACACTTTGCAGCTCCACACAGCTCATGTACCTCCCTCTTCCCTTCACGCGCTAGCCTTTGCATGGATTTTACCGGCTCTGTACTTCCACCCAATATTTATAATATGTATATTATACTTTCCACTTAAATAGTTGTAAATATTTTTAAACAAATTGAGAGCATGGTTTGTTTTTATAGTTACCGATACGTCACACATTCATCATTTCTAATAGTTTCCACTTTCCCCCAGGCAATCTGAATTTCTTGTGGTTTAATTTCCCTTCCTTCAGCATTTCTTGGTTAGGCCTGCTGTCAGTGATTCTCAGTTATCTTTTTTACAAAATTGTTTTTGTTTTGTCTTAAGTCTTGAAAGATACATTCACGGATGTAGAATTCAGAGCTAGCAGGTGTGAGCATTTTTTAAAATTTTAGAACTCTAAGGTGTTGTTCTATGTATTCTGGCCCTCTGAAATGATAACTACAATTCATTTGATCATTGTTTTTCTGTATATATAGTGTTTCACTGTTTGCTGTCAAGACTTTATCTTTGATTTGGAACTATTTGACTTTAAATGCTTGGGTGTGGTTTGCTTGTAATTTTCTGCTTGAGATCTTTGACCTTCTTGTCTGTAACTTCATGGTTCTCACTAAATCTGGGAAAATTTTGGGCCATTCTTCTCACATTTTCTATCCTTTTTTTCTTATTCCACTAATTACTACCCGGTGGACTCGCAGGGCCCTAATGAACCTGTTCCGCAGGTGGGTGATTTCTGGGTCCTGTCTCCCGCTCGCCGACTCACCCACGCATGAGAACATGCTAATATCACATGTGGCGTTTTGATGCTACAGAACTTACCTCTGATTAATTTTTACCGTTTGTCTATCTGTTCATGTTTTCTGTCTTTACGTGCATGCCTGGCCTATTTTCATCGCTGTCCTTTTAATTTTTTTTTTATCTATGTCTTATAATTTCAGCATTTGGCTCCTTTTGGAGTTGGTCTCCATCTATTTTTTTCTCTCTTGAGAACAGGTCACATTTTCTTGTTTCTTCTGTGCTGAGTAATTTTGGATTGCATCCTAGACATTGTGAGTGCCATCTGGACTCTGTTATATTTCTCTGAAGAATGTTTTCTTTCTTTCTTTTTCTTTTTTTTTTTTTTAAAGCACACTATTAACTTCATTGGACTCAAAGTGCAAACTCTTTCTCTTAGAATGACTCAAGTCTTAGTTCAGTTCTGTATCCTTGATTTACTTCTTTGAATTCACATCTCACATACATGGCTCATTTGTCTTTAGACAATTTAGAGTGTCTTTCACTCATTCTGCTTTTTGTCAGAATTACTTCCTCAGTCTCCAGTGACCTTGGTTGCTTGGAACTTTGTCCTTTTGTTCTTGAGGCCAGAAAAACTGGGGTTTTCTTTCCAGAGATTTAGCCACTTCTGCGGTGACAATGGTGAGGTTAAAGGCTATAAAATGTGAATTTCATCTCATGCCATTTTTTTTCTTCCAAATACCAACTTCCTCTAGAGTCCTCTGCCTTTTACTGTTCCTCCAGTGACAAAATCTTATCTTTTATTTTTATTTGGAGTTGAGGGTCTGCATGAGGGTTGAGTTTAATAGGTGCTTATTCAGTGTTACTAAGCGGGAATCCCCTCTTCTTGAGGCTAAATCAACTTTTAGACAACATACACAACATGTCCTTTTTTAAAAAATAAAAAGAATACCTCAACTCCAACTATATTAGCATCAAAATAGATGAAGAGCTCAAGATGATACCAGTTGCATTTACCAGTCTGGGTCCGCTTCTTGTTTATTAAGAAAGTTACTCAGTACAACTTTTGTTTCAAAACATATAAAATGTTCTGTTGTTCAGTAAATCTTTGACAATACAAAGGACATTTTACATAAAACAAGACAGTTAAAATATGATTTTGATACTTATATACCGGATGTGATATATAATACATGGATATTCATCTGGTGGGCCTTTGTTCTGTTTCAACATTTTGGGGGGGAGGTCGACATTTGTTACTATCCCAGTAAACATTTTGAACACAGTGGTGACTGCAGACAAGTTCTCTCAGCCATCCCTCCCCTTAATTGATGGGCTGGTTTAACTGATGCACACTGCACCAGCACAGAGCTGCTGGGAGCCGGTCCCTGTTCTTTCTGTCCACTTCTCGTGAGGGTCACTGTAGAAGAGCTAATTGTGTTTGCTCCCAAACCTGTTTATTCAGTTGGTGTTGTGATTTCTTTGATTGGAATGCCAACCTATGAAATCTGAGTGAAAGATGAAAGAAAGTGGTTGTTTTTATAGAAACTATAAACACTGAATCAAGTACTTCAGGGAAACTTGGTGAAGTAAAGTAGTAACAAGGTGGTTATAACGTAAGGCTGTGGGCTAGGCAGCCACCGAGCACTGGAGACAACCCTGAGCCATAGGAATAGCTGCCTCATGGCGACCCCCACATAGCGTAGGTTTGTGCTTCACCCCCAAAGTGGGGAACACGATGTGAGACCAGTGTAAGGAGGACGCTGACCCTAGCCAGAGGCCTCACGGAGCTCACGGCGCTGAGAAAGGCTGGGCTCTTCATTGCCAGGTCGGGGAGGGCATCCGCGTTTTACAGTGTAGCAGAATGTCCACGGTGTGCTTGCCGTTGTTTGTGACTTCCCGGTGGAACTGACTTTTCGAAGAACTGACCCCACTGTCCTACTGCCCAGCCCAAAAGCACAAGAAAAGGGGACCTAGTATTCCTGCAGACAGATTCCTAGACACGCGATCAAGAGGCTCTCTAGACTCTTGGTGCGGGTCACCCCGTAGCCTGCTCGAAGGGACAGCCGTTGGGTCATGCGCCCACGTTGGGCGATTTCTTAAGGCTCCAGCTTTATGGACGCGAGGCTGACGTGTCCTCTCCGGCCCCCGTGCGCAGTCACTTGATGGAACTGAGTCTGTGGCCTGAGATGTCTTGAGAAATGTTCTGGGATTGTCCTTGCTGCAATAAGATGGAATTTCATTCCTTTTTTATTAAAGCTGGATTCTGTGAATCCTAACCTCAGAATGCCATAAAAATGTGGGATTGTTTGCCAGGCACACCCCAAATTCCACTTATCACTCTATTATTCAGTTCATCACACGTTTTCATTGCTGGGAGTTCCACAGGGAGCTGCACACTCAGCCTTCTTTCTGCCAGGTGGGCCTGCAGGGGGCAAGGGAGGGGTTTCCTGTGGAGGTCCTGAACCTGAGGGCCTCGGAGAGCTCCCGGCTCAGACTTCTGAGCGTCCAGCCCAGCTGTCAGACAGGACACATGGTTCGGGGCTGGGACCGGAAGGCGAGAACACCTCAGGGGTGTCCTCACACTCGGGGGCAGTGGTGCTACCTGGTCACGTGGTCAGATGGCATCAGCGCTGAGTATTAAAGATGCCCCCCTTTTTAAAAAAATATTTTTTAGGCCCTCCCTGGTGGCGCAGCGGGTTAAAGCACAGTACTGAGAATCTGAAGCCACTTCCGCATGAGTTCGATTCCCGCCTGCCGCCTGCCCCGGAGGAGACCACATGGCGAGCCAGACCTCTCCTGACCCGCCCGCTGCTCCCCTCAGCAGTGTACTTCGTAGATCTGCCTGTTCTGCTCCCCACTCTGTCTCTGGTGAAGCCTCTCACCGCCCCTGAGCCTCTGGCCTGTACCCCACTTCTGTATGCACAAATAAATAAATAAATCTTAAAAAAAAATAAAAAAAAATTTTTTTAATTTATTTATGCATATAGAACTGGGGTACAGGCCAGAGGTGCAGGGGCGGTGAGAGGCCTCACCAGAGACAGAGTGAGGAGCAGAACAGGCCGACTGACGTAGTCCACTGCTGAGGGGAGCAGCGGGCGGGTCAGGGAGAGGTCTGCCGCGCCCTGTGGGTCCCCTCTGGGGCAGGGATCGAACTCGTGCTGAAGTGGCTTTAGCTTCTCAGTGCTGCGCTTTAACCAGCTGCGCCACCAGGGAGGGCTTGCGGCCCTTTATAAAGATTTATTTATTTAGGCATACAGAACTGGGGTCCAGGCCAGAGGTGTCGGGTGAGAGGTCTCACCAGAGACAGAGTGGGGAGCAGAATGAGCAGATTGAAGTCCACTCTGAGGGAGCAGCGGGAGACAGGAGAGGTCTGCTGCCCCCTGTGGTCACTCCCTGGCCGGGATTGAACTTGTGCTGAAGCGGCTGCGGGCAGCTTCCCAGTGCTGCGCTTTACCCCTGCACCACCAGGATGTTATCGCGTGTGCTTTCACTAGGTCAAATGAGCTGAGTAGCCCTGTCCACTTCATAGACAAGGAAACTGAATGTGGACCTCGTCCGAGGCTTCCCAACTGGTGAGGGGTCCAGCCTCTGAATCTAAGTAGCCTTTGCCTACTTAGATGTTGTGAGGGAGGCAAGGGACATCTGCAGGAACCAGGCTCTTTCTGCTGTTTCACATCCTTAAAGAGGCTCATCTTTATCATGTATTAATTTTCAAAGTGAAATATGAGGTGACTTAAACGACTTGCCCAAAGATACAGCTGGCAGGTGGCAGAGCCAGAAATCAAACCCAAGCCCCACTGACTCAAGCCCCTGGTCTGTAACTGTCCCGCCCCACCGCTCAGTGGTTCTGGCCACCGCCAGCACCCGGAGCCCCAGGGAGAGCGAGGCAGCCGTGCAGTGACCCCTGGAGCGCTGGGCCGCTGCGGCGAGGGCCGTGTGGGTGTTCGAAGCGCCCAGGGCCCTGAGCTGCAGCCGAGGATGCCACCCACTGCAGAGATGCAGGCGGCTTGGGTCAGATCTCACGGCTTCATTTCTTTCCCCAAATAAGGGAGTAGGAGAAAACACATCACTGAGAGACATGTCTCAACGGCATACTCACTTCCGAGGGCTGCGTGACCAGTGACCACACACTGGGTGGCTGGAAACAGCAGGCACTAACGCTCCCGGTCTGAAGTCAGAGTGTCGAGGGGCTGGGCTTCCTCGGGAGCCTCTGCAGGCTCCTCCTGCCGTTCTGCCCCGGGCTGAGAGTCGCCCTGCTTGGCCGCTGCACCCCACAGCCGGCACCCCTCCCTTTGTGGATCTGTGTCTCCTTGTGAAATAGTAGGAAGTACGTTTATTGCTCTCCCCCGCTTCCCGGCACAGAGCTCTTAAACCCTTGGAATTTCCTAAGTGATAAGGGCCCTGGGAGCCTCTTTTGATCGTGTGTCTGGCCATTATCTGTGCCTGGCACAGGGCTTCTAAGTCCCTTGGGGTGCCCTGGTGCTGGGAATGGCTCTGGGGGGCTCCTATGGGGCTGGATGCCCGCCAAGATGAGAAACTGGGGACTTCAGTTCCCTCCACCGCCCATCCAGGGGGGAGGGGCTGCAGGTGGGTTATTGAGGGGCCGCTGAGGAGGCCCTGAGTCCCAATGGCTGGGAACTGGAGAGCTTCGGGGCGGGGTGAGCACACTGTCCTATAACCGGCCAGGCCGGGCGGGGTCACTGCCGGTTCAGGCAGCTTCAAGGAGAACCTTGGGCCTCAGCGGCGTGCCCACAGGTGGTAGGTAGTGGGCAGGGGACCAGCCAGCAGGGGCGCAGCAGCTGGCCCTGGGCATCCCCACACTCTGCAGCCTCAGGCTCAGGCCCCACTCACGCGGGCTCACACCTCACTGCGGTGTCCACTGCTGGGCACCGCACCCCGTGCCCACGCTCCCGGGCGCCGCCTGCTTTCGAGGCCATGGTGATGGCCACGGAGGCTAGTGACGAGAATACCTGAGTGTTTCACTTACCCTACGCCCACGTGTGGGAAGATGATGCACCCTGACTCCCTGGACACAAGCTCGTGCTCACAGGGCCCCACGTGTCGCTCTGGTGCGTCCTTCTTCGTAGCATTTGATAAAGGGGTGCACACCAGAGTCCCCGGGTCCAGAGAGCTGTGCTAGCGAGTAGTCAAACCCAAGGGGCAGCTAGGAGCCTCTGCTCTGTAGCCAGGGTGGACGGAGGTCGTGGGTAAGTGATTGGCATCTGACCTGGGGTGGCCTGTGGGGCGGAGTCCGGGCCGGTGGGGGTCTCAGCGCCTCCGGGCAGGGGGAGCCAGAACTGAGCATGTGCTGTGTCTCCGAGGGCGGCTGGGACGGGCACCGCTCCCCATCAGCCTGGGTGTGTGCCGGTGGGGGACAGAGCCGGGGCTCCGGTGAGCTTCCCCACCACGCTCCGCCCGCAGGCCCCCGGAACGCAGTTGACCTCGTTTTAGCTAATTACGTCTGCTAAGTCCCTACTTCCAAATTAGGGCACGGTCTGAGAGTCCAGATAGACGTGAGTTTGGGGACTCCATTCAATCCAGCGCAAACAGAAAATTAACTAAGATCACATGCTTAAGATTGTCAGTCTTTAGGGAGGGTAGAAATGAAATTCTGTGGCTGTGGCTCTAATTAAAAAAAGTTGATGTCTTCGACCCCCCTGAGGCTCCAGCCCGAGCACATGTCTCCCTAGATCATGGAAGGGCCTCCGGGGCCCTGCGGCATGTCCAAGAGTTCAGGGGCGGGGGCGGCTCAGCTTGCTTGTGCAGGGTGTGTCCGAGTGTCCATGAAGCCTTTGGAAAGGCAGGTCACTCCCAACGGGGAGTTTTCGAAGAAAACCAGCTCTGACCTGCCCCTTTCGGAGCTGGCGGGGGGGGGGCGGTGACATCGCCAGGTAACGCACCAAGGCGCTGGTGGTGTCCTCCGGGCAGCTCTGACATCTGGGTGAACAAGCGGCCTCTGAGGTGGGCGCTACCACATGATGACTGTGAGAGCTGGCACCTGTGAGGAGCTGGTGAGCACCTGTGAGGTCATTTGCACCGGGGGATGGACACAGCTGCCTGTCCTTGATGTCCCTCGCTGTGCATCACGTGTGCGTCACTGAGAGTAGCCGAGCACAGCACACAGCCCGGCTTTCTGTGGCATTCCGATTGCTCAGCCAGGTAAGAATGAATTCGTGCCAGGGGGGAGGGGGCTCTTCCCGTGCCCTGGCACCGGCATCCACTCACTCCACAGAGGAATAACCAGCTGACGCGATGCATGATTTAGAATGGTGGAAACAGTATCTGTGGAGCTCGTTGGAGACTTGTTAGCCAGATGGAGAAACGACATAACTTTATGCGTCTGAAATGGGATTTCTCTGGTTCTCGGGGGGCTCAACAACGTGTGAGCCAGTGATGTGCACACACACACACACACGTGCACACACAGCGGCGTGGTTGGGAAACACTGCTGATGCAAAGGTGACTTGAATTTGGTTAATTCCAACCAATTCAAGGTCATGGCTGGTCCGTCGGTAGATATGATAACACTGGCATTTACAGGATGGTTTTGACTTAGTCCTAGGTGATCGCTCCGGCCACCTGGGGACCAAGCAGGCAGCTGAAAGTGAGAGACCTGTGGGACAGGTGACCTGAGCGTGGGTGGACTCAGACAGCACCCACCTGAGAGCACAGTCCGGCCCCCAAACTCCCAGATGTACCGAAAGGCTGGTGATTTCTCACTGGCATGAATAATGATGTCCTGTGGGGGCTGGGTAAACTTTTTTAAATGTTGCCCTCAGAGTGTTCTGAAGTGGAGCCTGTGGGGAGCTGGGAGGTCACGTGAAGCTGTGGTAAGGGGCTTCTCCATTGGGATGACCCCTCCTTCTCGGTGCCCTTACTTGGGGAGACGTATTTGATTTCCGTGCAACTCAGGGAACAAGGCAGGAGAGCAGGTGAGGACGTTCCCATGCTGTGTAGCCTTCCCCTGGCACCTTGCCAGGCCTCTGGGTCCCGCCCTGCTCTAGGACTGTGGTCAGGAAGCTTGGGGGCCACTTGACAAGTGAACAGACCCCAGAGGTGCTTCTCTCATGGATGTCTTAAGTGTCATTTTGAAAATGCTTGCCTTTTTGCTGAAGGCCCCAATTTATAGGTGTCAACCTGGAAGCTGAGATACAGCCTGCGTGTCACAGCAGAAGCCTCATGGCTGAGTAACAGTTAAAAGTGTCTCAGCTCAAGTGCTGCAAACCTTTCATTCCATCCCAGTTTCAGGATTTTGGTCCAGGCAGGCAGGCAGGCCGGCTGGCCTCACCCTGGCCCGGCTTATATAGACAAAAGGGGTGGGGCCAGGTCTGTCTTATGCAAATGAGGTTTTCAGGCAGGCAGCTCTAATTGGTGGAAAGCTTGTCAAATGTGATCGGTTGCATTTCCATCCTGGGCTGATCCGGGGATGGGGTTGTGCATCTTGGCAGGCTGGTCTGTGCTCCCAGCAGGCCTGGGTCCCCTGTCTGGCACTCAAGTCTCAATGGCCTCCAGGTTCTGTTGGTTGCTCCCTGGATGGGACGAGTCCTTATTTGCTTTTCTGTTTTCTACGAGGCCCGGACAGGGAGTGTCTTTGGTGTGTCCACTGGGGGTGCTTTCTCTGGGGCCAGTGAATTCAGACCCGAGCCCCAACCCCGGCACGCTCACTGTGTGACCTGCTCCCTCTGCACCTCAGCCTCTCAGCTACAAACGGGTGGTGACACCTTGCTGGCTGAATCCTCAGGGCTGGGGAAGGGGGTCCTGTGAGCACCTTTTTCACTGTTAGCAGCAAACTGTCAGACTTTGGATTCCTGTCCTTATCTAGCTCCTGGAAATCCTCTCTCCTACGTTCAGCCACCGGGTAATGTTGCGGCCCCAAGCACAGAGAAACAGACCCACAAGAATACATCCCCACAAACAAACAGTCCCCGAGATCGCCCATCCCCTTCCCCTTCCCAACAAGCATGTGGGTCCTGGGGGACACAGGCCCTTTCAAGAAGTAGGCCACAGACAAGTTAAGTGGATTTAAATCTAAGCAGGTCTAAAAGAGGCTTAGAAAAAATTAGAAATAAATGAGGCCAGAAAGCACAGTTAATAATAGGACAATGGAGAACTGCCCCCTCAGCAAGGCCGTGGCCCGGCCCGCCATCCACCCGCAGGGGCCCCGGCCCGCAGCCTTTCCTCCTGGGGAATTCCGTGTCACGGCCACTGAGTGCTTCTTCTCCTCCCGCTGAGCAGAAGAGTGCTGCTGTTGCCTGGCAAGGGCCGGGCAGGCCTGGCGCTTCCGGTCTCCTCACCGGAGCTCCGATCCACTGGGCCGGACGGGCCTGCGTGGCCTGAAGAGCAGGAATGCTCACCTCCTGCTGGCCCAGCACTGGGGCATGCCAGGCCGGACCCTCGGGGATCACCTGTCGCAGGAGAAGGGGGGCTGGTGGTATGTGCGGGCCTCTTCGGGCCCCTCCTTCCCGGTTTGTCTCACTGGGTTCCGATGCACTGGGCCTGTGCCACGCACTGGGCCACCTTGGCCCACAGTGGCGAGCTGGCCACCTGCCTCCTGCCGGTCTTCGTGTGAGACACCTTGAGGCCGGCCAGCCCCCCAGGCCAGGCCCTGAGCAGCGGCTTGGGCTTGTTCGGACAGAGCCATGCTGCGTCTGGCTTCTGGTTCGCGGGCACACAAGCTGCCCTCCATCTCCCGAGGGGCCTGAGAAGCAAAGACAAGCCTGTTTCTCACCATATTCACAAGCCTTGTCAGTGCTTGTGGCTGTGGCTTCTGTGAACAGGCCAAGAGTGGCCGCCAGGTCTGGCGGCGCGGGGCCAGCACGCGGCTGGGCGAGTGTGGCCTCTGCGGCCTCAGGAGGCCTCTGCTCATCCCCGCTCAGCGCCCCACAGCCGCCGCCCTTTCGCCTGGAGTCAGCTGTGCCAGCAACGTGGGAGGCCGCGGCCAGCTCTCCCTGGCACCCTCTGCTGCACAGGCCCGGGCCCGGCAACTTCCACGCACCCGGGGATCACAAAGCACTTTGCGAGCACGTTGCCAGGGCAGTGGAGCCCGGCTAGGCCGGCTGAGCCGTGGCCGGAGTGTGGCCGGCCGCCACGCGGGAGCTCCCTGTTCTGAGCGCGGGGTGGCCGGCGCCCCAGCCAGAGCCGAGGGGGCTCCCGGCTGGTCCAGGCGGCTCTGTGGACTGACGTCCTGACCCGGGACGTATCCATTACATGAGGGCTGGAGGGAACCGCAAAATGGCACACATATTTAAGGAAATATGCACACAACTGGGTTTATTTTTCTTATCTGATTTTTTTCTGGTGCAACATGAGTCCGTTGAATACTTGGCAGCCGCCTCTCCATACTTGAGTGGTTTGTCATTGCCGAGGCTGCGGACGCCGCGATGATTTCCCTTTGGGAGCCACTTACAGGCACACGATGACCCGGCTGCACAGGAACCGGGAGCCCCGGGGCCTCACGCGCAAGGACGGTGGCCGACCCAGGAAGGGCAGGCCGCCTCGCTCCCCAGGCCGCCAGCGCCGCGGCTCCCACGCCCGGGCGGCCCAGCCTGGCCTCAGAGCCAGCCGCGCCCGGCCTGCCCGCGCCCGCGTCGGCTGCGTCCCTCCTGCCACTGCCGGAGAGCCGCTCCGCAGCAGCCGTTGCTAGGCGAGACGTGACTTCCGCAGACACAGCGTGGGTGAGGAGCGGCAGGGAGGACCGCCGGGAGCCGCGGGTGGAGCCCCAGACCCTCGGCTCCTCCTTGCTCGGCCACCACCCTCCTCTGCCTCTGCAGAGGCCCCGCCCCGGCTCTCCCCGGCCTCGCCCAGCCTCACCCCTCCGAGCCATGGTGCGCTCGCACCACGCGTTTTCTGGACCCCGCCAGCGTGCCAGGGACTGGGGGCTGGAGCTAAGTGGTGAGGGCTCTGCTTCCCGAGCTTAGTGGGGAGCAGTTTGCATGTGGCCTCGGGGTACTGGATCCCCCCGGCCCACCCAGAGCACCCCTACCGGGTGCAGTGATGCCCAGGGTCTTTGAACCTGAGAAGTTTTCTGGCCACAGGCGTTAACCCTGCAGGAAGGTTGGGCGTCGATGTGGCCATTCTTGAAGTTAGTTGAAATGGGAAATTTCGTGCTTTATGTATTCACAAGACACATAAAACTGAGTGGCCAGCCCCGGGGATGGCGGAGGGGTTGGGCAGCACCCCGCAGGGACACAGGCCCTGAGCAGGGCCCAGTTCCAGCCATTCTTACTGGACCTAGCAGACCCCGACACCCGCCTCCCTTTGCTCCCCGTAAAGGAGATGGGGGACAGGCTGCCTGGCCCAGAAGCCCGAGATGTAAATCAGTGGCTGCCAGGAGCAGCGGGTGGGCACCCCCTGAGCGCTGGGAGGTGTGTGCCCGCTCTTTCCACACCCTGGTGCTGCACCCGCTTTTCTGCACGAGGGTTCCCCAGTGTGTCTCTCCACACCTGGCAGGCTCCGAGACGCGGACCTGCGGGGCTGAGCCCGGGATGCAGCTCAGGGGCCATGTGGCACTGGCCTGGGGTCTAGGCCGGTTGGGGTTGGGGTTGGGGTTAGGGTGGCCAAAGGACAGTCAGTTTCTGAGCTGGAGGCAGAGCTTGAATGGAACCTAGAGAAGAAATGAAAGTAACAACACAGAATGCTGACCAGCGTGGCTGCAATTCCTCCTTCTCCGCCCCCCCAACACTTCCGCAGGACCTTTAAGTCACATTCCAGCTCCGCGTCGATGTGGCCATTCTTCCCGGGGGCTGGAAGTGTTGTGCAGGCTGCTTTTGGTCAGCAGTGGGAACTGTGGCCAGCGTTTTCCAGGGGCCGGCTCTGAACCTTCCTCTACTCTTTTTGCCTCAGTGCTTTATTTTCTTCAGGAAAGCCATGTGGCAAGACAGGCCTTGCAAATGACGGCCTGGGCCAAGGGCCGCCCATGGCCTGTTCTTGTAAATAAAGTTTTATTGGCACCCAGCCAGCCAACCCCATTCATTTCCTATGGGTTCTGAGCTTGGGCAGCAAGGAGTTGTGACATAGTGCATGTGACCCACAAAGCCAAAAATATTTACTATCTGACCCTTTGCAGAAGACTTTGCCAACATCCTGTTGTAAGAGATGCAGAAATGTTTAATTCTTTGAAGATTGGGACACATCATTGGTTTTTTTTTTACTACAAAATGCTAAAATAAGCAAAAGTTATTTACTACGACAAGCTCTGTAAGTCACAGGCGAGCCCCGTGGGATATTGTCTCCAAGAGCAATCGCTAGTGCTTTAATGAGGGCCAGTCGGCCGATTGGTGAGGCCTCTGAGGGTCTCGGGGCAGACAGCGAAGTATTCCGTCAGCCCCCCCTCGACCTAATAGCCACGTTCTCAGCTAGTGGTGGAGAACCTTGATTGTTCTTCGGCAACTTTGTCTGCATCCCTGAAGCTTATATGTGTGTTTGGGAGGAAACTTTCTATTTTTAAATATTTGTGGAGGTGACTTTGGGTTATCACGTATACGAGTCAGGGCAGAGGGTCACGCCTCCTCATGTGCTAGACATGTGCTGTCAGCCCACGCTACCGTCAGAGTTGCCCGACACCCACCAGAGTCCGTTGGGCCGTCCCCCTCGGCTCCCCGACACCGCTTGGCCCTCTGGGAACCTCAGTTCTGTGCTCAGATTTCGAAGGGTTGTCTTTGTCTCCTTCCATTTGTAAAAAGTACTCCACAGGTGAGGGAAACCAGCCAGTCCTGGGGTTTCTCCTGACTTATTTGGCCTGGAAACCCCCGCAGTCCTGCCGTGTGTTCAGTGGCTCCAGCACGCCTCTCTCACGCCGCGCCGGGTTCCACTGTGCGCAAGACCACGTCTCATCCACTCACCGGTTTTGGCGACCAGGCTGTTCCAAGCCCTGGCCCTCGCGGGCAGGGCAGCGGTCAGTGTCGGGGCAGGCGTGTCCCTTCCAGTTAACGATCTTGCGTTCTTTGGGTCCACATCTCGGCGTGCGATTCTGGCTCCTGCGGCAGCTCGGTCTAGCGTGGAAGAAGCCTCCGTACAGTTTTCACAGGGCGGCCAGGCTCGGTGCCCTCCCACGGCGTATGGGGGCTCCTCTTTTTTTCTACCCTGCCCCACGGTCACCCTTTGGATGGGGGTCACCCCTGGGTGTGGGACTAAGTAGGCATTCCCAGCTAGGGCGGGTGATCCGTACAGAGCCCCTCGCTGGGCCACAGTAACCACCAAATACCTCGAAGAAGCGAAGCGGAGGAGGGTGGTTTTCTTCAGCGGTGCTTCCCCTATTCAGCGAGGAGGTGTGACCAGGCACACAGAAGGTGTTGTCCTGCCTGAGTCTACCCAGACACCAGTGGCCAGGGGGGTGTGGCCTGCCCAGAGCCCTCAGACACTGTCCTTCCACCTGCCATTCCTTGGGTTCTTGTAATGTGAAACCACACTCTGCTCCCTGTCAGCACAGAAGCCAGTCCCGCCTCACAATCAAAAGATCCGCGGTCTTGATGAGTCTCTACACTCAGAAGCTAATTTGCCGTGGGAACAGCAAAAGGAATGCTGGTCCTGGCGTCTGTTTTTGGCGCTTTATGGGCCTGTGAGGCTGTGGAGTCCAGGCGCAGGGTGAAGGGAGAGAGCTGTGGACAGCCCCCTGGGATTTCTGCGGGAGCCCCCGCGGGCAGCAGGGAAGGGCCTATGTCCAGAAATAGCCCCATGTCACCGCTTGCAGGAAAAGAGCTGCTTGTCCGCAGGTTGGCCAGAGCACACGAGCGTCCAGTGTGCTGGAAGAGGGCAGCCCAGAGAGCTCCGCGGCCCTCTCCGCTACGGCCTGGTGGGCACCCGGGACCCCGGAGGTTCCCCAACCTCGGCCCTTCTCTACCCCACGAAACTCTCCTGAGCACCGTGATTTTGCTTCAGCCTGCCCGAAGCCTCAGCCAGCGAGAAGGGCGCCCCAGGGGGCCCCAGCATCTCTCCCTCTGGGTCTCACTCTATCACCCCAGAACCAGGGTGCTGGGGCCCCAGCAAATTGCCCTCTGGAAGCTGTGGTCCTCCAGGCCGGGCTCTCAGCCGGGCGAGCCCTCCTGCTGGGTCCGCACCTGTGGGGCTTTGGGGCGCAGGGGCAGAGTGTCTGCACCGCCCCGATTCTGAAGCTCAGCAAGTGTCTCCTCTGATGGCCTGCCCGCTTCCCGGGCACCGAGTGCCTGCTGTCCGCTGTCTGTCAGTGTGGGCCCTGGCCGGGGCGGGGGCGGGGCGGCCTTGTCTCTCTGGCGGTGCAGGCAAATCACCTAGTGTTTTTGCGCCCTCTTTCCCTTTGGCCCTGGAATAATAGCCCCGCTTGGCAGGGGGTGGGCGGAGCGGCCCCGGAATCGCTGCACCAGGACCCCCAGACCCCAGAGTAGCTGTGGCCGGGAGACCCGTCTCCTTTGTCTCCTTGATTCCAGGGAAGGAGTTGAGTGCAGGCGGAGGGCGACTTCTCAGCCCCCCGGGCAGCAGGGGAGGCGCGGGCCCGCGGGTGCCGGGGAGAGGTGGGGAGGGCTGAAGGCGTCGCACTGCTGCGTCAGTGTCCAGCTGCTCGTCCGGCGCCTGATGGCTGCGTCCTCATTTCCCCGTCACGCCCGTTCCCATCCCGCGCCAGAATAGGCCGCTGTTGGTTCTGCCACTCTGACCTGCTGCCCCTGGGGCAGGGCAGCTCTTTCCGGGCGCCTGGCCCGGAGGGCCCAGCCTCGCCGCTCGCCCTGCCCCAGTATTACTGTCGGCGGACCGCGCCGCCTCCGTGGTGGTCGTTGGGCACTTTGCACTGGGCCTAATGCTAGGGGCAAGATGGACCTTAGGACCCAGAGTAACGGTCCTGGGAAGTGAGGTTCAAAGTGAGACACGGGTGTGAGGACTCACCGCAGGCTGGGTGTGAGGACAGATTCAGGCTGGGTGTGAGGACAGATTCAGGCTGGGTGTGAGGACAGATTCAGGCTGGGTGTGAGGACTGATTCAG
>NW_004567114.1:1695533-1711684 GCF_000260355.1 Condylura cristata
GTGTGAGGACTGATTCAGGCTGGGTGTGAGGACTCTAGGTGGTGTGTGTGTGTGTGAATTCTCCCCATCGGGTGTGTGAACTCATTCTAGGTGGTGTTCAAACTCACTGAGCTGGCTGTGTGAACTCACGCCAGGCTTGCTTAAACACCAGGGCATGTTTTTAAACACAGAGCTCAGCTGGCTGACGCTCCCAGCTGCTGAAAACATTTCGTGGAAACACACATTTGGTGAAAAACAACATTTCACCAAAGACGGTGCAAATTCTGAAGCCCATTCCTTCGCGATGGCTGGAAACCACATTTTCCCAAACCAAATTATGATGAAGGTAAACCAGAGAAGTCCCACTTCTGTTGCAAACTTGACTTTAGGGTATAATTTTAAGTTCAGAGGATTTTAGAGTGTTGGAAAAATTTCTAATTAAAGAGCACAGCATAGACATAGAGGAAAATTTGTAAAAACCTAGACTGGCCAGGGGAATCCGGCAATCAAACCATATCCCCGAAGCCAGGAGCTGCTGAAGGCTCCATATATTTCATTTTCGGAGAGATTTTGGATTTAATGAATTCGGAGCTGGCGCATCTCTGCCCTGGCCCGGAGGGTTAGCAGAGGGAATTCTCTAAGTGGTGCTCAATCTGACGGGGATGAGGGGATCAGCGGTTCTTTGTGGGGGCGCCAGATGGGAAGTATAGTCACAGATTTCTCAGAAATTGCGGAGAAAATGCTGGATTCTGAAGTTTCCTCTTCCACATGCTTAGAGGCATTCAGGGACATGGCAGAAAAATTCGAGAGCGGAGGGTTACTCATCTTATCTCGCAGACGCCGCTGGCGCTGCTCTGTAATTACGAGGGTGGCTCTGGGGCTGGTGTTGCTTGCGGGGGGCTGGGTGGCAGAGCAACGAGATCATTAGGCACCATTGAATTAACAGAGCGTGTCAGCCCGAGCTGCATCCCCTCACGCCGCAACACTCAACCCTGACTGTCTTTAGCTTTTTGTTTCATTCAATCATTTTCCAGCAGCAGCAAAAACACCACGAAGACAGTAAAAAAGCGAAAATAAGTGAGGAGAAAGTATTCTTCATTAGCTCCATCTGGAGAGCATCGACTGGATCAGCTCCGCCCAGACAGGGCTGCCGCCTTCCACGGCTCACACCCAGCAACGGCTCGTGTGCGAGCGTGCGCTTGGGGTTGCTTTGCTCTTCCACGCTCAGCTCTGAGTCTAATTTGGCTGGTGTGGAAAAGATGCGCAGAAGCTTTCCTCCAGAGGGAGAAGGCCCATGGCCCAGGGGCTGGAAATGCTTTAGCTTTGCCCCCAGAAGCAGAGCCTGGGCCACCCTGGGGTTAAGGGCGGAGGCTCGGCACTATGAAGCTGTCCCAGTCCCTGCGCTGAGTTCGATCCCCAGCCAGGGAGTGACCACAGGCCCCTCCCCGCTGCTCCCCTGCACCTCTGGCCTATACCCCAGCTCTTATATGCATAAATACATTTAAAAACGGAGACTCTCGGGCTCTCCCTGGTGGCGCAACGGGTTAAAGCACTGCATTATGAAGCTCTCTGAAGCCACGGCAGCGGCAGCACGAGTTCGATCCCCAGCCAGGGAGTGACCCACAGGGCGCAGCAGACCCCTCCTGACTCCTCTGCTGCTCCTCTCAGCAGTGTACTTCATGGATCAACCTGTTCTGCTCCCCACTCTGTCTCTGGTGAATCCTTTCACCCACCTCACCTCTGGCCTGTACCCCCATTCTATAAGCATAAATAAATCTTAAAAACAAAATAAAACAAAAACAGACTCTCTTGGAGACCAGGGATACCTAACTCACATGTGAGGCTGGGCTCGGGCCCAGGCCTCTGGCAGGAGGTGGAGCAGGGCCTGGCTCCCCACACCCCCATTTCTCCGGCGATGGGCCTGCTGTGGTTTCTATCCCAGGGTGGGGACTTGTTCTGGCCTTGATGATGCAAGTCAAAGACTTTGTCCATGCAGGACCTATGTCGAGGGGTCCCCACACCGTTTTCTGAGGGCCAAACAGGGGCCCTGAGGGGTGCACATTGCTGGGCCCCGCTGAGCGCTAGGCCCGCCTGGGTGTTGAGGTGGTGGCTCCCGGATGCTGTCATCCGCCTTCCTTCCTTGTTCCTTCTGGCTCTCCTCGGTGAGCGCTTGTCAAGCTCTCTCGGCCCGGGCATGCCTGGTGTTGGGCGGTACAGATCACTTGACACAAGGCTGACTCTGGGTCCTGAAGGGTTGGGGTGCAGAATGGGGCACCCATCCAAGTCGGTGCTTTATCCAGAAGCCTAGGCAGCCCCAACGCTCGTGATCTTTGAGGGTTTGTGGGCTGATGGTGAACCAGGAGCTGTGGGGGGACACAGGCATCAGCCCAAGGCTCCCCCAAGTTGGTACTGTCTGGGGGTGATTCCCGGCTCTCCTGCTGGCATTGGGAGCTCTTGACTGCCATGTATTTTCGATGTTTTAACCTTTTCGGTACTTCTCCTTCTGCGTCGTGGGCAGATGGTGAGCCCGCCCGGGGGCAGGGAAGCGAACAGGTGACTTCCACACAAGAACTTGGGTCTTAGGTGCCTGTCACTGCAGCGGGAGCCGGTGGGAGCCTGCGCTGCCTGCTGGCCAGCTGAGTCAGGTCCGTGAGCGGCAGCTCTCTCCCAGGGCCTGATGAGGTTTTATGCCTGGCTGTTCAGACTTGTAAAAAAAAAAGGCTGAAATTCATGTTTTTTCACGTGAAAAGCAACGGCAGCGTTTGCATGGAGCAGCGGGAGGTACAGACACGGGCCTGGCGGCTCGGGCGCCCGGCCCTGCTCAGGCCGCCTGTGGTGCGGCTGGGCTGCCTCCCTCCAAGCCGCTCCTGAGGGCTGCTCCCTGGCATCTGGCGCGCGCCGGGGCGCCCTCGGTCATCTCCGGTGGCACCGCGAAGCCCCAGGGCCCCTTCCTCTGTCTCATGGTCCCCTGGAACAAGGATGTCACCGCCTCGGCGCAGGCCCCACCTTTGACGCCCGGCCGAGGAGCTCCGCCAGTGACCCTCGGGGCTGGCTTCGCGCTGCCCGGGGGCCGTGTCCTGACTGACCCGCCTGTCTGGCCTGTGGGCCCCTCCTGCCAGGGACCTGACGTCCATGTTTGGAAAGGCAGGGACCACAGAACCCATCTCTCCACATACCATTTTTCAAAAATTTGAAGTGGTGTAAGATTCATAAGAAGTTGCAAAAATAACTCAGTGTAGGCTGAGCCTTAAGAGCATCGAGCCTCGTTGGTGGGAGATCCGGGTTCGGTTCACCTGAGGCCTGACGCCCCCCGATCGCGGGGACTCTGCAGGCAGCAGGGCTGAGGCCGGCGCTCGCGCGGGAGGCGCGTGTCCGGCCCTGGGGGCGGGAGTCGGGCCCGCCGCGGCGGCCGTCGGCGACCTGTGAATGGCAGCCTTGTCTCAGAAGTGTCTGCTCTTTATTAAGTGCAAGTTGACATTTAAGGTTTCTTCTTTCCTTCGGGAGTTGGGCCAAAGGGTTATGTAAGCTTTCTCTATTACACACACTCAAAAAACATGTTAAAACAATACAAAATGTCTGCTGCGACCACAGCAGCGCTGAGCAGCAGGGGCTCTTCTGGCCACTTCCACACGTCCGGCGGTCGCAGTCTTCGGTTTCCGAGTCCGGGGAGTTTCGTCCTGTGCGGGGGCTCCCTGGGCGGGTCCTCCGTGGGCATCTTGGCCAAGTGGGCTTTGCTGCTTCTCCTGGGTTCAGAGGAGCCGCTGAGGTAGGACAGGGCCGCGGGGCCGCCCCGCCAGGGAGCAGCAGCGCCGGAGGACACGGAGCCAGTGGCTCGCCGGTGCCCGGGAGGCCCTCGTGCCCAGGGCGCATCTGTCCATCCCTGGGCCTGGACTCCTCAGAGGTGGGGATGCGTTTCTTTCCAACTTTCATTCCAGCTCAGGACTCTGTGTTTGTGGGTCCTCCAACTTGTGGAAAGTCTTTCCACGTCCTTGCATCGGCAGGCCTGTGGCTGGCCAGAGGCGCATCCGCTGACAGCGTGCTGGAGAGGCCGGGCGGGGCGTGGACGCTCTTGGGCCCTTTGGTCAGCCTGCTCTCCTCGGCATTTCAGCCATCTCGGTATTTAAGATCTTTGTTATTCGGAGATAAGGCTGGACTCGGCTGGCGCAGGAGGCATACAGCGAAATGGGAGGCGGAGGCTGGTTTACCACTTCCCTGGCGCAGGACCCCGGCGCAGAGACCAGCGCCTGCTTCTTGGACTAATTTCCCCGTATTATATAATTTTTTTCTGGATACGCTTATTTAATGCCATGTCTTGATTCAGAGCTCGGTCTCTGAAGCTGCCAACGGTTGCCTGTTCTGCTCTTGGATTCGTTTCAAGTTGCTGAGAGCAGGAATTTCTAAGGCAGCACGGGCTGAGGACTCCTACACGGGAAGCAGGCAGGCTGGAGGCAGCTTGTCTCCACGAAACGGGCTTGAATTTAATGGGCTCCGGTTACTATCTGGTGGACTCGCGCTCGAGAAAAGGCCAGTGGGGCCATCTGCCTGCGGCTCCTGAGCTCTTGACATCGTGTCCTGGGTGTGCCCGCCCTGCCCTGCCAGGCTCCCAGGGCAGCCCCAGGCACTGAATGGCATTTTCTTCCTGTCCCCATCAGCTCGGGCTGCTGTGACAAAGTACCGCAGACCAGGCGGCTTCACAACAAACATTTATTCTCACCGCTGGAGGCTGGAGCCTGAGAACAGGGTGCTCCAGGCTGGGGGTGCGTGAAGGCTCTCCTCCTGACTTGCGGGTGGCCGCCGCCCTGCTGAATCCTGCCGTGGTGGAGGGAGCAAGAGCTCAGTCTCGTATAAGGACACCAGTCTCATCATGGGCCCCCGACCTCACCTAAACCTAACCAGCTCCCAGTTGTTCCACCTTCAGATACCGTCACACTGGGGAATGGCGATCCATATACGGAAATGGAGCTACAGACATTCAATCCACAGACTCCCCTTCCCTTTCCCCTTTCCTCCCACACTTGCTGAGTCTACCTGGAGAGTGAATACCATGTGTTGAGAAGCTCTGGCTCCTGCCCTCCAAAAACACAGTCTCATGGAGGCGACTGGTCAACCAGTCTTCGTGTATCCACGCGATAAGGGCTGAGCAGGATACGTGTATGTGTGTTGATGGTTTAGGGCTCTTCTCAGAGGCACGGGATGAGCTCTCGAATCTTCCAGAAGGCAGACAAGTTAACATCAAAAGCAGAGCTGTGAGAGTGTGCAGGGTTTGTTTAGAGATGTGAGCTTGACCTCTGCTGGGTTGTGGAGAAGTGGCAGCATATAAGTTGGGATCGAATAGGTGGGGTTGGGCAGGCTTTGAAAGTGGACCAAGGGGTCTTGGCTTCATCTGGCAGATAAGGGGGTTTCTCACTGTCCCCCTTATTCGGTTTTGTAAGCATAGGAGTAATACATTATAAATTACATCTTAGACAGTGTGCCCTGATGTATTAGGCTACTGAAGGCAGAGACTGTGGGCTGATGTTTGTTAAAGAGACTCATGTAGGGTAAGCTGACATGAGCAAGACACTCTATGGCCCCCGGGGAAGGTGCTCCAAACTTGATCTGATCTACCTCTTATTCTAGGCATCAGCATCTTTGGTGGCAATTCAGGACCATTCTGCCCTACTCTGGCTAGTGAGCATCTTAAATGTGCCTCAGCTGCTCAGGGATCCTAGTGCCCACACACCTGCTCTGTTATGTAAGAGGTGAGTATACATGTCTCATGCTGAAGGCCCTTAAATTCTGGGGTGTGGTTGGAGCTGCTGACTGAAGATCCTGTGGTCTGCATGGTCATGCTTTCAGTTCTCTTGTGAGCATTAGACTGGTATCATTGGATCCTGTAGGGTCCTCTCTATTCTCCATGTCCTCATTTGGTCAAGATGATGAGACCCCCTGAGACCATCTCTTCTTTTAGAAGGAGGTTTGCATCTGTATGATTTGGTCAGGCTATCTGACCTGTCCAAGCCCGAGTTTCCCCATCTATGTGATGTGAGATGTGAATAATACAAGGAACACTTGTTCCTTATACTGTGGCATATGCTGATTTACATGTTTTAATGCCTGTCACTTAACCCCTGTAGCAACATCATGGTTAGGTTTCATAACACTATGGATTAGGTATTATAATATTCCCCATTTTCAGATGAAGAAGCAGGGAGTTCAGAGGTAAAGTAACAAAATAGCTATAATGAGATGTACAGGGAAAAAGGGTGAAGAAGTACAAAAATAAAAAGCACAAGATATTTGAGAAATAGTAAGAATTCTTAATATTGGTATAATTTTGGTCTCAGAAAGAGAAAAAAGAGAATGGAGGAACAGCAACATTTGTTCTTCTAAAAGAACAATATATTAAAAAATGAGGAAAGATATCAAGCCACAAGATCAAGAGTTACTGTGAACCCCATAAAACATACATACAGAGAAGACTATTTACTAAGGAGCACAACACAGAAAAGCAATGCCAGAGAAAAAATATTACAGCCAAAGACATTTGACATGCTCCCTTCAAAGGAGTAGCTATGTGATCAGAACTGACTTTTCAACAGAAACAATGGAGGTCAGAGAACAATGGAACATTATTTTCAATGAGCTGAATGTAGCTGCCAACCTCAATTCTATAACAGCCAAATTAGTCTTCAGAAAAGAAGGTGAAATGAAGAGAAAACTTGTTACTAGCAACCATTAACTAAAGGAAATACCA
Source organism: Condylura cristata (assembly GCF_000260355.1). Classification (NCBI taxonomy): domain Eukaryota; kingdom Metazoa; phylum Chordata; class Mammalia; order Eulipotyphla; family Talpidae; genus Condylura; species Condylura cristata. The sequence continues at coordinate 1,702,249 of NW_004567114.1, forward strand.
GAGAATGTTCTTCAGGGGGAAGGAAAATTATCCCAAAGGAAGAACAAAAAGTAAAGGAAGGAATAAAAAGCAACAGAGAAAAAAATGCATGGTTAAGTAAAACGAATGCTGACTGTGTGGAGCAACAGCAATAATTAATGTCTGTAGAACTTAAAACACAGAGAGTAACGATACATGAGAACAATCACCAAAAGGCAGCAGGGACATAAATGAACTCAGAGTGTTCTAAGGCCCTTGCCTGTCCAGAAAATAGCAGAAGCATTGACTTTTATTAAATTTTCATGTTGAGTGTAATCATTAAAAGAACAGTAAGACTTAACAGGATAATAAAGGGGAGGATGGGATAATAAAAAGCTTAAAGCATAACATTAACCTAAAAGAATGGAAGAGAAGAAAGAAAAAGACATAAACAGGTGGACATATAAAACATTGGCCAGTTAGTTGGAGGTTTTGATGGAAAATCACTCTGTGATTTTGGAACTAAATTTATTGGACTGGCATTTGATAAAAATCTACAAGCCATACCTGTTCCTGTTAAGCACGGCTCAGGGCAATATATAATGTATTCAGAATTATTTTCATAATTAAATATGAAAGGGGACACACTGTAAACTGTAAGATGTCACGTGCTTATTTATTTTGTGCTGTTGTGCAAGCAGTCCATGTTTGTGTCTATTATGACATTGAACTTAGTTCTCATTACATAACAGAAGATCTATTCTGGTTGATGTGACACCCTCTTTTTGTGTGTGTGTTTTTTTTTTCCTGAAGTCTAATCCACATCTTGTATTTCTTTAAAGATTTTGACATCATATTTTTGCTTTTGACCATGGGGGAGTAGTGGGTCTGAACTTAGATAAAAACATCAGTGAAGTATAGAACTATGATCCCAAGAGAAATTTCGCAAATGGGATGAGGCCAATGATTACTAGTTGGCTTTCTGCCCAGAATCAGTGTTGGGTTATGGTGCAGAGAGAGAGAATCTAAATAGTACCTGGTGGCTATTCTGAGTTGAGCTATCAATAATTGACTTGGGAGAGATGAATAGAATTTATTTGGCAGAGTAAAAAAAGGAGGAAGTTTCTGGAGATAGATTACAAAAGTAGTATAGGAGTTCCTCGACTAATTTGGCTGATAATATTCAGAAGATTAAGATCTGTGAGGCCAGTTTCAGAACAGCTTCTATGGAAAGGTCAATCACTAGTTAGCTGTAAGTGAAACCCTGCCCAAATATCACATGGGATCAGCCATGATACCAGATCCCATCAGCCAGAGAAGAAAGACCTCACTGGACAGATAGGACATTTATAAAGAACAGAAGTGTCTTGCTGTAGTAGTGTAGCTAAACTAGTCTCCGCAGAAAGGATATTCTAATTCCATTTTAAAATAGCTTAAAAAAATAAGCCTCAAAAGGACTAAAGTAATTTGAAAACAATTTGATTACCTGCTATTCTTGTTAGGAATATAACTAAATCCAGCATGTGGAAACACAAAATTTATAGGACTGGTATTTGATAAAAATCTACAAGTCATACCATCATTGAAGACTTTTGATCAGAAACTATGCAAGTTAGAGACAATGAAATAACATCTTCAAAGAGCTGAAAGAATACCAGGAAAACAAGATCGTCAAACATGAATACATAACCAAAGAAAATATATCTCAGCAATGAAATTAAGTAGGTACCTTTTTCAGTAAACTAAACAATATGATTTTGTTGGAGGATGACTTACTCTCCAAGAAAAGTTAAAATAATTTTTTTTTCAACAGAAAGAAGCTGATGCCAGATGGAAATTTGGGTTCACATAAAATAAGGAAGAATGATGGAAATGGAAATAATCTTTTTTCTTGATTTTAAATTTCTTTGCAGATAATTATCTAAAACAAATAACAACGAGTTGTGGAGTTTATTATACAAGTAGGAGTAAAGTTTATATTAGCAAAAGCATGGAGGGCAACAGATGAATAAACCATCATCGGGATGTTGGAGGTTTCGGTGGAAGCTCACACTGTTGGGAAGGGGGGCATATACTCCGCCGTGGTCCGCAGATTACTCGCCAAGTGGCACTTTGTGGGAAAGTAACGGTGTGGAGTTAAAGATGCACATTGCAAATCCTAGGGCGGACCGTAATGCAATTGACGTACATTAAATAGAAGTGATTGCGATACTCCAATTAAAAAGCAGAGATTATCAGAATGATTTTTTTTAAAAAGCATTTGTCTATATTCTGTCTATAACAAACTTACCTTAGACATAAAGGCAGGATTAAAAATAAAAAGGCCTGGCCTTCCCTGGTGGTGCAGCGGGTTAATGCACTGCAAAAGAAGCTTAAGCCACTTCCACATGAGTTCGATCCCCGCCTGCCCAGAGGAGATCCACAGGGTGCGGCAGACCTCTCCTGACCCGCCTGCTGCTCCCCTCAGCAGTGTACTTCGTTGAGCTGCCTGTTCTGTCCCTGGTGAATTCTCTCACCCTCCGCATCTCTGGCCTGTATCCCAGTTCATTATGAATGAATAAATAAATCTTTAAAAATAAAAATAAAAAGGCCTGGTAAAGTAGTAATCGTAAGAAAGCATCATTCAAACTTAGAAGAAAGTCACCAGGCAGGGAGAAAGATAATTCAAAATTGTGTCAATTAACTCATAAAATCCCAAACTTAATACCAGAATTTTAAAATAAATAAAGCAAAACTTAAAAGTAGTAGAAAGAGGCCCTCCCTGGTGGCACAGCAGGTTAAAGCACAGCACTAAGAAGCTTAAGCCACTTCCGCATGAGTTCGATCCCCGCCTGCCCAGGAGATCCACATGGCGTGGCAGACCTCTCCTGACCTGCGCGCTGCTCCCCTCAGCAGTGTACTTCATCGATCTGCCTGTTCTGCTCCCCACTCTGTCCCTGGTGAATCCTCTCACCCTCCACACCTCTGGTCTGTACCCCAGTTCTGTATGGATAAATAAATCTTAAAAAAAGAAAAAAGTAGTAGAAAGAGAAATAGATTCATAAGTAAGGTTGGAGATTTCAACATTTTTCTCTTAGTAATTGATTAAATGGGTCATAGAAAATTAATAGGGACAGGGAGGAATTGAAGAACAGTATTAGCAAACTTGACCTAAGTGACATTTATGGAATACTCCTCCCAAAACCTAGATAATGTTCTCTAACAACTCACATGTGAAATTCACCAAGATAGACTATATTCTGGGTCATAAAACAAATTTCTTAAATAAAAAGGAAAGAAAATGTACAGAATATGTATCTCACCAAAATGTGATAAATTATAGGTCAGTGACAGTAAATTACTGAAGGAATCATCAATATCTACAAAATATCACAATCCACTCATCTACATTACCTAACAGACAAAATGAAATCACAGGAACAATTAAAAATTACTTTGGGATCCTCCCAAAGTCAGTTAAAGCACAGCACTAAGAAGCTAAAGTCACTTCAGCATGAGTTCGATCCCCACCCTGACGCCCTTCAGGTGACCCACATGACGCAGCAGACCTCTCTTGACCCGCCTGCTGCTCCCCTCAGCAGTGTATTTTGTTAGTCTGTTCTGCTCCCCACTGTGTCTCTGGTGAAGCCTCTCACCGCCCCTGCACCTCTGGCCTGCACCCCAGTTCTGTATTCATAAATAAAGAAATCTTTAAAAAACTACTTTGATATGAGCAAAAAAAAATGTAACCACAATGTATTGTTAATGTGTTAAATTGGGGATGGCTACTTAAAATGTTTGTAGTAAAAAAAAAGGACCCCAAATCAATGACCTCTTTAAATTAGGGGGGTGGAGGGGAGCAAATTGCTATCAGAATAAGTAGGAAGAAGAAAAGAAAATGCAGATATAATGAAATAAGAATCAGAGAGAAAGGGAAAACCCATGTAGCCAAAAGCTGATTCTTTGGAAAGATCAATAGAATAAATGTTTAAAAAGACTAATAAAGAGGAGAGAAATGGCACAAATCACTAGTATCAGGAGGTATGAGGGAAAAGTCACTACAAATCCACAGACATTAGCAGGGTACAAGTTGAGGTCGTACATTCTACAAACTACAGTGCACATATTTCTTGGGGAAAAAAAACTGAGTTAAGAAGAAATTTCATTTGTTCTAACACATTTTCCACCAAAATTCCAATTCAGATGGCCCGACGGGTGAATGATAGCTCCCCGGGCTGACTCACTGAGGACGAGGAACAAAGACAGTGGTGGCCGAAGTGTGCAGGGCAGAGCGCCGCAGGTGAGCAAGCCTCACACAGTGCAGTCCAGAGAACTGGACCCTGTGCGTTCCGAGGAGCATGCTCAGCCCAGGGGATTACCTGGAGTTGGGGGCGAGCACCCACAGGTACTCCACTGGGCCCGGGATAGTGTTCACAAGAACCTATAATTCTCAGGCATTGATGATATCCTCAGGAGTGGGAAATCTCCACATGTAGACTGAGCACTATTCCAGACTTAACTAACAAAGTGGAAAAGAAAGATCTGGAAGACTCAACTTTCCCAAGTAAATGACTGTCATTCTTAAGTGATACCAAGAAGGCTGAATATTTCAGTACCCAAGAAGGCAGAATTCACTGTGTCTGGCATCCAGTCATGAAGCAACAGGCATACAAAGAGCCAGGGAATTTCAGCCCACCATGAACAGGACAGTCACCCCATTGTTTGAAATCAGCCCAGAGCCTACACAGATGTGAGACGTGACAGATAGGCAGAATGTGATGACTGTCACTGTCCTGTACGTTCAAATGTTAAGAAGAAACATCAAAAACAATGACCCTCAATTTTGTGAATCTTATGAAAACGATCAGCTAACAGATGCAAGAAACTTTCATGAACCCAAGGACAAGAAATATGAAAACTACATAAGGTATGTGATAATGAAGCTATTCAAAACAAGGAAGCATGCTAGAAACCAGAGAAAAAGGACACATTATCTCCAGAGGAATAGACACTAAGAAGGACAGAAGCCTTCTCATTAAAATTGCTGAGAAAGGACATTTGGAACACTGAAAGAAGATACTCTCAATCTAGCATTCTATACCCAGAGGAAATACTTTTCAAATGTGCAGGGATTTCACAGGCACAGAATCTTAGAGTCCACCACCAGCACACTGGTACTGTGGGAACAGATAAAGAAAGTCTGCAGGGCAAAAAGAAAATGACACCAGCTTGAAAAATAGGAGTGAATGAAAGGAATTGAGAGCATATGAAATGTTAACTACAGTGGAAAGTGGAGAAGACATTTTCTTCCTATTTCCATCTCCTTAAAAGATAGCTGTCTGTCGGGGCCCTCCCTGGTGGCGCAGCGGGTTAAAGCACACTAGAAAGATAAAGACACTTCAGCATGAGTTCGATCCCTGGCCCGGGAGGTGACCACCGGGTGCAGCAGGCCTCTCCTGACCCGCCCGCTGCTCCCCTCAGCAGTGCACTTCATCACTTGGACTGATTTGCTCCCCACTCTGTCTCTGGTGAGTCTTCTCACAGCCCCTGCACCTCTGGCCTGTGCCCAGTTCTGTATGCACAAATACATCTTAAAAAAAAAAAAAGAGAGAGAGAGAGAGAGCTGTCTATCCAAACAAAAACGGTCATAATGAATTTTGGGGCTCATGACCTACATGCAAGTTAAATGCATGAAACAATAGCATAGAGACTGGTTTGGGAGAAGTGGAAATAGGTTCTTTTATGATGTATGAAGGCGAGAATATGAAGAAGTCATATGCTACATACCCTAAAACAGCCATTACAATAAAACAAAGACGTAACTTAATAAGCCAACAATAAAGATGCACTGGAATCCTCGTGGGCATCTCTGAAGAAAGAGAGCAAACGCATAGCGACAACCTGATGTTCCCTGGGACGGGGCAGGGGAATCACTCCTCAGTCGTTGCTGCAGGAGGGGAGCAGCTACTGAAACGGCCGAAATTTCCAGGACCATCCAACGATATATCTGGCCTTTGGTTTCTTGGCGCACACATTTGGAGACTTGGAACGGATAGCTTTATTGTGCATAAATGACAGTTTTCACCCCCAAGGAGGCGCTGATGTCATCCTCACCATCACCACCACTAAGAGAAGTGACATTCACTCGGGGCGCATCACGTCGGGGGCTGTCCCTTGGGGTGCTGGGTCTTTTGATTGTCAACTGTATGTGCCAGGCACTGCATTCTTTTCAGTTGGATGAGAAAACCCAGGCTCAGAGAACTTCAAGGTAGGGCTTTCATTTCCGGCAGTCGGGCCCCAGAGGGTCGGGTCCATCTCTACCCTTGTCGCTGCCCCTTTTCCGCGAAACGGCCACTGTGGCTGCCGAGTGGGTGCACAGTGCGTTTCTCCTCTAGTGTCCCTTCCTGGAATCCCCCCGAAGGGCCAGGGCCCATGTCCGGGGTAGCTCGTCCGCTTTGCCCTTGGCTCGGCGGTGGCAGGTATGATCAATTTCGGAAGGTGGGAAGGCCACGAGGGTCTTCCTGCAGTGGCGTCTCCCTGCAGTGTCAGGCCCAGGGTGAGGCGTGGCTGGGGAGGCGGGAGCGCTGCCCTTCAAAGAGGAGGGGCGCTGCTTCCCGAAGAAAGGTCTGGGACTGCACGACGTGAAGTCTCGGTGGGAGAAGGCCCAGTTCTCCGGCACCCAGGGCTGGTGCAGAGGACCCGGCCTGAGGGAAACGTGGTCAGCAGGTAAAGCTACTGTCACGTGAAAACAGTGAGCACTGACCCTCTTTCTGTCTACTTGTGTCTCCGAGGCTCACGCAGGAAGCAGGTGCTTCCTGTAGCCTCAAAGGCACCGCTTTTCAAGGAAGTGGGGAGCGCGCTTTAAAGGGAGGAATCCAGGACCACAGCCCAGGTCTGGGCTTGAGGACAGGTCTCCGCGCCGGGCACAGGCCGAGTGGTCTCTGTGACCGCAGTGCCTCTGGGGCTCGGGCCCTTCCAGGACGGGGTACCCTGCTGGTTTCAGGGACGGGGGGGGGGCACGGAGGACGGTACCCTGCTGGTTTCGTGGGGACTGCCTTCACGCCCTGGCGACGGGAGTCTGGCGGCCGCCGTCCGAGGGTGTGCTTACAGTCATTTTTATTTTCTCCGTGCGTTTTCCTTGTTGCCTTTGTTAGTGTGGCCTATTATCGCTAAAACAGAAGTGCTGGGCTGCGGTGTAATTTCACCCTCCTCCCAGTCCACCCTCGTCTCTCCTGGGAGAGCTGCAGCCTCCTGCTTTGCCGCTCCTCACCAACACCTGCCGCGTTTTCCCTCTGCGCCTCGGCTTGCTTTTCACCCAGCCTTTCATGGCTGACTTGTAAAGCGCAGGGACGTAGAATGTTCAACAGCACAGGAACCAACAAGTGGCATCAGCTTTGTGAGCTCCCTGCTTCTCCCGAGGTAACCACCACCCTCAATGAGTTCTTTACACCCTAACTTAAAACATTCTTTCCCAGCATTCACGCCTAAGTATACCTTGCTTACTATTATTGCTGTGGGCGCTACGAGAATGTAGCGTTGTTGCACGCAGCTGTACACTCAAGCATTGCCAAATGAGGGAGCTGCAGTCTGAGAAACACTGTTGGATGAGTTGCCCTTGTGTGGCTGCTGTGCAGTGTGACTGTGCAGGTCTTGACGGACGGCCTACGTGGTGCGGCCGGTTGGGGCCATTGTCATGGATGGGCTCAGTCCTTGAACAAAGTGTTGCTATAGGCCGCATGGATGTTGTCTAGTTGTCTTCACCGCTGCATAGTATTCCACCCAGAAGGGTGTCTGGGTTAGTTCCTCTTAAGTGTACGGCTAGGACTGGAGTTGTGAGTGGTCATCATTACAGAATAATGCCAAAGCGTTTGTATCAGTCCATACACCTAATAGCAACAGAGAAGGGGATCTGTTTACATCTTTTCCAACAGCTGGTACATTTAGACTTAAACATTTTCCAGTGAAGTGCTGATGTTGACAGTTTATCACTGACCTTAATTTGTATTTTTCTGATTTCTAATGAGATGAAGTAACTTTTCATAAATGCACTGGGATTTGTACTTCTGTAAAATGCCTATTTAATGAAGTACATTTTTTTCCCTTTTGATTTGAAGCTGCTCTTTAAGAACTTTGACTAGTAATTATTTGTTCTTTATGGTCTTTCAAACATCATATACTGGTCCGTGGCTTTTCTTTTCACTGTTCTACGGTGTTCTGTAATGACCATAAGATAGTACCTTTAATAAATTTATAAACATTTGATTTTATATTTAATACTCTGTGTATTAATAAATACCTTCCTACACCAAGATTAAATATAGGTCACATTTTCATCCACATTGTTTGGATTTTATTTCCAAATTTCAGACTTTAACCCATTAAGAATGGATTTTTGTGACTGGTTTGAGGCGAACATCCAGTTAGTTTTGCTCACATGCTTCCTCTCAGTAGAGTTCAGTGACACTACACTTCAGCGCTGTGGGAAGCGTCGATCTTACCTAATTAGATTCACTTCTGATTACCTTTTGATTTTGGGTGCTTCTATAAAAGATGTGTTCCTTCATGTTAATTCCTCACAAGCATTTGTTCGTGGCGTATAGAAATGCAGTTCCCATTCGCATAAAGCCAACACCTTGCTAAAGTAATTATCTAGTGATATTTCATGTAGTCTTGAGAGTTTGTGTAGACAGTTGCTGCGTTTTCTTTGTTTTAAAATACATAATCACTTACCCCCTTAAGGGTTCTAAGAGTGTGCAGGAGTGCTGAGATGTGGGTCAGTCATAGTCCTGTCATTATTATTTTAAAACAGTGGTTCCCTCATAAATAAGCACATTTCAGAAAACTGGAGCCATGCAGAGATGCAGCCGGAAAGCTCACAGTGTGGCTGCCCAGCGCCAGGGCAGCATCGGTGGGGCCTGCGCCAGGGTCCTCCCTGTGAGGAGTGGTCACTCACTGTCTGGACAGGTAGGATGCAGGGCGCTTCAGAAAAGTCGCATTGAATCTTGCATGATTAAAGTATTAGCTTCATTTTATGAGTTTAAACAAAGGCAAAAAAAGTAAGTCAGATTAGCTGGATTTTGATGAATTCAGTCCTTACAGCCTGTCCTAAGTCTAAGAAAATAAGTTTTAAAAGTAGTGAGCAGGTGAGTCATGGGTTGTTTTTCAGCCTCATGTTTTAATGTCTGCAGCGGGCGCCAGCCCACTGCCCAGCTGGCGGGTGCGCCCGGCGCTGCCGTCTCCTCGCCCTCACCTCGCCGCGTGCCCTCTGTGCTTTGCTAGGTGACCTGGTTTCAGCATAGGGAGGCTTGGGGGGCAGTGTCGGGGAGCCCAGGCGGGTGCCCCCAGCCTCGGGAGCAGACGGAGGCGATCTGCCCGGAAGCCCCGCGGTGGGCGGCCGCAGTCAGCGGCTGTGGTCGCGCCGAAGCAGCAGCAGCTGGAGGCCGTTAGCTAGCCCCTCGGTCTGGACCCGCGAGCCTGTGGGCGGGCGGGCCTGGCCGCC
>NW_004567114.1:1712044-1713202 GCF_000260355.1 Condylura cristata
GGCTGGAGGCCTGAAGAATTAATTCCTCCATGCTGATATTAAATACCCAGCAGGACAGCGCCCTTCCCCTTGGCGTCTCAAGGAAGGTGAAGTCGCCCCTGGTGCGCAGGGCAGCTCTCTCCCTTCACTTCCGAGCGGTCTCTGCTGCTGTGCCGCGGCAGCCCCGGTGCCCGTCAGGTGTCTGCCTCGGGCGAATGACATCCCGACTGCCTCCGTGTCCGCTGCTTTCTCTTCAGCCGCGTCCTCTGTTCTTTCCTTGCGCGTTTTGTTATCACTTCAGGTCCTCCCTTCCCGCCATTCGTTTGATGTTCACTGCGTCAAACCTCTGTGTCAAACCTGCCTCAAACCCTACGCGGCCTCAAACGTCGGGTGGGCAAGGTCACCCAGTTTTATAATTTGTCTTTTGGGGCTTGTGTCATTGCATTCACCCACCCACCCACGCGCGCGCGCCATTGTCAAGCTCCCAGGGACTCGGGTCCTGGGTCTCCGTGGCACGCGCTCCCAGGCTCCGCGCTCCCAGGCTCGGCCCTCCCTTTCTCTCCTCCCCGCCCCCCCACCCTCTTCCCACCTTCTTCCTACCCATCTGCACTTGCCACAAATGCTCATTCCTTTCATCAGTGGGGCGCAGCACAGCACCCCCAGCCTATGCGTTGGTGCGCGGGGACTGCAGGTCACCTCCCGTCTCCGGGGCTCCTGGCCTCTCTCTGCCCGAGCTGTGACTGCAAGACTCGCTGTCCCTCCAGACTGGATTTCCTAAACTCTGAGTTTATGGGGACTGAGTGAGCAGAGGGAGACCTCTGTGCCAAGGACCCCAATTCTGACATCTCCCTCCAGTCTCCTGCTCCTGGTGCGGGCACATTCTCGCTCCTGCGGGCACCAGACTGTTGCTCCAGCCCAGCACGGGGCTTGGTGGGCTGCCAGATAAAACACAGAAGACCCAGTTAGACTTGAATTTCAGATAAACAATGAGCAATCTTTCAGCATAAGTATACCCCAAGTGGGACATCTGGGCCCATTTGAATGTGCTAAATCTTGAGATCTGGCAAGCTCAAGCCCTGGAAAATGGCAAACACCCTTTCCCCTGCCGAGCGCCCATTGTAAAAGTGCACGGATTTCTGCCCTGGAGGTTTTTAACTCACTTTGTCCAGGCTGCCCACG
>NW_004567114.1:1713379-1715419 GCF_000260355.1 Condylura cristata
TGCCCACGCACGGTGCCCCTCCCCCCAGGATGCCCACGCACGGTGCCCCTCCCCCCAGCTGCCCACGCATTCTCCCCAAGTCTGCGCATTGCACAATGGGAGAATTCTCAGTGCGGGGTGGGCTGGGCCAGGAGCTGCTGGTCTCGGGACCCTTCGCCTCTCCTGTGGCTGCTCTTGTCAGGCTGTGCCAGCAGGTGGCTTTGCTGGTGCCACCTGCTTTTACAATGGGCTCTTCAACTTACTACACACAGGAAGAGCATGAGTTTGTGCATCGCCTCCCTGCCCACTGATACTCCCTGGGCATATGTGACCATGGAGGCAGGCTGACCTGTGAAGTCTCGCCTGCGTGGCCTGGTCACGCAGCAGCTGGGCAGGGCCACTCTGTTGCATGGTTGACTTTGGCTGTGGGTCTTGCTGCTGGAACCGGAGCCCTTCCAGGCAGGAATGGGGTCAGGTGCCTCCATCCTCACTCAAGGGGCCACAGCATTTGCTGACGGATGATTGTGGGTGAGCTGAGCAGGGGAACACCTCTGGGTGCTGCAGAGATGGGGTCACAGCCCCGCCAGAGGGGCAGAGCCGCTGCAGGGGGAGTGGGGCCCGTGCGGCCTATCCCGCAAGCCAGTGGCGGTTGAGGCGAAGGAACAGACGTGGGCGGAAGGTTTGAAGGCCGGGAAGCCTCGGGCAGGGCGGCTGCAGCATTGTGGGGGTCCGTGCAGAGAGACCCCAGTGGGATGGCTCCTGGCGGCTGGTCAGGAGGCAGAGGGGGGCAGGCGGTACTCCACAGGGAGCTGCTGGGGCTGCATTTTGGGGGTGGCCAGGCAGGGACAGGGCTGTGTACAGGCTGGCAGCAGGGTGACGCTAAGGCAGAGGTGTGACGTCGGGGTTGTGCCCAGAGCCATCCGTGGCCCCCAGGGAGCAGAAGAGACAAGGGAGGCTGTTGGTGAGAGCGGGCTGCAGAGGCCGAGGGTGGGCAGAGGTCAGCCTGCGTCCCGACCAGGCTGCAGCGGAGGGAGGGGACCTGCTTTCTGTCCCCTCGACAAAGAGCATGCACAGACTTAGCGCAAAGCAGGCTCGGCCCTGCGCTGGTCCCTGGGGGGGAAACACCAGTGATCTGCGGCTGGCCTCTGGGGCGAGGTGGGGAGAGGCCCAGGCAGCCGTCCCTGGACATTAACTGACCCACGGCACCGGTCTCTAACCTTTCTGCTCTGGTGACTCAGTGGCCGTGCGTGGCAAATGTTTGTAGCGGCGCCCTCTGCCCTCCCGGTTCTGGGTAACTAAGTTATCCCCCAGACTCCCTCTCCCCTCTTCTGAGCCAGCTGGAAATGCACTTTCAGAATCCTCTGTTTGCAGACTCCTAGGAGGGCCTCATGATTTTCTCCACAAGTGTGCCCCGGGAAGGCCTCCTGGGAGCCCCCTCCTCCGCTGGGCCCGCCTCTGGGCCTGTGGGCACACGTGCGCTGAGTGCTGGCTGTGGCGGGGCATCTCTGGGGTGACGGTCACTCAGCGACACCTCGTGGGCCCGCACTGGGCTTAGGTCCGGACAGAGCAGGCAGTCACCCTGGTGCCAGCTGAAGGCCAGAGAGGCCGTGTGTGCCCACGGTGAGGACTCCTGCCCTGCCCCTTCCGTCCTTCCATAAGCCCCTGGACACTCCAGGGCAGCAGGCAGGAGCCAGGCAGCTGTTAGACTTACGCCGTGGCCGTGGGCTTAGCTCTGTTCCAGAGCAGAAAAGGGGAAATCTGACGCAGGGGACATTGTGTTAAAAGCTCCTGTCTAGAACCTCAGAACATGGGAGACCCCAATGACTGCGGTGTGGGGGCCCATCGCCCTGACTTTCCACTGGGAGACCCCCCAGCCTTGAGTCTGCCCTCTCTGAACACAGCTCTAGGGCCCTGCAAAAGCTCGACTCCCTGCGGCATGTTCACAGTGTGGACACTGTCCAGAGCTCCCGCACCTGGCGGCTGGCCCTGCTTCGCACTGCACGCTGGCTGGGCCCTGGGGCCGGAGCACAGGTCCTGCTTCCTGGAGCAGTGTCCGGCGCA
>NW_004567114.1:1715894-1718086 GCF_000260355.1 Condylura cristata
GGGGAGCCATCCAGCACCTGCGGCCTCAGTCTCCCCACAGCTGGGGTGGTGGGGAGTTCACGTCGGGGGAGCGGGCTGGGCCCGGCAGCGCCGGGGACTTGCGGGGCGCAGCGGCAGCCTTGGGCGGAATCCTCCTTGTGTTTGCCGACTCCTCTGTGCTTTGAAATGATTTACTGGACGTGTCAGGAGTTTTCATCAGCTGGGTTCCCCCCACCTCTTTCTTTCTCAGTTGTTGTTATTTTGCCTCAGGAAAAAAAATGGAAAGAATTTGATTCACCATTAAGTGCTGAGAGGGAAAAATGCGAGGAGGGCCCCAGGGCCAAGGCACAGCGTGAGTCTGGGAGGTGAAGCCGGCAGAGGCCACCGGGCAGGCGCACAGGGGCCTCGCGTTGGGCGCTGGCCCTGGTAGCCCACGCCGGCCTGTCCTGCCCGCGCTGGCCACTCGCCGGATCTTCCAGGCGGGGCTTGCCGGGAGGAGCCGCAGCCCAGGAGGCAGGAGCAGGCCAGGGCCAGCGCCCTGGGCAGGGTGGGCCCTGGACACGGCTGGGGCTGGTCGTCAGGACCCCCTCACTCCCCTGGGCAGTGCCGGCCAGCCAGGTGGCAGAGCGCCCTGCTGTGTCTGTGGGTGCCTCGTGGGCCCTCAGGGCCATGAGATGGGACCACCTGGCTGCAGAGCCGCTGGGCTGCCGGCAGCTCCTGGCCTGCTGGGCACAGTCCTCCCTCCTGGCTGGGCTCGTGCGGGGGCGCCTGTGCCCCTGCCCCACGCCTGGGCCCCCCGCCCCCCCCCGTGTCCTGCACGGAGCTGCGGAGGGTGCTTGCTGTCCTCTGCAGAGCCAGCCCCACGGGGCCGGGGGCGAAGCCCGCGCTCCTGCAGCGTTTGAGCACACGTGGGGCCCAGCCGGGCTCCCCGGATGCCGGGGCAGCGGCCTCTGCTCCAGTGGCCATGTGCACTGTCCCTCACAGGCAGGCAGGACGCACCCGCGCCTGCTTGGAGGGGAGGCTGCAGGGACGGCCCAGGAGGCCAGGCCCTCTCTCCGTCGCGCCCCTTCCTCCTCCAGGGCGTGTCCTCCCACCCTTGGCCATGAGCCTGCCCCTAGTCCACCCTGACCCTGGCCCAGGGGGGCAGAGTCACGGGCCTCCAGCCGCGTGTGGGGCTGCAGAGTCCACTTACTACCCCGGCTGTGTCTCCGCGCCTCAGCCCTGAGGGAGGGCCGTGACCAGGCGGAGGTGGCCGCGAGGGAGGCGCGGCAGGGTGACCGGACCAGGCTGTCCTCTTGATGAGTGTCAGGGCCGGCCGCGCGGTGGCCCTCCCAGCTGCTCTGGACGGTTCTGGCCACAGCTTCCGCCTGGGAGGGTGGGGAGGGCCAGCAGCGCTCTGCTCTGCCCGCGGCTCAGGACGCCCGGGCAGTCCCAGTGGAGGGGGCCCAGGACTGAGCTCGGGGCCACGCCCCTCGATGTCCCCGAATCCTCCACCGCCCCCCCTGCCCCCGCATGGCTCCTGAGTATTTGGGTGTTTTTGAGCTTTAAGTGGAGCACGGAGGGTTGTGGGGTCCTGGCGCTGGGCGGGCTGTGAAAGTCCCGTCTGGGGCTGGGGCTATAACCTGGGCGCACGTACCAAGACGTAAACCTCCGTCACCTCAATAAGCAAAACATGGACAAAACTAGCACAGGAGGGGCGAAGAAGGAAAAGGAAAACAAAAGCCTTCAGCAGTCCGCAGCCGCTGTGCCAAGAACTAATCCCGCCGGCCACACTGCTTTGCGGGTACCTGGGCGCCTGTCGGTCCTTTGTCCTTTTCTGTTTTCAATTTGCGGTAAAATACAGGAGCGCACAGGCGATGGCCCCGCCCTCCGCCGGTGCCCTCTCTGCCCTTGGGCTCCCGAACTCCAGAACTTCCCCTCCCCACGGGCCTCTCTGTTCCCAGCACCCCGACTTCCCCACTTCCCTGTCCGCTGGGACCTGCGTTGCCACGTGAGTGGCGGCTCCCGGCGGCAGGTGCCCCGCCCGCCGCTGACCCTGACCCCAGACCCAGACTCAAGCAAGGGGCCTCTGGGGCAGCCGGGGCGAGGGGCGCCCCGACCGGCTCTCGGCCACCTCCCCCTCCCCACGTTAAAGCGAGCGCCAGGGGCCTGGGGCAGGCACAGCTCACGGTGGGCCGCCGCCTCCGCCCCCAGCGCTGAGTCCATTCCCCCTC
>NW_004567114.1:1718776-1720467 GCF_000260355.1 Condylura cristata
GCGCGGCGGGTGGCCCCACGTGGCCTGCGTGGGCAGTGGGCTGCAGGCGCGTGGCCGCGGAGCACCGTGTTCCCGCTCCCGCTGTTTGTCTTCTGTGGGCCCCAGGGTTCGGGCTCGGCCTGCACATGGTGTTCCCGCTGCATCCAAATGGTGTTATGTAACGGGTGGGGGGGCCGTGGGTGTGTGGGACGCCGAGCCTCGCGGGGGTCAGGCCGGGTTAAGCCGAAGCCCATGCCTGTGGCGCAGGAGGGACCCCAGCCAGCAGCACCCCCTCACCCTTGTGTGAACCAGAGCGGGAAGCGCAGCGGAGCATGCCAGGGCTGGGCTGATTTATGGGGGTGGCGCCTGGGCCACCCCACTGATACAGAGCTCCCAGACTCCTGCTCGAAATGCCCCGGGAGGCTCTCGCTGGCCGGGCTGCCGCTGGGCTAAGCCGCACCTAGGAGCATCGCCAGTGTTTTCACAGCGCCGTGGGAGGGACGATTTACGGCTATCGCCCGCGGTGGCATGGCCGCCATCTGGAGTGGACGCAGAGATGCCTCAAGGCCATGTCCGCTGCCCCCGCCTGAGCAGAGGGTCAGGCCACGCCCGCTGGTGGCCGCGTAGGGACCGACCGCGGGCTCACTGCCTGCAGTATTCCAGAATCCTGCCCTCTGAGCGAGAAGCTTTGGAACAGCCCTGTCTCGCCCGGGCCTGGCATCTGGCGGCAGCGGGATCTGGCGCTCGGCCTCACCGGCGGCCCGGCCTTCCTGTGTGTGGTAGTGACTCCGGGTAAGTGCAAAGAACTCGAGATAACCCGAGGACACTGGCCCTCCGGCCTGTAAACAAAACATTTCAAAGCAAAGGCTCCATGGCCCGGAGCCAGTGATAGCTCTGCTCCCAGGCCTGGATGAGCCCCAGCTGAGAGGGAGACCCCCCAACTGAGAGGGGCAACCCCAGCCAGAGAGGGAGGCCCACAGCTGAGGAGAACCCTCAGTTGAGAGGGAGACCCCCCAGCTGAGAGGGAGAACCCCAGCTGAGGGGGAGAGCCCCCAACTGAGAGGGAGACTCCCAGCTGAGAGAGAGATCCCCAGCTGAGAGTGAGACCCCCAGCTGAGAGGGAGACCCCCCAGCTCAGTGGGAGATCCCCAGCTGAGAGGGAGAGCCCCCAGCTGAGGAGAACCCTCAGTTGAGAGGGAGACCCCCCAGCTGAGAGGGAGAGCCCCAGCTGAGAGGGAGACCCCCCAGCTGAGAGGGAGACCCCCAGCTGAGAGGGAGAACCCCCAGCAGAGAGGGAGACCCCCAGCTGAGAGGGAGAACCCCCAGCTGAGAGGGAGAGCCCCCAGCTGAGAGGGAGACTCCCAGCTGAGAGGGAGAGCCCCAGCTGAGAGGGAGAATCCCCAGCTGAGAGGGAGACCCCAGCTGAGAGGGAGACCCCCAGTTGAAAGGAAGAGCCCCCAGCTGAGAGGGAGAACCCCCAGCTGAGAGGGAGACCCCTAGCTGAGGGGGAGAACCCCCAGCTGAGAGGGAGACCCCCAGCTGAGAGGAAGAACCCCCAGCTGAAAGGGAGACCCCCAGCTGAGAAGGCCCTTCCTACATGCGAGCCGGGGGTTGGGCTCAAAGCCACAGCTGGGATGGGGTCTATTTGCAGGGGGAGGGGAATCTCTATATGGGGAGGGGAATCTGCAGGGGGAGGGGAATCTGCGGGGGGG
>NW_004567114.1:1721038-1723027 GCF_000260355.1 Condylura cristata
GGGGGGAGGGGAATCAGCAGGGGCCGGGCCTGTTTGCAGCCCCATTGCAGACAGCCGGTAGGGTAGGGTGTTCCATGTGGACGACCCACCACTGCTCAGTAGCCTGTGAGGGCCTCAGGGGCCAGCCCATGAGCCGAGGTCTGTGTCCACGACGCTTGTCCGGCTGCGCCCTCCCTGGCCAGTGTGCTCTGAACGCAGGGAGGGCCGCAGGCTGGTCGGGCCAGACCCCCTGAGGAGCGCTCTGAGGGGAGCTCCGAGGGCAGAGGCCCGAGGCTCCGGGCCCAGTGCTCTGGCCTCGCAGCTTGCGGGGAGCAGCCCTCCCAGGCCCTGGCAGTGCAGGTGCCGGGGTGTAGAGGGCCAAGGGGGGGTGAGACACGTCAGAACGAGCTGCTGCTTCTGCCTCCACACCAGCTCCCACATGCGCCTCCGGGTGCTGCAGGCAGCAGGGGCTGGCCAGCTGCTGACCGGCACCGTCAGCCGGGGTCAGGGGAGGGGTCCCCCGGCAGCCCGGTGACGCGCGACCCCTGAGGTCACGGCCCTCCCTTGGAGACGGCACAACGTCTAAAGGGCCCTACTGGGCATCGTTTGGGGTGCGGGGCTTCTGGGGTGTCACCTGCTCGGGGACTCGTAGGTGCTGATCGCGCAAGGTTTGTCAAAGATCCCGGACCGCAGGGGAGCGCCCGGGGCCCCTCACGGAGGAGGGGTCTGGCCAGCTCGGTGCGGCCCTCAGGCGCTGGGGGGCTGTGGGCTGGGGAGCGCTGCGTGAGCGTCTGCTTGTCCGGCCTTCGCTGTGTCCAGCCTGTGCTTCCCTGTCTGTCCAGGGATGGAGCGTGGCCAGGCCCTGGCTTTTCAAACAAGCCTGGGCCCAGTGGTAACATCAGTGCCCAGGGCCCAGGGCCGAACACGGGCTGCAGCCGGCGGCCCCCGCCTGTCCCATCAGCCCCCGGGCCCCGGCCGCGAGCCCAGCCGACTCTCCGCCCGACTCCCGGTGACTTCTGACCTTAATCCACCTCTTCGCTAAGGTTTATTATTTGCCGTGTGCTCTTGACGGCTGCATGCCAAGAACTTCAAAGCATCTTCCAACCCTACCCCATCAATCCCACGAGCACCCCAGGGAGCCTCACACCCGGCCCAGGCCGGTGACTCCCCTCACTGGCCACCCAGAGGTCGGGCGGGGCTGGGTGCCTTGAGCGGACACCGACTGTCCTGGGAAGCTTCGCTGAATCAAGGACAGGCCTGGCAAGGTCACCGAGCTCCCCAGTGCAGACTCGGGGTCCTCGGCCCATGCAGGGTCCCCAAGGGCCTGGTCTCCCCGAAGGCCCCCGTCCATGGCTCAGGCCCCCCACACCAGGGCTGTTGGCCCTGAGCTCAGGACAGGCCAGTGACCCTGGGGACAGCCCATGGGGCGCCTCCCTTCTCTCCATCTCTCAGAGACCCTCCCTCTGCCCAGAAGGGCTGGCCTGGACCACCCGTGGGGCAGCCCCACAGCCGCACGACCCCAGGGGCTACCCCCAGGGCAGGGCTCCGGGTGCGAGGCCCACGGCCAGGGGCCACTGGATAAGGAAAACAAGATGTTCTTTCTCCTGCCCGTAATGCCCTGCGCACTCAAGCTTCTACATTGTTTTTAATTTTCAGCCCTAATTTTAGTCCAAGAACGTGGTGAAGCTGGAGCAGCCTCGTAAACAAGTGCTGCTCCTGGCCAGATGCGGCCTCGCCCGCTCCTGCGGGGCTGCGCCATCGGGCTGTCCGGCTGCAACTGAATCAATCTTTGTTTTACGGCTCCTTTGGCGCTTCACAGCGGAGGCCCTCAGGAAGGAATCGGATCTTTTAATCCTCTGGTCTTAGCCTGGAGTGACCTCTCAGATGCTCCGTTAGCTACAAAGCCTTAGAGACATTTGGGGGCTGCCCTGCGAGCACCCCGATCCTGCGACTGGAGGGCTCAGCGGGGCGGGTGTGGCGAGCCGGGCCGGCGGCCCGCGGAGAGAGCAG
>NW_004567114.1:1723307-1728744 GCF_000260355.1 Condylura cristata
GCTCAGCTATTTTTGCTTCTCAAGGGCCCTGGCAGAAGCACAGCCTTGTAAAACTGTTGTGATACAGCTGTGGCCAGCTGCAGCCTCCAGCGCGGAGAGCGCGGGGAAGAAACGTGGGCCGACTCTTGGACAGGTCTGCTCCGGGGAGGGCTGTTGCTCAACCCCAAGGCTGGTTTCAGCCCAGGCGGCACACCAGACCGCAGGACTGGCCTCTGGCGGCCAGCGGCCACCCCGCCGCCTGGCCAGCCCAAGGCGAGGCCCCCACTCGGCAGGATCCTCGGCTTCCAGCAAACGCCCGCTCCCTAGTTGCCGTGCCCCGAGGCCTGGGTCTTCTGCAGCTTCCTGTGCGTGTGCCTGGGGCAGCCGGCCCCTGGCAGTCACCGCGGCTCCTCCTCTCGCCCGCCCGCCCGCACCGTCAAATCACGTGGCGTCTTCTCGGTGACAGCTGGCCGCTGCCCGTGTCGCCGTCACCCAGCCTCTGTCGGTGGCCTGCTTGTAGCCCTGGAAGCTTCATCTGTGCGCCGCTGCTGACTTGCCCTAGCCTGGCCTTGACCTTGGTCTCCACACCCCTCTGTGGCTCGCTGCTGCCGCGGGGGTGAAGCACTCTGTGGGCCGTCTCAGGCTGCTGTGGGCCCTTACCTGGCCTTTCTGGGCAAGAGCTGCTCTGAATTCTGGCTGTGCTGGGTAGCAGGGGTCACGCTGTTTTCCTCTATTTTCTCTGCCTCCTGCTCAAAGACCTTGACCGCTCTTGCTCATCCCAGCTTTAGCCTTACCTGGTTTTCTGGGTGGACAGCTGCTGTTGTCACTGTCTTCTGTTCAGGAGTTCGGGGCCTCTCCCCTCGACCAGCCCCATGAAGACTCATGCGCTGGCACTGTTGTGCATTCCCACGTGCATGCTGGTGGTGAGTCGGAAGTGAGCGCACAGCAGAGCCTGCCTGGTCTGACGCCCTGAGCGAGCACTGCGCGTCCCGATGAGAGACAGCAGTGTCCTTTCACAGGATGGCTGGGGGAGCTTCCCTGTCTGTTCCCCTGTGACACTAGGCTTCCCCTCTGAGTCACGGGCTGGGAAGGCTGGAGTGTGTCCAGGCCAAGTGGTCAGGGCCTTGAGGACAGATCAGCGGCCCTGAAGGCCATCTGGCTGAGGGGCGCACACGTGGCTGCAGAGAGGCAGGCTTCCAGCACTCATCCTGCTTGTCAAAGGAACTGGCCAGGGCTGTCTGCAAGGCCACCTCCATGGACACCAAGGAGTGGTGGGGCTCCTGGGATGCAGCGGGGGTGGTCGGAGCAGGAGGCGGCCGGGCGGCGGGGGGCAGGAACTCTGCTCTCTGCCGGTGTCGGTGCCCATCAAGTGTGGAGTTCCTGAAAATGGACGATGCACCTGCAAGTTTTTAACCCCCTCGCTCCTTAGTAACCGAAAACAACATCGTGGACTGGATAGAACCTGTGACGGAACATCACCACCAACAAGAACGAAAGCATAGCTGATGACCTCTGCAAAGCAGAGGGCTCACACCGAGACAAGCGCGGGGGTTGGAGGGAGGCAGCAAGAGAGGCTCAGGACCCAGGAGACGCAGAGGAAAGAAGCAGCTCCCGGCAGACACGAAGGCCCGTCGGGAGTGGCCCAGCACCAGGCACGGGGCTCGGAAGGGTGGCTGAACGAAGTGCAGCGAAGCCAGGCGCTAAGAAGGGAAGGCGGTCAGAGGCGCCCAAAGGCGGCAAAAGGAGCCCAAGCAGGTGGTAAAGAGAATACAAGGTCTGAAGAAAAAAGAAAAATCCCAAAACTGATTCAAGAACCATCTCTGGAAACAACGATGAGCCTGCATTTGAATGGGAGCACGCGTCCTGAGGCAGATTCAGCAGCGGACTCCTAGTGCTCCTGCTGAAAGGCGCCAACTGTCAGAGATCCAACGGGCATCAGGGAGAGCAGACCAAGCCCAGTCGGGGGAGCCCCTGCGCCCAGCTAGGGAGGTCGTTCATACCCAGCAGTGGGCCTGGCGGCTGGGGACCCCAGGAACAGGACGGTGACCTCCCAGGAATGCTGCTGGCACTCTTAGCTACACAGGGGTTGGAGGAACGTTGGCTCCTGAGTGCTGAACTCCAGGCTTACGTCATAAGGGGGGGGTGAAAATATCCCAGGAGAGACAGTGAGCAGCGAGGGAACGTGTCCGGGGAGCGCCCTTTGGGAAGAGGCTCTGGAAACGAGTTTCACCTTCAGGTTGGCGTGAGCAAACCTCACCCCATGAACAAGTATGTGGTGTAGGGCAGCATGGGGTGGTGTGCACCCCGACTCTGGATGTTGTTCTGACCCTCCAGGGTCGGGGCTGGGGCCAGATTTGAAGGTTCACCTAGTCCCTCCTGCTGAGCTTCCCTGCGTGTGAGTGATGTGCGTGAGGGCAGGGGAGTGGGTGATGGACTCGGCAGACGTCACTGACTTCCTGAGTCCAGAGAGCATCGACATTTCCTGCAGTCTCCCAGCGTCCTGTGAGCCCCTAGTCTTCACTTCTCGCCCGGGGCCTTGTGCCGTAGCTGTGCAGCCAGGGGTGGTGCACCAGCAGATGCTGTTCTAAAGGCATGTTGTAGCGCCCACGCGCTTGTTGATGACTAGGGCAGGAAGGCAGACTTTTCGGGGTCAGCCCTGAGCCCCGAGACTCCCCCCATGCTTGCTCCTTGGCCTCTGAACCTTCATTGCCACCCTAAGCTTTCCGAAAATAAGCCTCTGTGGCTCTGCCTTGTCGGGCGGGGGGCACCCTCAAAACCTTGGCTCAGCTCGCCTCCCCCAGAAGCTTCTGACCCCCGGGCGCTCACTTCCCCCAGGCTTCCCCTCTTGCTTCTGCCGTCTCCTGCACCCCTGGGAGCGCTGGGGGCCTCTTGCTTCCTTCGCCTTCCATGGAGCGCAGCTCTGACTCCGGCGGGCGGCTCTGTTGGGACGCCCAGAGCTGGGACTCTGGAGGCCTGGGCTCTTGCGCCCTGCCGTGCGTCTGGGACAGTGCCTGGCATTTGCAGAGGCAGAGTGCTGGACCTGCAGAGGTCTGCAATCCGGAACTCGCCGCCCTGCAGCCCGTGTTCCTGGCCGGAGTTGCCTTGGCAGGTGCTGTGACCGGCTGCCCCAGGGGCCCTTCATGACGCTGCTCTGGGCACTGCTGGGAGCGTGGGGAAGGAAGGAATGCTCATTTAGGCGTGAACTGTGGTGGCTGGGGGCAGGGTCAGGAGTGCTCTCAGCCTTCTGGAACCCACCGCGGGGCGCCGTCCAAATGGGGAGATAGCGGTGAGTCAGCTCGGCCCTGGTCAGGGCCGGGCCTCGCGAGTGGACTTTTATCTCTTCTTTGGCATCTCCGGGAACAAACAAGGGGTCATTACCGCTGTGTCTCTCCTCATAGATCTTCCTTGCTGTGAAGGCTGATGCAGGCTGGCCTCCCCGTGTGGGCCCTGGGGCGACGGGAGATGGTCGAGGCTGATGAGCAGCCCTGGCGGGAGGGAGGAGGACCTGGGGCGCCGTCTCTGCTGCTCCTTCCCGGCAGCGGGGTGTCGGCTGGGGCGGCTCTGCAGCGGTGCAGGCGTGCAGGCGGGCTGCTGCCTCCTGCATCCCAGCCTGTCCCGCCCCCGGAGGCCTGCTGCCCCCACGCTTGTCACTCCAGGGGCAGGTGCGGGGCTGCGAACAGGAGGCTTCAGGGGCAAGCCGGGTCGGGGCAGGCCCCAGTGTAAGGGCTGAGGCCACCTGGTGTGCGTGCTCCCCGGAGGGCACTCACCTGGGCGCTAGGTTCGTTTTGGGTTCAGGGAAGATGTCCAGGAGGAGCTTGCGTCTTCCCAAACCAGCAGCTCTGAGCTGAGCAAACAAAGGCGCCTGGAGCAGGCCCCGCTTTCCTGCTTGGAGATTGTTTCTTGAAAATGAGCACAGTTATCACCGAGTAACAGGAGTGTAGACGTCACTTCACAAGTGCATTTTGCAGCCTTCTTGAACTATAACCGGCTTCCAATAAACCGCGCTCATGTAAAGTGCACAAACACTTCCATTTTAACATGTCCCTGAAATCACCATCTTGATCCAGTGCTGAACTTAAGCATCGCTGCCATCCTCCTGAAGCTCCCTTGAGCTCTGTGGACATGGATGGCCACCGTCCTCAGTGACCATGGGTCTAATTTGTCACTGTACATCAACTTGTGTTTTGCAGAGCATATGGAGATGAAATCTGCGTCACACAATATCATCTTTGATTTCTCTCATATAGCAGCAAGATTTGCAGTCCCATGCACATCATTGCGAGCCTATCCCTATCCTTTTTTATCGCTGAGTAGTATTCCGTCGTATGGATAGACCACAATTTGTTTATCCAGTCGCTTGTGGGTGCACATTGGGGTTGCTGACAGATTTTAACTCTTACAAATAAAGGTGCTGTGAATGCCCATGTCCATGTCCGTGACTTTGTAAGGACATCTACGTTCTTCCTTGCTGGGTAAACACATAGGACTGACACATCTATGTGATGTGATACGTGAATGCCTAGCTTTTTAGGAAACTGCCAAACTCCCCCAAAGTGGCTTGTTCATTCCATAGCATCACCATCTGTGTGGGGTTGCAGAAGCCCTTGCGTGGCCAGCCCCTTCAGCTTGGGCTCTTCAGTGGGCTCCGTGGTCTCTCATGAGGGTCTCATCTGCATTCCCCTGGTGACCGGCGATGTTGAGCACCTCCTCAAGCAAAGCTTTTATTTGGACATGGTCCAGCTTGTTTAATTTGTTTCTTTTACTTTTTATACTTTGTATGGTATTCAAGAAACCTTTGATAGTGCAAGCTCACCAGCATTTCCTCTTCTGTTCTTCTGGAGGTTTTGTATTTTGGGTTTACGTGTGGGGTATGACCCATTTTGAGTTAATTTCTCATCTAGTATGATATGATAAAGTTCATTCGCTCATTCATTTTACTTTTTATGTAGGTATCTACTTTTTTTCCTGCATCATGTCTTCAAGAAACTGCCACTTCTCATTGTTTGACCTTGGAACGTTTGTGGAAAGTTACTTGGTCCATTTCTGATGATTTTACTCTGTGCATTGACCTGTGCATCTCGATATGTGTTAATATCACCTGGTCTTGATTATGATAGCTTTGTAGGAAACCTTTACATTTACTAACTTAGTTTAAATCCTCATACTCCGTTCTTTTTTCAAAGTTGTGTGTATGTGTATCCTAGGTGCTTTATTTTCATCCCAAATTTAAAGTTAGCTAATCTATTTCTATAGGAAACTGCTGAGATCTTTAATTGAAATAATATTGAACATGTAGACTAATTATGGGGGAAATGACCTCTTAAGAACACAGAGTCGGCCCTCCCTGGTGGCGCAGCTGGTTAAAGCACAACATTGAGAAGCTAAAGCCACTTCCGCATGAATTCGATCCCCGCCTGCCCCAGAGGTGACCACATGGCGCCGCAGACCTCTCCTGACC
>NW_004567114.1:1729709-1731400 GCF_000260355.1 Condylura cristata
GAGAGAGGCGAGGACATACGTCGCCTGGGCCTGCCTGCCGTGGGGGGCCCTCCGGAGTGCTGCGGCTGTGGCTGCATCCCGGTGCTGTCTCGGGCTGGGGGCTCGATACTTCGACTCTCTGGAGAGCGTGACGCGGGCGGAGATGCTGGAGTCTGCACTCACGGAAGTGACCATGTCATTTTTCTGGACGGCATGTTTGTCGAAGGTGAAGTCGGCCTGGTGCCCCTCCGGGGCTGGCGCCTGCTGGCCCCTGCCGGGGCTGGGAAGGGGCTTTGCCTCTGTCGCCGAGGACCCTCCTCTGCGGTTTTCTTTTCTGCTTTTGCTGTTAGGTGATGTGGCCCCAGAGAGTTGGCAAAGGTTCCCTCCGTCTTGGTTTTTGGGAAGAATTGATTTTGTTTCTTTCTTAAATGGATGGTGGAATTTTCCAGTTAAGCCATATGGTCCTGAGATGTTTCTCTATGAGCAGGTTTTTAACTGTATATTCAGTCTTTAATAGGTAGGAGGAGGGTTATTCCTAGAGCCTCTTTCTTGTTGAGTGAGCTCTGGAAGTTTCTGTCTCCCAACGCACTGAATTTATTCATTTTAAGTTGTTCTTGTTATTCAAGCTCTTAGCATGAAGTTCAGGGCCTTGTCTGTAGGGGTCAAGCTGGTGTCTTTTTGCTCGTGTCTGACCCTGGTATTTGTGCCTCTGTCTGTCTCTTTCTCCAGCTCTCTCTGGTTAGAGTTACTGACTTCATGTGTCTCTCAAATACTTAACTGTGGTTTCGTTGATCTTCTCTGTCCTTTCACTTTTCTTATTCCACTGATTTGTTACTATATTATTTCTTGTCAATTGCTTAATTTGAAAGTTAAGGAATTGAGAGATTGATTTCCTCTTCTGTCATTTCTTAGTGGAAAACTAAGGTCACTATTTCAAGAACTTTTTCAATTTTTGAATGATTTGTTCAG
Source organism: Condylura cristata (assembly GCF_000260355.1). NCBI lineage: Eukaryota > Metazoa > Chordata > Mammalia > Eulipotyphla > Talpidae > Condylura > Condylura cristata. Next base: position 1,730,658 of record NW_004567114.1, read on the forward strand.
TATTTTATTTGAAACTAGTGCTGGGTCCTCTCTGGTGGTGCAATGGGTTAGGACGCAGCACTGCAATCTGGCCACACGGCCTCAGTGCAAGTTCGATCCCCCACCCCGGAGGTGATCCACAGGGCACAGCAGACCCCTCCTGACCCGCCCGCTGCTCCCCTCGGCAGTGTACTTCGTAGATCTGCCTGTTCTGCTCCCCACTCTCTCTGTGAAGCCTCTCACCACCCCTGCACCTCTGGCCTGTACCCCAGTTCTGTATGAATAAATACATAAATCTTTAAAAAAAAAACCTGCTGCTGTAGTTATAGCTCATATATTCAATATGATGTTTTCATTTTCACACCCTCAAAGTTTCTTCTAATATACCTTGTGGTTTCTTCTTTAGCCTTCAAGTTATTTAGTAATGTACTGTTTAGTTTCTAAACATTTCAGTTTTCCAGTTATCTTTCAGGTATTGATTTCTGATTTAATTTCATTGTGGCCAGAGAACATATCTTGTGTGACTTGAATTCTGGGAATTTTTTTTTTTTTTTTGGTCCTGGAATAAGCCCTGTCTTGGTAAACTTGTGCCCTTGAAAGTTTGTGCCTCTAGGGGCCTCCGTGGTGGCACAAGAGTAGTTAAGCGCAGGACCGTGAAGCTGCCCACAGCTGCTACAGCACGAGTTCGATCCCCAGCCAGGGAGTGACCCACATGGCGTGGCAGACCTCTCCTGTCGCCCGCTGCCCCCCTCAGCAGTGTGCTT
>NW_004567114.1:1732595-1733110 GCF_000260355.1 Condylura cristata
TTTGCATTCCCACCAGCAGTGCAGGAGAGTTCCTTTTCTCCACATCCTCGCCAACATGTGTTGTTGCTAGTTGTTTGAAGATGTGCCATTCTCACGGGGTGAGGTGGTATCTCATTATGGTTCTAATTTGCATCTCCCTTGTTACAAGTGATGTTGAACATTTTTTCATATGCTTGTTGGCCATCTGCATTTCCTCTTTGGAGAAGTGTCTTTTAAGCTCTTCTGCCCATTTTTTGATGGGGTTGTTTATTTTTGTTGAGTTTTGTCAGTTCTCCGTATTTTTTTGTGATCAGTCCTTTATCACTGCTTTTGTGTGAGAAAATTTTTTCCCAATTAGTAGGCTGTCTGTTTGCTTTTTGTACTGTCTCTTTTGCTGTACATTGGGCATTTGGGCATTTGGTCCCATCTATTTATCCTTGCCTTCACTATTGTGGCATTGGGTGCTGTATCTTTAAAGATGTTGCTGAAGTGTATGTTGTGTAGTGTTTGGCCCATCTTTGCTTCCAGGTATTTTA
>NW_004567114.1:1735010-1736501 GCF_000260355.1 Condylura cristata
GTAGGTGGGTTTCTTGCCTTCCTCATATGGTTTATTTCTAGTTTGATTCCTTCATGGTCGGAGAAAATAGTTGGTATGATTTTGCTCTTAGTGTATCTATTGATGTTTATCTTGTGACCCAGTATGTGGTCATTCCTAGGGAACGATCCATGTGGATTTGAGAAAAATGTGTACTCAGATTTTCTGGAGTGCAGTATCCTATAGATATCTGTTAGACCCATGTTGTCAGGTCCTTGTTCAGATTTTAGTGTCTTTACTTATTTTTTGTCTTGTTGATTTGTCCATTGTTGAGAGTGGCGTGTTGAAGCCTCCTACTATGTATGTGTACTCTCTGATATACATTTTCAGGGATGACAGTAGTTTCCTAATATATTTTGGTGTTCCTTCATTTGGTGCATATGATTATTATGATTATTATTTCTTCTTGTTGTATTGTCCCCTTAATCATAATGTAGTGGGCTTCTGTATCTTTTAGCCTTTTTTAATTTGAAGTCTATTTGATCTGATATAAGTATAGCAGTTCCTGCCTTCTTTTTTGCTCCATTTACTTATAGGATTGTTTCCCATCCTTTTATTTTCAGTCTGTTTTTATCTTTTGTAGTTAGATGTGTTTCCTGCAGACAGCAGAATGATGGGTTCTGTTTTATAATCCATCCTGCAAACTCTGTGTCTTTTTACTGATGAGTTTAAACCATTTACATTTAGAGATAATATTGATATACTGGCACCTACATTTGCCATTTTGGTCCTTCTGTATCATTATTCCTTGTTTTGAGCTGTTCTTGTTCATTCTTCTGTTGGATTTGGTTTGAGGGCTTCTTGTAGTATTTTTTGGAGTGGGAGTTTAGTCATGACAAAATTGTGGAGTTTTGTCTGAGAATGTCCTTATTCTTTCTTTGTAGAGGAAGGAGAGCTTCACAGGGTAGAGTATTCTTGGTTGGCATTTAATGCTTTGGAGTTTGTTGAGTATGTCCCTCTGCTCTCTTCTTGCCTATAGTGTTTCTTCGGAGAAGTCTGATGTCATCCGGATCGGTTTCCCTTTATAGGTTATCTGTTTCTTCCCTCTTGTCATTCTCATTATCTTTTCCTTGTCTTGTATTCTTAGAAATTTTATTATGATATGTCTTGTTTTTCTCCTCTCATCATGGTAGTTTGGGGTTCTTCTTGCTTCTTGGATGTCTACTTTCATCTCCTTCTTCATATTAGGGAAGTTCTCATCTATGATCTCTGTGAATATTTTCTCTATTCCTTCTTTGCCTTCTGGGATACCTATAACTCTGATGTTTCCTTTCCTAATGGTGTCAGATAGCTCTTGAAATGTTTCATTCCTTTTCCTTTTTTACTTCTCTTTCTTTTTCTTTTTTAATTCTCTTTGTTTCTGTGTCTTCGAGGGTGCTGATTCGTTCTTCCATTTCATCTATTCTGTTTTCATTACTTTCCCCAGCATTCTTTATCTCTTCTGGTGTCCTTTTCATTGCCTGCATTTCTTCT
>NW_004567114.1:1736712-1745490 GCF_000260355.1 Condylura cristata
TTCTATTTCTTTGGTGGTTTCTGCTGACTGATCTTTTTGTGATGAATTTCCCCCCTGTGGACTTGCTTGAATATTTGTTTGTCTTCTTTTCCCTGTTGTGTATTTTCTGATACTTTCTATTCACTGAGACCTGATGTTGCTATTATTGACCTGCATTTTTTTTTTTTTTTGGATGTTCTTTTTGGAATGACTGAGGGACTTCCAGAAACTTCAGTTGTGGAGGGTATTCTGAGTTGTGTTGTTTTTCCCAGCCCCCACTGTGTATAATTGTGTCTTTCGTCTCAGCTGGTAACAGTCAGGGGCCTCTTGTGTTGTTCAGCCTCTTCCAGTAACACGTTGAGTCCGTGCTTCTGGAAGATGTCTGTTGATCTCTGCAGCCTTCGGATGTCCCAGTTTCCCTGTATGCTTGGTGTGCCCGTGGTGGTTATGATGTATTAGAAGTGTTGTAGGTCTCCCTGGAGCTGGGCCTGTGGCTGAGTTGGTGGCTGGCTTTGTTTACTCTCTAAGTACTGTGAGCCTTTTTGGCTCACAAGTCTTCCGGCCTCTGTTGTGGGGGCGGGATCTCCCCCTCCCCACAGGAGTGCAGGGGAGTGCCAGAGGGCTGAAGTCCTCCCAGCTGAACAGGCTGCCAGTCCTCCCTCTGAACTTTCAGGGCTCTTTTTGTTTAGTCCAAATAGTCCCACCCAGAGCAGTGCCTCCCTACTGCACGAGGTCTTTTCACAGAGCCCAGCTATATCTCTTTAACTCCAGGGTTTAACCACAGTTTTTGTGGGTAGAGGTGGTAAGCAGGTAGACCCCTTAGCAAGTCTCCCCATTTGAGGCACTTCCTAGGGCCTCTCTATGTTAAATGTGCCCATAGAAGATTGTTAAAATTGTTGCATTTTCCTAGGGTTGGGCCTGTGGTTGGGTCCTGTCTAACAGTTTTTTCCCCCCTCTTTAACTCAGGCTTTATGAGTCTTGTTGACCACGCCTTAAGGATAGTGCCAAGACCTGACCAAACCCTAATGTTGCCTAGTCTCAGATCTCTGTTGTGAGGGCAGGAGATGCAGGTAGGACTACAGGGGCCCCAATTGCCAGTTCCTCTTCTCCACCTCCTGGGCTCTAAGTAGAGCAGTTTCCCCCACTCCCCCCCCCACGCCCCCCTCCGCAGCTTGGGATCCACTCACCTAGCTGTGTTGTCTCAGTTTATATCCAGGGTTTTGTCAGGGCTGCTGGGTCAAAGGATGGCAATACCTCTGCGGTGTATCCTTGGGTCTCTGGTTCCAAGCTGCAGTCTTTTCCCACAGTTTGGTTTCCTCTCCTTAGCTGAGTTATCTCAGTTTGTCTCCAGGGCTGTAGCAGGGCTGGGGCAAAAAGCTGCTGCAGCTGAGCAGAGCAGCCCCAGCTGCCTCTGCAGTCAGTCTCCCTCTGCAGCGCTTCCTGGCGTCCGGGCGCCTAGATTTTTAAAGGAGCCGAGTGAGTAGGAAGCCACTGGCGTTCCCCGATCAGAGTTGCAGGGTTCAGCTAGTCCTGCCTGTGTGGCTTCCCTTATGGGGACTCCCCAGTCGCCGGTTCTCCCTGGGTTATCTTCCTTCTAGTGGGCCTAGGGCGTTCTCATTTGGGTTGAAACTCGTAGCATGTAAGTCTATAGTCCGTTTTTATTTATTCCCATGCGAGCTTGGATGTAGTCGTCTCGGCGTCTTTATTCTGTCGCCATCTTGCCTGTCCTGAGCTGGTGGAGCTGCTCAGCGGCTTTGCACGGCGCCCAGGTACTCCCGATCGGGTCTGCAGTTTCAGCGGTTTTTCCCTGTACCCGGGTGTTGAGGATCAGATTTGCAGTCTTTCCTCAGCCTGGGCTGCACTCACTGAGCTGAGCCACCCCCTTCACCTCCAGGGCTTTAGCGTGGGGCAAAGCGGCTCCTGCAGCCCGCCAGACTTCCAGGGGCCCGGGTTTTCCCGGGAGTTCCCTTATTGGAACTCCCCAATCGCCGATCCCCCTCAGTTATCTACCTCCTAGTGAGTCCAGGGTATTTTCATTTGGGTTGAAGCTCATAGTATGTAAGTCTATAGTCCGTTTTCAGTCCTCAATTCCTGTGCAAGTCTGGACACAGTGATCTTGGTGTCTTTACTCTGCCACCATGCCGTAGGTTAAAGTCAGTCAGTGGTGCCAGGATTCCAGCCATGGTGGTGCCATTGAGAGCAGTCGTATTCATACCTCATGACCATGAAATGGGTAATCAAGAGGCTCTGTCACTCAGCTCTGCTGCAGTGACTCTGCTCCCTGTTGCCCTCTTTTAGTTAAGAGAGGCCAGCACAGCAGGCAGAAGCTCGAGCTGTAGATACTGTCACCACAATGGACAAGGTCATGGAGGCAAGGGCCCTGGAGGAGGAACGGCAAATCAGCGGGCTGAATTAATTCTACATCCTTTACATTTAATGGGATGACTGATGTCGCTGAATTGGGCCTATTCCTTGGTCTGACTTCCACTGGGCAATTGAATAATGGAATTATTTCAGCTTCTGCCCTGTGTTGGCTTATTCACTGTACACTTCTGTGAAAACAGAGGCTGTTTTTGCACTCATGGTCACCCTCTTCACGTGGCTGCCCTGTCTGCAGGCAGTGTCCGAGCCCTTCCCACACGGTGATGGGCTCTTGACCTCGCAGGCTGTGCGAGGTTGTCCTGTCTTTATGAATAACGCACACCCCGGTTATTGTGTTTGCTTAAAGTAGTGAGCTGTCTTCCAGGGGCTTTTTTAATAGGGAAGCTGCCGATACGTACCCAACAACCACCATTTCTGGTGCCCGATCTCTGCAGCTGGCCAGGAGTCTGTGCTTCCTGCTCCAGCCTGTGCTTCACTGTCCTGCAGCGCTGATCTGCTGGCGAGGAATTTGTTCAGCTTCTGTATGTGTAAAAATGTCCCTCCGCAGCTTCATGTAAAAAAATTTTTCTTTTAAATTTTTAGTTGGGTAAATTGTTACTGGGGGTCCCCAGCGGAGGGGGAGGCCCGGCGCCCTACCCCGGAGGGGAGCTGAGAGGGAGGAGAAGCAGGAGAGGAGCAGGAAGAGGGTGGAAGCGGACCAGGAGGCGCCTCTGTGAGACGCCTGGGCTCTGGCCCGGGCCTGGGACGGGACCTGCGGGCGGGACGGTCCGGAGGGGACGTGGAGATGCGGCCGGGGGGGCGCCGGGAGGCGGCAATGGCAGCCGCCCTCCAGGCCAGCCTGGCCCCTGCCCTCCCTGGGCCCACCAGGAGGCTCTGGGCAGCCTGTCTGCCGGCCTTTGCCCTGAGGGAGGCAGCTCCGGGCGCTGGGTGGGGACTGTCCCCCTTCTAACGGCCCTCCACCACACACTGCTGTGTTCCAGCGTCTTTCCATTACGGGCCAGCACACTAGGGCACATTCAGTCTAGATGCTGCGGACGGCAGAACCCCGTTAGAGGAGGCAGGTTTGGGGCCGGGGGCAAGGGTCCCTCACCTGCCCTGCAACAAAGCATTCTAGATTGGCAGTTTTTTTTTTTAATAATATAACAGTTTATTTTTACAGCATTTTGTGCATTTTTCCATCTCAGTTGTAATCCCTTGGGCTTCCCATCACTAAATCACCCGTGTGTACATTGGCAGTTTTTTAACTTCTGGAGTTCACTGCACTGTCTCTGACACAGGACCCTGAGGAGCTCCCAGTGAGCTCACCTTTGTCCTCTGACCCCTGACCCCTCCCCCTCACTCCAGCTGCCTTTAAAGTTTATTTCAGAGTCACTGGTTTGGCAATTGTATTCTGATGTAATCTGTGTGGTGCTATTCACCTATCTTGTATTTGGGGTTCACTGAGATTCTTGTATCTGGGGGCTTGGTGTTTTCACCACGATGGGAGAATCTCATCCTTGTTTCCCCAGTGCCTTTCTCCCACCTGTCTCCAGAACCCGCTACTTGGAGCCGGGCATCTGCATGTACCCTGCCCAGCTTTCCTGCCTGGGGAGGCTTGACTGTGGCCGCTCTCCGGTCTCGGAGGTCTCGCTCGGTGGAGCGCAGTCTGCAGGTACTTCTCAGTGATCTTTAATCTCTACCAATGCAGTCTGTGCCTTTTCAAATGTCTTTCCCATCTCTTCTCTCCGTGCTTCCTGGGGCAACGCAGTGGTTTGCAGGAAGCACCTGCTTTTGGTCTTTACAGTGGCCAAGATAGGTCACATGTGTGGTCTCCAGCCTCATTGCTGGCTCAGGCTCCCCTGGGCATTTCTAAGAGTTAAGGCATCTCCTGCTATGGTAATGAAGGTGGGGAGAGGGCTGTGCACTCCCGGGTGGGCTGGTTGCCAGGGAAACTGACCTCCAGAGGAGGTGGGGATTGCAGCTCTTGATTTCTGGGGGGTCTAGAGGTAGGGTGCAGTTGCCAATGGGAGGAGAGTCTCACGGTTGGGTTCAGTTGACAGTGGGAAGGGGTCTAGAGTGGGGTTCAGTTGCCAGGGCCAGTGATTTCATGGGTCATGCCCGGGGATGAAGCCTCTGCGGGTGCCAGAGAGGTGGGGGGCTGGTGCTGGGCTGGTGAGCAAGCATGGGCTTGGAGGACGGTGGCTGGGCCGGGGCGTGGGAGTCGCGTGCCTCCCCCACACCTTGCCTTCTGCACCTGGCGTGCTGGCGCACCTGGCGCACCTGGCGCACCTGGCGTACCTGGCGCACCTGGCGTACCTGGCGCACCTGGCATCCATTCAGAGCTTCAGTATCCTTTGTAATGAATCTTGTGAGTAAGGGGTGACCTTGTGAGTAAGGGGGTTTCTGAGTTGTGGGCGAGTTAATCGAGACTGATGCAGGCCCCTAGCAAGCTCTGCATCCAGGGCGGGTTCAGGCAACAGACTGGGGCTGCAAGGAGCACCTGAGGCCTGAGGAGGGGGGGTGGGACCCCGGCCTGCCGCGGGCTGGTCACGCACAGGCTTTGGGGGGCTTGTGCCGGCTGGCGGCGGCGGTCTGCGGGGCTGAGCTGCCCGGGTGGGTAGTCTCAGAACTGAGTTCATTTCCCAGATCCCTGCTGGACTCCAGCATCGCCTGTTGCTGCGGGGGTCTTCCGCACCCACACCTTGTCTTGGAAATTAGGGCCAGGAGCCCCACGCCGTGCCTGACATAGCGAATCTGGGTTAATTACGTGCGGCCCCGGGCCTGCCGACTCTCATGTGCATGTCTCCGGGCCTGTCTCTCCCGGCTGAAGTCACCAGGTTCCGGGCCTTGTCCCCTGGTACCTTCAGTCATTTTTGGTCAAATGCCACAATTGTGAATTTTGCTTTGTTGGGTTCTGGACAGTTTATATTCCCATGCCTGACCTGAGCTTTGTTCTCAGAGAGCATCATGTTACTGGAAGCAGATACCCCCCACTGCGGGCGACGGGCGCAGTGCAGGAAGCCCAGGCCGGCCCCCACGGGCCCACTTGGCCCCTCGGCTGGGCCATCCTCCAAGCGCTCTGCCGTGGCCCTGGGGCCCAGGGCTCTCCACCTGGCGAGAAAACAGCCACTCCTAGCTCCACGAGCTTCACAGGCTGTCCTGGGGGGTCTTGCCAGGCCCCCCAGGCACCAGGGCGCCCAGCGAGGGTGGTGGCACCCTCGGGGCCCCAGCGCGCCCTCCGTGCCGGCGTCTTCCCCGCAGCTCCCTGCTCTCCCAAGCCCCATGCCTCCTATCTTGGCTTCCTGGGTGCTCAGCATCTCCTGAGTGGGGGCCAGGCCTGCTTGGGCCCGCAGTGGCCTGGCCCCGGCTCTCGGGGTCCGCGAGCCCCCACTTCGGGGAGAGGGTCCGTGTCTGTGCGACCCCATCGCTTTATCTCCTCCTGAGTTTTGTGTGCTTATTGTTTGACGTGGGAGGCAAACCTCGCTCCTGTGACTGTATCGTGCCCAGAAGCGGGAATCCCACACGTGCCGTCCACCGCCGGGTAGACACAGGCGTGTCCTCGGCGCAGGCGTGGCGCTGGGCCTGGGCACCGTGGGCACCCCGCCCCGCCCGCCTGTGCAGACGCTCGTCTGCCCACACCGAGCGGGGTCCCCGCCCATCCACTGCCCTTCGCTCCCGTCCGCGATGCTCCCGCGACTGTCCGGTGTCGGTGGGTTTAGGGACACTCACGCACCCCACTCGTGCCTCCCGCGTGCTGCTTATTTCGCTTGGTGCGATGATTCAGGGTTCCCGTGCAGGTCAGGCCCGAACCCCGTCCTCCTACAGTCTCAGCTGCGTAGTCGACCCCACGGCGCCTGTTCCGCCGCGCTCCCCGTCCGCGGCCGGGGTGTCCTCCACCCTGGCTGGGTGGGCGCAGGTACCTCTCCACGCCCGTTGTCAAACTGCTGTTGGGCGCAGGCGGGGAGCGGACCGGCGGCAGCGCATCTACTCTGTGTTTGATTTGATGAAGCCCAGGCTCCTCCCCGGCGACGCAGCAGTGCATCTACTCTGTGTTTGATTTTGATGAAGCCCAGGCTCCTCCCCGGCGACGCAGCAGTGCATCTACTCTGTGTTTGATTTTGATGAAGCCCAGGCTCCTCCCCGGCGACGCACTGCCTCCTGTCCCCAGCAGAGCGCCCACCCCACTGCACGGCGTCTTTGCCCGCTCAGATCAGCCTGTTTCTTGACTGAGGCCTCCCTGAGGGTGTGTGCAGCTCCCGTGTCCGGGTGAACCCCTGCGTCCCTGCAGCTCCCCGCGTCCAGGCGGCTCCCCGCGTCCAGGCGGTACCCTGTGTCCAGGTGGCCCCCTGCACCCCTGCGCCCCCCCCCCACGTCCAGGCGAACCCCTGCGTCCCTGAGGCTCCCTGTGTCTCTGGACCCCCTGTGTCCGGGAGGCTCCCTGTGTCCAGGCAGCACGCCTGTGTCCTCCCCGCGAGCCGGGCAGTGCAGGCAGGGCCAGGCCCGCACACGCCTGGCATGTACTGCCGCCTCACGCAGAGGTTCCGTATCAGCCCGTCAGGGGCGCAGGGCCCCGACGTCCTCCCAGGGTGTTGGTGGGGAGGACGGCAGTGTGGACGGGCCGGCTCCATGGTCCAGTGTGGCGGCGGCGGGGGAAGGCAGCCGATGAGACCAGAGCATCTTCCAGCACCCTTGGGGCCTCAAGGGGGAACCCCAGGGCTGGCCCTTATCCCAGGAGCCTGCAAGCAGGAGCTCTCGGCATGGCACCCCACTACCACAGCAGCCGGCAGAGGAGCCAGGCAGCCCCTGAGGACGGGCCGGCGCCGAGGGGGCTCCCTGCGCTGCCCCGCACTGGCGACAGGGGGCCCAGTCTGGAACCGCCCAGGAGATGCAGATAGACCGCCCGCCGCTGGGGAAGGAGCTGGCGCGGTCTGGGCAGAATTCTTGGGTTTGGAGAAGCTGTGAAGGTGATAGAATTCCTGAAGAAGAGAGTTGCTCTGCTTGTTGCGGAGCGGGAGGCGCGAAGGTTCCCCCCGGGGGCGGGGGGGAGGGGGTTCTGCGCGAAGGTTCCCCCCCGGGGGTGGGGGTGGGGGGTTCTGCGCCCCGCCCGCCTCCCGCCGCAGCCGGGGCTGCCGCCAGAAACAGGTGGGGCGAGCGGAGACCCCGTTTGTTTCCGCCGTGCGACTCACGGCTTCTCTGGCCTCAGATCCGTGTCTGCCTCTGGGTAACTGGCAAAGAGCGACGCGCCATTTGTCACAAAAAATTGAAAACATTTGAAGTAAATGCGAGTTATGAGTGTGTCATTATTATCTAAATGAAATAAAGCTTCACAGTGCAGGGACCCAGCGCGCTGCGGCCACCAGCCAGGCAGCCTGCGCAGACTCCGGGTCTGAGGCAGAGGGGTTCCGCGGGGCGCCACGAGCCGGGGTGGGGGTGGGGGGCTGCCGCCCGCGTCCAGCCTCGCGCAGTGACCGCGGTCAGGGAGGCGCTGCTCGCTGAGACCCCAAGCCCTGCGCCTCTGTGGGGGCGCCGCACCCCGCCCTCGCCCCTCCGCACCCCTCCGCCCTCCGCCCGTTGCCCCCTGCGCGGGGGAATCGCTTCTACCCCTGTGAGGTCTGAAGTCAGGTTCCAGAGGCGATGGCAGGTCTCAGAGCAGTTTCTGCCTCTGGATATTTGAAACAGCTTCGGGAGCGCTGTGGAGAGAGGCTACACTTTCGTTTGGTGATATTTTTAGGAAGCTCCCCATTAGGAGACATGGGATTCTGTTTGAGAAAAAAAGGGGTAAAACAATGTTATTAATGTTGATGAAGTCCTTGCTCATAACTGCACTGAGGCCCTAATTTTGTAGAAGACCGTCATTAGCTCCGATTTGGAATCTCCTGTGTATTCTGGAGCAGAGCGAAAATATAACAAACTCGATTAATTCTTCCCTAACAAGCACAGACTACCAAACTCCATGGAAAAAAATTCTCGTGAAAGAGCTTGGGATATCGGAAAGTACAAGGGAATCCACAGTCCTGGGCAGGACTCGCGTCTGTTGGGAGTGAGGCCCGCCGGCCTGGGGCCTGACGGAGGATGAGTCGCCGCTCAGGAGACAGCTGCCCGGCTCCCCCAAGGCTCCCCCAAGGCCCCCCCAACCCCGCTGCCACGCACAGTACCCGGGCCCTGGCTGTTTACAGGTGTGGGCTGGATCCCCTGCCCCAGCCCTCACGGGCCATTGTGACTGGACACAGCATGGACGGCGGCGGAGAGAAGGGAGAGGAGCCGCCAGCGGGGCTGGCCAGGGCTGGAGATGCCCAGGCAGGGCCCGGGCAGTTCGGCTGTATGCAGCCCCTGCAGCGAGCTCTGCAGGCTGCTGGCCCAGGTAGAGGCTGGGGGAGGCTTCACCCCAGGGATTCGTGTGTGAGCAGACACGGGGGCTGTGCGCACGGGCGGGGCTGG
>NW_004567114.1:1745771-1756928 GCF_000260355.1 Condylura cristata
CGGCGCGGGTCTCTTCTTGCAGAGCTGGCGGCAGCCGCGAGAGCTGCGGAGCGTCGCCTTGGTCCTCAGCATCTGTTCCCGACGCACCATCTGCCCCAGACGCGAGCCCACGTCTTTCTTCTTCTTCTCCCTTCTCCACCTCCCGTCGGACCCAGGGCCGCAGCGCAGGCTGCCTGAGCTCTCCGCGGCGGCGGGCCGGGCCCTGCGTGCACAGCGCGGGTCTTCGCTTTCCGCGCTCAGCTCCCCGCTGACCAGACCCTGCGGGCAAGTCTGTCCTTCCCGAGAAGGGGGGGCCTTGCAGCTCTGCCGGTGACCGCGCCCAGCAGGCTGGTGCGGGAGGGGTCATCATGCGGATCCCGGGGTCACCTGGCGTCAGCGCATGTGCTTTTGAGCGCTCATGAGCCAGTGGGACGAGGACTGATGCGGAGAGAGATGCTGAAAAACCTGTTTTCTTCTGCAAGCATTTTCATGACACACCATATGGTTTTTGCCAAACCATTTGGCTGCTCTAAGGCTTTCTATTCCCAATTGTAAAACTGAGCTAATAGAAACCGCCACCCCACCGGGATATCACAAGCACTAATCAGAATGTCTATAAATGCCTTTGAGCTCCTTGGGGAAAAAACATGCAACCAAAATACCAAGTGAAATTCATATAAATGTCAACCCAGCCCCAATCTGCACTTTGCAAGTGAGAATTCAGGGCTTACGTGGATGCCCTGGCTGCAGTTCCCGGCGCCTCCCGCGGCCGGGCGCCCCGGCCTTCACCCCTCGCTCCTCTTCTTGTTTTTTTGACAAGACAGTGAGATAAGCCGAGCCCAGGGCTCAGAAGATATTCAAGTGGAAGCACCTGTGCAACCCCGGAGGTCCCCTCGGACCACAGTGCTCTGTCCCGGGGGCCAGGCCGGCCCCGGCTCCCCGGGCAGGCTCCGCCTTGAGGCTCGGGAGTGTCAAGCTCTCTCCTGTTGGGAGAGTTGAGCAAAGCGTCTCTCTGGACCGATCCACCAGGGTCCATCCTTTAGAAAGTCCCATGACGTTTATTTGACTCCCTGATACGGCTTAATTATACTGAAGCCCATGTGTTTACTTCGGAGATCTCCACAAAGAGTGGGAAAGATCCCGAAACCCCAAATTAGTTTAGGAACCAGCATGTCCCTTGCTTTAAGGAACACAGTAAACATTTCAAAAGAGCATGCCAGCTCATTATCTAACTCTCTTCAGCAACTTCAGGGAAAACAGCAGTAGTTAGCAGCGTTTGCCAACGGCAAGTTGATTTTAAAAGAGGAGGGAAGAGGCTCGCTGTGGCTGCAGGGCGGCTCCACGCCTTGGAGACGGGCGCTGTGGCCTTGCGGGAGGCGCCCAGCCCCCACCCTGGCCTGCCCTCCGGGGCGTCCGACAGCTGGCCACGGGGTGTGGTGGGTTAGTCCACTCTGCCCAAGAGGCGGGCCGCTGCTCCTGGGACTGGAGCTGGAGAGGGGGACAGTGGCCTTGGGTCCGCTTCCTGGCTGGTTTGCCCGGGGGCTGGGCGCCAGGCCTGCGGGCGAGCTGCACCCCGCCTGGCAGCACCCTACAGCCGCTCCTTTATATCCTGGCAGCAGGTGACGGACACGTCCGTGGCGGCTGGACATTGGGTCCACGTAGAGAGGCCTCTGGCCTCAGGTCCAAGAGCAGCCGAGGCAGTGGGCTTGTGAGGCGCCTCCGGTGGTGGCGGGGCAGCACGCGGACCCCCAGCCAGCCCCACGGCGGAGAAGCTGCCCACTCTGCTCATCTTCCGCTGGGGGCAGGGGACAGGGCCCCTGCTGCGTGTCACAGGCCCTAGGCCCCCACCCCTGTGGGCCTTACTGGGCACGCGGCTTGCGGGGTCTCAGGGCATCTTTCTGGGCCCCAAGGGAAGCCGGTGCTCAGTGCCGCACTGGTGCCCAGGGCGCCCACAGCCTCGGAGCTCTTCCTGGACCACGGCCCCCGGGGCCTGGGGAACGTGGCCACGCATCGCAGCGGCAGATGTGAGAAGTGGCCGGCTCACCGGCCGCCTGCCCCCACCCCTGCACGCCCAGGGTAACGGGTGGGCCATGAGGAGCCTAGGCTGAGGCGTCTGAAGCCCCCCGTGGCCCTTCTCTGCGCCCCCCTTTCCTTTCCTGCCGCGGGTCCAGGGAACGGCACCTCGCTGAGCGTGGGCCCGGTGGCACCTGCCTGTCCAGGCGCGGCTCCCGGCTGGAGGACAGCTGTGGCCTGGGAGCCAGGCGTTCTCAAGGTGCGTCCTAGCAGGCGCTGTGGGGCGGACATCTCCCTGTCTCCCGCCCCTGAGAATCAGGCGGCTGCCTGGGAGCAGGGACTGGGCCCCTCTGGCCTTCCAAGGCTGCCCTCCTTCCATGCCAGTTCACAGAGAACGTTCTGGAAGGAGGTAAGCACTGGAACACAGGCGCCTCCTCGCGGGACGAGGCCTCGTCAGGGGCTGCGCAGTGGCGGGGGGTGGGACAGTGGCACGGCTGCTCCTCGTGCGGTGAGAGGCCCCGGACTTGCTGTCTGCTTCCGGCGCGTGTGCTCTGGGGGGCTCCTGTGGGGGTGGGGGTGTGCGCATGCAGGTGTGCTGTGTGCACATGCAAGCACATGTGTGTCTGCACACGTGCACACATGTATCGTGTCTATCTGCGTGTGCCCCGCACACCCGCACACACACATCCATTGCACCTGTGTGCGTCTGTGTACATGCGCGCCTGTGTGCACGCCTGGACACCTGTGCACGTGTGCACCTGTGTGCGTGCCTGTGTGCATCTGTGTACATGTGTGCACCTGTGTGCACGCCGGTGCACCTGTGTGCATGTGTGCATGTGCGCCTGTGCATGCATGTCTGTTTGCACACCTGTGTGCGTGCGCGCCCGTGCATCTGTGCACATGTGTGCACCTGTGTGCCTGTGTGCATGTGCACCTGTGCACACATGTCTGTTTGCACACCTGTGTGTGCATGTCTCTGTGCATCTGTGTACATGTGTGCACCGGTGTGCACACACCTGTGTGCCCATGTGCATGCACATGTGTGCACACATGTCTGTCTGCACACATGTGTGTGCATGTCTGTGTGCATCTGTGTACCTGTGTGCGCCTGTGTGCGCACCTGTGCACCTGTGTGCCTGTGCGCCTGTGCACACACATCTGCACACCTGTGTGCCTATGTGCATCTGTGTAGATGTGTGTGCCCGTGTGTGCACACCTGTGTGCTTGTGTGTGCCTGTGTGCATTTGTGTCTGTGTGCATCTGTGTACATGTGTGCACCTATATGTGCACGCCTTGCCCTGTGTGCCTGTGTGCATGTGCCCCTGTGCACACACATCTGTCTGCACGTCTTGCATGTGCGCCTGTGTGCATCTGTGTACATGTGTGTGCCTGTGTGTGCACACCTGTGTGCCCATGTGTGTGTGCACATGTGTGCCTGGGTAGGCCTGTGTGCATGCCTGTGTGCGTGTGCACACCTGTGTGTGCGCCTGTGCGTGTGCAAGTCCTTGCATCTCTCAGGAACTGGAGGAGGGTTCTGGTCTTGGCAGGTTGTGCCAAGCTGTGTGTCTGGGACAGTTTGATGAGCTTCATTTGCCAATTTCAGTACTGAAGTTCCTGCTGGTCCACAGAGCTGTGCGCTGCAGAGTGAGGTGTTACAGTGCTCAGAACCTGCCCCATCTCTGCGGTGATGCTGGAGGTTCACCTTACAGAAAACATGGGGACCGTTCTTCAAGCCACTAAGCATCTCAGGCTAAAGTGCAGCGGCAGGCGTGACTCCTCAGGAGTCTTTCTTCAGGTGGTTTGGACAGGTCGTGGCCACCCAGACTCCGCCGTAGCCCATGCTCCCCAGGCTTGGTGAAAACGTTCCTGGGGGTACCCAGGAGGGGATTCTAGGGGGATGAGTGGCTACTCTTTCCCCAGCCAGCTGACAATATTGAAAATGGCAGCATTCTGAGCCCCCAAACGAGGGAGAGAGAGAGCCGGAGCCGGCAGCTTGCAGAGAGAAGCTCTGGCCACCGGCTGTCTCTTCAAGAGCATTCATTCCCTCCCTGGAGAGGAGCAATTTCCTCTCTCATAAAGGAGGAAGATTTCCTGCTCCCCATGGGGCTTGCAGAGACTCTGCACAGAAGAAGGAAACGTGAAGACTGCTGGAGCACCCACATTCAGGCTCCTCGCACCTCCCTAGCCACGTCTCCGGCGCCTGCCACGAGGCCCAGACGCTCTTGGCCAGAGCAGGGGCTGGCCGCTGACTGCCTGGCGGAGCCTGGGGGGAGACGGCCTGGCCATTGCGGAGGGCGTGGGCCTGAGGGGCTCTTCCCAGCGGGTCAGTGAGCTCCGGAGGGCAGCGCCCTGTCGGCCTCACCCATCAGCGCCCGCCACCCCCAGAGCTGGGCTGTGGCTGGCGGCCCTGGGACAGGTGGTGTGTGTGGGGGGGACAGAGTGCACCCCCACAATCAGGGGTGGTTCAAGCTAGTTTCTGCCGAATAGGTGTTTTGCTTTGTCGTGTGTCCGCTGCGTCTAGGCCCCCACTGGTGGCGCAGGTTCTGACTTGCTTCTCGGTGCCCCCCTGAGCACCCCGTGGTTGCAGTCGGTCCCTGCCCGGCTCCCTGCCCGGTGGCGCCTCTTGTCCGACCGCCTGCACCTCCGTTTCCCTCTTTCCTGGCTGTTTATTTGGCACGTGACAAACACGCGGAGGAGTGCGCGTGAGTGTGCGGTGTGGCACGTCGCAGATGCGTGACAGCACTCGCCCGGGCAGGGCGCGCCCCTCCGGCCCTCCCTGCCGCCCACCGGGATGGCAGGTGCCCTGGCGCGGCCTCTGGCTCCACCTCCTCGCGGTCCATCGAGGGGAGAGTGAGCGCAGAGTCCTCGCTCTTGTGCAGGATGCGAGCGGTGGGTGCCATCTCCGCGGGGGGTGCCGGAGCAGTGCCGCTGGGAGCGCTCCAGTTTGTGCATTTGGCTGAATGTCTGCGAGTCGTCCCGCCTGAGCGCGCCCAGCCTTGCGCATGTTGGAAGGTCTATTTCAGCGCGAGAGGCCTCGCAGCCAAGGAACTTGACGCGCGCCCCGCCCACAGGGGCGAGCGCCGGCTGGGTTCCGCCGCGCTAACGTTAGGTGTCTTCTTTTTAGACATTTCCATTGCGTTTGTCTTCCTTTTCCCTCCCCTCTCCTCCTCTTGCTTCACCTCCAGAAATATGGCCATTTGGTTTTTGACAAAGGTGCAAAAGCGATTCAATGAAGATAGAGAAGTCTGTTCAACAAATGGAGTTTGAGCCACAGAGCGATTTGCAAAAAATAAACCTCGACCTACACTTTCCTCCATGTGCTCTGTGTGTGTGTGTTCCTTCCCAACACCCATGGGATATTTAGAAAGACTGTGTTAAGAACAAGCTCTCAGTCGTCCCCAAAGCAGACTGGCGGCTGCTGCCTCCAACGTCCCTGGAGCAGGAGAGTCGGTGCCTACAGAGGTCGCAGGCCAGCGCTGGCCACCGGCTGTTGGGTTAATGGACACTACATTCTGCCCCAGGAAGGAGGACGCACTTAATGCAATTCATCAGAGGACCGTGGGATGACCCCATGGTCCTCAGTGAGTAGAGGCGGGTTCCAGGCTCAGTTCACCCCGGACACAGCCCGGACACAGCCCGGACACGACCCGGACACGGCCAGGACACGGCCCGGACACTGCCTGGACACAGCCGGACACGGCCTGGACACGGCCCTTTCTTCTGTGCTGTGTCCTCATGACCCTGCTTATTTGCTCTCAGGGTCCCACGATGACCATGCGGATGATTATAGTAATCATGCTGTGCGTGGTAGCAATTATTATTATAATGACGGTGATGGCACTCTGATAGCTTAGCTCCTACCTATGATTATTCTAAGCCCCACGAGTGTTTTCACTCATTAAAGACTCACGTTAACCCATAAGGTGGCCACCATATTTCCATATTTAAAGATGAGGAAACTGAGGCAGAAAGGGATTCGGCAGCTTGTCCCGCGTGACACAGCTGGTACTGACTGAAGGAGGAGCTGACCCAGACCTGGGCCAGCGTCCACTCCCCTCCCTGCTGTGCTCTCCCCCAGCCTGGCTCTCTCCGCCACAGCACAGGGGTGGCAGAGGCCACAGGCTGTCCTGTCCCGGAGGGGCATGCAGCTGGGAGCTGCCAGGGAGACAGTCCAGGTGGCTTCCACCAGCCCGACCACGCTGCCAGAGCCCTATCTGCTTGCAAACTAACCATTATTTCTTGGTAACGTGGGTTCAAAAGAAAATAGAAAACAAAATGAAAACTAGATGTATTTGAGAATGAATCAGCAAAAGTGAACCCCCAAAGAGGAAAACAGCCCATAGAAAAACAGTGGAAGCCGCAATCACAGGACGAAACACCCACAGCGAAGAAGCAGAAGCCAGGAGGGCGACGGCCACGCGGCCAGGGCCGCCGCAGAGAGGACGGAGGGTGACAGGAGGGAGGTGGCTGCCAGGCCGTCCGGGAGGCCGGTACCCGCCCACGCAGGCAGGCGGCGCGCTGAGACACCGCCCGCCCGCAGGAGAGCGCGAAACATCCCCTAGGACCTCCGCGTAGTGCGCCCGGGAGGCTGGGGGACGCGGGGGACGCGGGGGACGCGGCGCTGCTGCCCGCGGGACGGAGCGCGCCGAAGCCAGCACAGTAAAAAGAGAAAACCCCGCCCACCCTCTGAGGCCTGCCCTGCCGTGTGGGACTGAGCTCAAGTCCACGGTTCCTGGGCCTCCCGCCTCAGGTCCTGCGATGTAACGCCGCCCACGCAGGCTCGCTGGCAGCTGGAGGGTGAAGAAGGTCAGGCCGGAGGACCTCCGGGGGGTCGGGAGCTGCCCCCTGGACCCCGCCCAGAAGCCCCCCTATGCCCCATGGAGACAAATCTGTCCTCACTTGTAGACAAGACTAGAGCTAGTGTCTTCCACCTGCAGGAACCGTCCCAAGAGGAGGTCCTCGTCCACAGGGTCCTCCTTCACAGGACTCTGCTTTGGATGCTGTGTGTGTTCGTGCCTGTTCCTGTGTGGCATTTGGTGCCATGAACTCAGATTTCCCTGGGGCTTGTGGATAACTTCTTTGGAGAGGTGCCTCTTTTACTTAAATAGATTAGTGACTTGTAGGAATGTGTAGCTCTGGTGTGATTGCTTCTGCATTAATTTGCTAGCTGGGAGATAAAGGAAAGAATTGGCAGCTTCTAGACTTTGCAGATGATGACAGACACTATCATCCGTCGAGACCGGGCGTTACACAGACATTGTGCCCGTTGCTTTACAAATGTCATCTCACTTAGTCTTCACTGTTTCTTGACCTACTTGGGGAATTTTAGCGGGGGAGCTGAAGTCAGAGGCCACCATGAACAGACTCAATCTCTGCCCTCGTGGTACCTGAACTGTGTCAGGAAGAAAGATAAAACAGCGGTCCTGGGATCAAGATGGACTACATGCAAGTCACAGTGACCCTGCTGAAGGGAAGTGGGACCTTGGACAGGAAGCATGGGGCTGCTCCCTGAGGAGTCCAGAGTCAACGGTAGTGGCTGATTGGGAAGGCCTCCCCCATCAGTGGGTACCCTGACCCCAGCTTTTCCTTTGTCTTCCAGTAGCTTCCAGTTGGGACACGAAGGCAACTGAAAGGCCCGGGCCACATCCCAAGTGTGAACAAAAGGTGTCCCACGGGAGCCTCTGTTTGGTCCCAAGCCCCCGGGCTAGAGAGAATGAAGGAGGTCCTCCCCTCCTGTCTGTCCTTTGTTTTGTCTACCTGGGAACAGGGACCTGAAGACGGCAGACTTCTCTCACAGAAACCATGAAGTTGAATGACAATGGAACATTTTTAAACACCTGGACAAAACAAAACAAAACAAAAAAAAAAACAACAAAAAAACAGACTAGCCAGCAGAGAATACTTTAGGGCTGTAGCTAACATAAAGACCTCCCCAGCTGAGGGAAACTGACCAGCAGGCTTCCTTGCTTTCCTGACTTTATTCCTCCTCCTAAGTGTCATAAGGGAAATTAATGATGACCAGATCATTGACTTCACTAGTTTCACCCTTGCTCTTACAAACAGCCTCACGCCTTTCAGGCCAGAAGTCTGGGCTTGTCCATCACCTTTTCCTAAGTTGGTCACTGGATACACTACTTCTGCCGTAACTGGGAGGATCATTCCCAGTCAGGGAACCAAAATGAAACCACACAAAACTGGGGGGTACTTAGGGGAAAAGCCCATTTTGCTCATTTTGAAAGGTCCAGTCATCTGCACACACTAAGACAAAGACAGCTGCCTCCTAGTGTGCTTACAGGCCTTTAACTGGGAGAGAGAGAGAGAGAGAGAGAGAGAGGGAGAGGTGAACAGAGAATTTCAAACAACAGACTCCCAAAAGAACCATAAAATTTGCCCATCCCCTTGTGGTCAAATGCTCAGCCAAACAGCTAGGCTCAAAGTGGGGTTGTTACAGGGTAGCCCAGAGTGGAGTCGGGCTGCCTGTCTGTGGGTCCTCACCACGTGCTTAAAATGTAATTTTCTGCGGACACACACAAAAGGGTAATGGGTTTATTTACAAAAGGGGAAAGGAAAAAGCAACAACCCAGTTAAAGAGAAGGCTACAGAGTAGGAATATCTTACCAGCTCGGCTAACTTGGAGCTCTAACTAAAACTAAAACTGCTAGCCCCCAGTCGCACCGTCTGAGAGTCTGAGAGTCCTTGCTCCAGAGAGAGAGAGTGCCAGAGTGACAGCTGGAAAGCCACTCTCTATTTATCCCCCAAAGTCCCGGAATTCCCACTAGCTCCGCCCTTGGGTCCTCGCAGTTCTCTCCCTGGTGCTGCTGGGAGTTGTAGTTTCCAATCCCTGAGTAGGGGGCGGAGTCCAGAAAGCTGGAGCAGGGAGTGGGGTCCACAAGACTCTGCAGAGCTCCTGTAGGACATCCTGCTCCTTAACAGGGTGACTGAGGCCCAAGAGCATACCTACATACACCTAAGGCATCTTTTGGAGGGTACCCCAAGAAAGGGGGTAGACAGGTCCCCGAGAGCTGGGACAGAAGGAGAGACCGAAAATCAAAACGTGCCATATGAGCCTTCATGAGGTCAAGATGGAAGCTGCCTTCTCTCTGGCCAACACGAAGGCCCCAGGCCCGAGGAGCGGCCTCCCTGCCAGTCTCACCTCTCATCCTTCCTTCCTCCTTCTCCGCACCTCAGAGGTGTATCTGCCTCCCTCCTTCTCAGCAGCCCCCTTCACATCCAGTGCATGGCACACTGGGAGCTGTAGTCCAGGGTGCAGGTGGGGGCTTCTGGGCAGCAGTGCCCCTCCCCCCCAGCCGGAATCCAGTGCACGGTGGTTACCGGCCACAAGCTGCTGTTGGTTCAGTTAAGAATAATAAAAATGCATTATTTATTTATTTCGCTTTTCTTTATTTCTTCTCTTAAAAAAATTTTTTTGGGGGGCCCTCCCTGGTGGCGCAGCGGGTTAAAGCACAGCACTGAGAATCTAAAGCCGCTTCCGCATGAGTTCGATCCCCGCCTGCCCCGGAGGTGACCACATGGCGCGGCAGACCTCTCCTGACCCGCCCGCTGCTCCCCTCAGCAGTGTACTTCGTTGATCTGCCTGTTCTGCTCCCCACTCTGTCCCTGGTGAATCCTTTCACCCTCCACATCTCTGGCCTGTACCCCAGTTCTGTATGAATAAATAAATAAATCTTTAAAAAAATTTTTTTTTGGTAGATTCAAGTTTCTGATCTCTGTCTTTTTGTTTCTCTTTTAAGAATTTTTATTTTTCAAGATTTCTCTCAAGGCAGATCTTTTGTGTCAGAAATTATTTCTATTTCACTTTTGGAAGATAACCCACTAGGTACAGAATTTTAGGTTGGTGGATTTAAAAGAAAATCTTTCTACATTTGCGCTACTTAGAGTATCGTATCCTTGTTCCCTAGCTATTTCCCGTGTGTTTGTTCTCCTTAGGACTCAGTTTCCTCCACAGGGTCAGGTGGGCATCGTCAGTATGCCAGCGTAGAGTCTTGTCGCCTTGGGGTGGTGCTGGAGGTTGGTCAAGGCCCTGGGCCCTGGGAGAACTGTGACTAGCCCGTAGAGTGAAGCCTGGGGTGGAGGGAGCAGAGGCCCGGGGTGGGCGGGCAGGGGGCACAGCTCCTGCCCTCGCCTCAGTCTGTCGCCTCCTCGCCACAGAAGAGATGGCACATGCCAGGCTCTGCTCCTTTCCCCAGAGAAAGAAGCAGCTGCCTCCCTTGTGTCTGGCCCAGAAGAAAGTGGTCTGGGGGTCTCATAGGTCTCGGTTTAACATGTCTTCGCTCCAGAGATTTCTGGTACGCTACAGTATTCTGTAGACTACAACGACGTAAATCCTCCACGTGCGTCATTAAACCGATGGCGGCTTCTGCCCCCGTCTGATGCTGTTGTGATCCCTCGTCCAGTCTAAGGAGGACATGGGGTGAGGGGTGATCTGTTTTATACATTGAAAAGAGGACAGGAAACCTGAAATTATGCACTTCCATTTCCTTTTCCATTCTCTTAAATTGTTGCTGTATGTATTTGATACTCTGTTGTTACAGGCTTTTATTTTTTTATATCAAATTGATGATCTGAGAAATTTGTCCTTATAAAATGTTCATTCTTTCTCCAGGAATATTCCTGTCTCAGCGTCCACTTTGCTTGTGTGAACAGATATCCCACTTTTTAAAATCCTTGGTGTTTGTACGGCTTCTCTTTTTCTATAATTTTATTTTCATCCAGCAGTGTCTTCTTAAATTTTCTTGTAAATAGTATTATATATTTTCAGTATTTTGCCTTTGAGAATGCACTGTAAATATTTTAGTGAAAGCCAGGCACAATGTGGCGGGTAACACTGAGTCTTACGCTAATCTGGCTAGGAGTTAAACTGTGTTTAACATTTGTGTTAAGTTCTAGAGGCTTCAGATGCCTCTGGTGGCCTTGTTATAATCTCTCACCTTGTCTCTGGATTTCTCTAAATATAGCCAGTGCCTTGCTGCTCTCCCAGCCATGACCCACTGGTATCATAGGAGAGATCTGTGGATGTGGAGAGAGGGGAGGAGGGAGGGGGAGTGGAGGGGAAGAGGGGGAGGAAGAGGGAGGGGAGAGAGAGGGGGGAGTGGAGGGGAAGAAGGAGAGGGGAGGGGAGAGGAGAAAAAAGGAAGGACGCATCCG
>NW_004567114.1:1757289-1766783 GCF_000260355.1 Condylura cristata
GGGAGGAGGAGGGAGGGGAGAAGGGAGGGGTGTTCTCAGTGATTTGACCTTATGGTTAAAATCCAAGCCAGTAGGGATCTGGGACCTGGCCTGGGACGTTTCTTCTTAGCTTTCTCCTTGACAGTGTCCTGGGCTGCCGCGGACATTGCCCTTCCTCTTAGCTGAGGCAGCCAGGTCATCGCCTTCTCCCGCTGAACAGGTCCGTGTTATGCCAGTGTTCTGAGAGCTTTTCAAGCCTGTTCATTTTCCCTCTCCCTTCCTGAGACTGGAAGGGGTTTGCTTGGCTCTTGAGGTGCGGACCTGGTGGGAATGGAGACAAACCCACTCAATTGCGTCTGCCCCCTAAGAACGTGGCCCCAGGAGTTTCTCACACTCTTGCTCATCTACCCGTCTCCAGCAATTTGTCGCCATTGCCCCCTAAGTATTTTTACCATCTTGCGACTCCAGTGACTTCTGCCCAGGTGAGCACATCTCCATGGCGACTGTGTTCTCCAGGCTCTCTCATTTCCAGGTGGTGATTTGCCTGTGACCTCAGTTCTCTGCTGGGTCTAACAAAAGACATTGATTTTCACTTTGTTCAGTCTTACTTATTTATTTATTTCCCCCTGGTATGACTGGGAGTGATTACTTTCAAACGCTTTAACATCAGAGCGGGAATTGCAAGTCTAAGTCCTGCCTTTTTAATCCAACCTGACAATCTTTGTTTTTAATTGGTACACGTAGCCATTTAAAGTTTTAATTTAAATTCTCTAATCTTGCTGCTTGTCAGCCTCCCAAGCATTCTTTGTTCCTTCTTGCTTCTTTTTTCTAGCATTGTTTTGGCGAGCGTGATTTCAGCATTTCACTTTCTCTCCTGTTAGGCTTAGTAGCTAAACATCTTTGTTTTAATTTTTAACAAGGTTGTTCTGGGACTCATGATATGTGCACTTAATTTATCAATCTAGCTATAAAAATTCACCAATTTGTGTATTTAAAAAGTATAAATTGTATGTTTCTGTTCCCTACGCCTTCCTTTGTTACTATTGTCCTATCTATTATTTCTGCAACACTACATACTCGACAAAGCATCGTTATCAACTTGCTTTGAACAATGAATTAATATAAAAAAAAACCTTTATTTTTTAGAGCAGCTTTAGGGCCACAGAAAAACTGAGCAGACGGTGCAGCGTCCCCTACCCTCCCTGACTCAGCTGCTCAGCCTCCCCGCTACCAGTGTCTTTTGCCAGAGCGGGACACTCGCTGTCATTGGTGAGCCTCCCGGAGCGATCACTCTCACTTCACCAAGTGTCCACTGGGTCCAGTCTGGGTTGGGACAAATGCTGGAAAACACCCGCACCTCGTTACAGCACCCTAGGGGTAGGCCTTGCCCTCAAAATCTCTGCACGCAGCCCGGCATCCCTCTCTGTCCAGCGCTGGCCCTCATCATCTTGTTAGTCCCCAGAAGTTCTGTCTGTCCCAGAACGCACGCCCCTGGAGCCAGGCCTCGGGGGCTGCCTTCTGTCACTGAGCAGCAAGCGTCTAAGGTTCTCTGTGTCTTTGCACAGCTTGATCGTACATTTCTTTTTGGCACTGGATATTTTTCTACTGTTTGGATGTACTTTTATCCACGCACCTGCTAACGAATGTCTTGGTTGCTTCCAGCAATTACCAACAAAGCTGCTATATACCTGTGTGTGCAGGTTTTTGTGTGACAGGGTTTTCATTCCTTGCGTAAATGTTGACAGGCGTGACAACTGGATTGCATGGTAAAGTACGTTTCATTGCAAGAAGACGCCAGCTGTTTCCTAGAGGAGCTGAGCCATTCCAGATTCCCACCAGCAACCAAGTGGAGTTCCTGCTGCTCCACACCCTCGTCAACACTTGCTCTTGTCACTGTTCTGGACTTCCCGTCCCAGCAGGTGTACAGCGGCATGGTGGCGCAGCTTCTTCGCACGCCCTGACGACACGGGACAGGGAGCCCCCTCTCAGGTGCCTGACCGCCACCTGTGCGTCTCCTTTTGGGAGGCCGTTGTGAAGGTTTTGGTCCACGCTCGAGTGGTACTATTTGTCTTCTTATTTTCGAGTGTTGAGTTTCCTTTCTGTGTGTTGCATACGCATCATTTGTCAGACATGTGTTTGGGAAGATGTCACTTTCCACCTTGTGGCTTCTCATTCTCTCAACCTCGTCTTTAGTGGAACAGAAATGTTTGATTTTTATGAAGTCCAGTTTGTCAGTAGTTTTTGAAAGTACTGTGCTTTTGGTATGTGTCTAAAACGTCATTGCCATCCTCAAGATCATTTAGGTTTTACACTGTTATTTCCTAGTAGTTTTGCATCTCATGGTTAGGTCTCTGATTCGTTGGGAGTTGAATTTTGCGAAGGGTACAAGGTCAGCATTCAGTTTTGTTCTGTTTTTTCTTTTGCACACAAATGTCTTTTGCTGAAAAGACTGTCTTTACTCTAGCGTGTTGACTTTGCTCAAGACACTTGGCAGTATTTACGTGGGTCTATCGCTGGACTTTCCACTCTGTCCCAACGGCTGGTTTGTTCCTCGGCCGGTGCCACGCTCTCTCGGTTGCCGCAACTGTGTAGGAAGCCTGAGGCCGAGCGGCTGATGTCCCCTGTCACCTTCCAATGGAATACTGCCCTCTCTGTGCTTCAGCCTCTCCACGCCAGCTGGGGAGCCAGCTTGTTGACCTCCACAGCGTACGTTGCCAGGCCCTGTGTTGGGATTGACAGAGCTGTAGACCCAACTGGGAAGAATTGACATCTCGAAAGCTGAGTCTCATCCTGAGTCTTCCTATCACCCCATTTACTAAATCCATTTACTTTACACATGAGAGTTTTATAGTTTTCCTTGTATTGACCGTATACATGTTTTGTTAGATTAATGCCTAAGTTTTCATTTTGGAACATGTTACAATAAAATGGGTCTTTTGTATTTTCCACATCAACAATCATCATCATTTTGATTTTACTTCTTCCTTCCAAGTCTGGACACATTTTTCATGTCTTACCCATTTTTTGTATCATCACATTAGCCAGCACTTTTAGAACAATGTCTAAACGGAGTGGTGAGCAGAGACGGCCTCGCCTTGTTCCCAACCTTGGTGGGAAATTTCTGGCTTCTCACCATTAAGTAGACTGTTTGCTGTAGGTTTTCTGCAGCTGTTCTTTATCAAGTTGAGGAAGTCACCCTCTATCCTGAGTTGGCTAACATTTTTTTAAAATTATGACTATGTATTGAATATTGTCAAAATGATATTGACACGATTGCATTAATACCTACCGTATTTGTTCCCTTTTTCAATTTGTTACCTTTACTCTTTGCTTTTGTTTTTGTCTTCTACCTTTCCCCTGTCTTTGTGACTACAAACAAGCATTTTATAGGATTCCATTTACCTTGTGTAACAAATCCATGTGAGTTACACTACTTTTCTGGAAAAACTTTCTCGTCGTGACCTCAGATTTGTGATACACTTTTACACCCAACCTAAGTCCATTTCAAATAACGTTTAACACTTCATGGATAGTGTGGGTTCCTTATTATAGCAAAACAATTTTAACTCTCCTTACTGTCCTCATATCATTACCGCCATTTCACATACACATAAGCACATACATTCCCATATACATATATAATGTGAAAACATATGTCATCGGGTAGATGTTGCAATTATTATTTAAAGCCCATGATTACCTGTTAGATCAACTAAAAATAGGGGAAAAAGTTTTCTTTTGCATTCACTTATTCCCTTTTCTTGTTGACCTATATTATTCTCCTTTGCTCTGAAGAACTACCAAACAAGAAACGCTCCCTTAACTTTTGTTTGATCCTTGAAAATTTTATTTCTCCTTCTCCTTTGAAGCATAATTTTCAGAATGTAGAATGGCTTTTTTCTCTTAGTACTTTAGTTATTTCACTTCTCTCTTTCTTCCTCATCTGGTTTTTGGGACATGGCGTGTTTAATTCTCATAGGTTTTGCTTCTGCCCATCTGTAGATAGGTAAGATGTTTTCTGAATTCTTTCAAGATCAAAAAAAAATCTTTGATTGTTTCAAATGTTTCTTCTCCTTTCTCTCCCTGTTCTCCTTCTGGTATTGCTGCTCATTTGTACACTGTGCATTATACCTTTTGCAGCTGTCCCACAGTGCTTCAATATTCTCGGTTGCTTTTGTTTATTGCAGCCTGTTATTTTCAACTTTCACTTGGGGGCTTCTATGGAAATAGCTTCCGGTTCAAGGTTCTTTACAGTGTACCAGTGGGTCCAGCAAAGGCTACTTCATTTCTGTTACTTCATGTTTCTTTAAGCTCTACCTTCATTTCTGTTACTTCATCTAGATGCTTCCGCTTTTGGTTCTTTCTTAGAGTTTACACCACCGCTTACCTCGCCATTGTCTCGACCAGTGTCTCCTTTATGCCGAGTCCTTAATGGATTACTCGTGCGTTTTTGAGATCTCTGGCCCAACATCCGGACACCATATCCCTACAGTCTCGTGCTGGTGGCTTTTCTGTCTCTTCTAAGCGTGTTAGTTGTCTCTCAGTACGCCTTGCGATTTTTCTTAGAGTCAGACACCATGGAGCACATGTAAAGACCTGCTATAAATCGGCCTTTCGTGTTGTGTGTGAGGGAGGAGACTTCTGCAGTCACATGCAGGGTCTGTAGTGAGCCAGAGCCTCTACACCATGGGCTTTGCAAGCCGCCCGCCCCCGCCCCGAGATGGAGCAGTGTGGCCAGGGTGAGCTGGGGCTGAGCGCTGCTCCCCCCATGCCAGGTAGCTCTGGTAATGTCTCAGCAGGCTGAGCTCGCGTTAGCGTGTCCGGAAGAACAGCGGGACCCAACACTGTCAAAACGGCTGCCTTTCCCGGCCTTGTGGGCCGCAGGAGGGACCTTCTCTGGCACTGACTGTGGAAGCCTGCTGAGCTCCCGCAGGTAAACCTCACAGTGGCACGGGCCCCCTGGGTGCCCCTGGGATTTTCCCCTCTTCAAGCAGTCCGTACCGAGCCTCCAGCCCGAGTGTCCTCGCTCAGGACCCACCCCCAGGAGTCTGTCCAGGAAGCCTGGTGGCCGCGTCCTCCGCCCGCCCCTCCGGGCTCAGCAGCAGCTCTCGCAGCCCCTCCCCGCATCACAGGCCCACCCAGAGCCTACGTCTGCGTGTTTTATTTTACTTGTTAGGGCAGCGGTGACTCCTAAGCTCCATCCCTGTAAACAGACGCAGCAAACGGCATTTATCTTTCAAGGAAATTTAAAAACGAGGGGAAAAGCCTTTCTACTTGCTCACACTTTTAACACTTTTATTGCTTTTCATTTCTTTGTGCACATCTGACTTGCTTCGGTCACTTCAGCTTGGAGAATTTCCTTCATTGTTCCTCATGATACAGATACGCTGGCAGTCATTTTTGTTTATTTCAAACCATTCCTCCTTTACCTTGATTTCTTGAAGATTTCACTAAATGTAGCATCTTCCGTGGATATCATCTTTATTACTTTGTTCTAGAACTATTGTTTTCTGGCTCACATTATTTCTGATAAAAATCAGCAGTGATTTATCTTTGCTCTGGGTTTCTTTCCTCCCCCTCTCCTCCCTCCTTTCTCTCCTTCCTTCCCTGTCTCCCTCCCCCTCCCCCCCTTTCCTTTTCTGGACCCTCTGACATGGCTTTTCTGCTGTCGGATTTCAGCATCTGGGTCACGACACTTGTGTGATTTGTGTGCACATGATCAGCCCATGCTTGTCAGTGTCAAGGATGTGGGTAATGACTGCAGAAAACTCAGAGGCACCGAGTGCTCTCCTCCTCCCGCCTGCTCCTCGTTCTCTCCTCTGGCTGGGCCTCCGACCGCTCACGTCTCCGGCAAGTGGCGCAGCTCTCTTCTCGTGTGCTCTGCTTTTTTTTCTCTCTGTGCCAATTTGCTTTGGATTTTGCTGTGATGTGTTTTCAAAATCCCCTGTTCATTTTTTTCAGCGTTAAATCTGCTGTTAGCTCTTCTCATAAACTTTCCATCCAGAGAGATTCTATTTCTATAAGTTGCCTCTGATTCTTTTATACTTGCCATCTTTCCTCAGTGCATCATGTCTCTGTAAATCCCCGATGATGCTTATTTGCCATTTTGTAGAGTGGCTACCTGTGGATCTCATCATGCTGTCAACTCTAGGTCTGTGTTACTTTGCTGATTTCGCTCCGTTTGGGTCACCTTTCTGCCGGTTGGTACCCACATCTCCATGGAGCCTGAGCCTGTCACATAAGCGTCTGAATTTTATCATTTTCCAAAGAACGGTGAAATCTACTTCCAGGAAGCTAAGTTGCTTATGGATCAGTTCGAGCCTTTGCGATTTCTTTGTAATCGTTTGAGAGGGTCTGTTTCTCCGGCACTGACCTGGCCGTACTACTTGGGCTCACTGAAAATGTACGCAGCCCTGGAAGATCGCTGGGATTTTCCAGCCTAGATCGTTTGTCGCCTGGCCTCGTGGAGTTTGGCACCACACAGGTCCCATGGCTCAGTGCGTGAGGGAGGGCTCCATGCAGATTCCAGAAACGTCCTGCTCTGTATAGCTCCTTCCTCCCCCGGGTACTTGCTGCCTGAGATTCTGCAAACAGCACCTGTTTCCTCACCCTGTGTCACCCTCATTCTGGGGACACCCTCCCAGTGCCCCGGCTCAGAAAGTTCCTGTAGGCAGAAGGCCAGGCCGCGGCTCTCCTCCTCATGGGCACCTTTGCTGCTCATAGTCCTAGGCTTTACCGCAGCTCTTTCATTTCTTCATCCAGTTTTGTATTTATTTGTGACAGGAGAGTGTGCTCAGTGAGAGTTAATCCATCAGAGCTAGAAGCAAAATTCTGGAGTGTACATTTCACCAGGTAAATAGAATTAAATTGATTTTACTTAGAGGATTTGAAGGTGAGGGCCCTCCCTGGTGGTGCAGTGGGTTAAAGCACAGCACCAAGAAGCTAAAGCCACGTCAGCACCAGTTCGATCCCCGCCCCGGAAGGGACCCCCAGGACACGGCAGACCTCTCCTGACCCGCCCGCTGCTCCTCTCAGCAGTGTTCTGCTCCCCACTCTGTCTCTGGTGAACCCTTTCATGGCCCCTGAACCTCTGGCCTGTACCCCAGTTCTGTATGCATAAATAAATAAATCTTTTTTTAAAAAAAGAAAATTTGAAGGTGAGATAAATTTAGATGGCACATTCTGAATGCAATTGAAACTTGACCGGATATTAAAAAACCACTTTGCTCCTAACCAAGCACAGATAGTGATCCTGGGGGAGTGGGAGTTTGGGCTGATGACCAACCCTGGTGGTGCAGCGGGTTAAAGCACAGCACTGAGAAGCTGAAACCACTTCCGCATGAGTTCGATCCCCGCCTGCCCCGGAGGTGACCACATGGCGCGGCAGACCTCTCCTGACCTGCCTGCTGCTCCCCTCAGCAGTGCCCCTCATCAATCTGCCTGTTCTGCTCCCCACTCTGTCTCTGGTGAAGCCTCTTGCCGGCCCTGAGCCTCTGGCCTGTACCCCAGTTCTGTATGCACAAATAAAATCTTTGAAAGAAAAAAAAAAAGCATATGGCAATAAAAAGACAAAATAATCCAATAGATTAGGAATCTGGTTTCTGTAAGGGAGCAGATAGTAAACATTTGAGCTTCCCAGAACACTTAAAATCACTGTGATTTCTTTTTCTTTTATGACCCAGTAAAAACGCAAAGCACGGTCCCAGCTCCCAGGTGGCACCAGAATCCCAGAGTTTTGGCCGACAGGTGCAGCTTGCCATCCCATACAAGGGGACACAAGAATAAACAATCCACAGAGGAAGAAGATGAAAACAAGCAATGTACTCGTGAAAAGATGCTTCACTTTGCTAAAAATCAGGCAAACGTGATTTAAAGCAAACGAGAACCGTGCCCACAAATCAGGACGGCAACCACTTTGAAGACTGATAACAGTAAGTGCGAAGACTAGGTGTCACGGAATCACACACACTGCTGGGCATTAATTCAACCACTTTGCAAGGCGATTTGTCAATACCCAAAAGCAAAATTGGAATTGGAAATGCAGGTTTGCCAAAACTCAGCAGCTCCACTTCTCGAGCTGTTGCCTAGAGAGGTTCAGGTGTAACTGCACACTGTAATAGGAAGTTGGAAACACCCTACACACGCACGCACGCACGCACACAGGCACACGCCAACCGAGTAAGAGCTCAAAAACACGCGTTGAGTGGCCATCGGGCTTGCTGTGCGCCGTCAGCTATAGACGCGCTCAGTGGCCACAAGCAGCTCTAGCCACGGAGCTCTCCGGCAGGTGTAGTGTGAGGAACATTCGGTCGGGAAACACACGCCAGTTTCAGGGGTGTGAAGTTCAGGTTTACCACAGGGAGAAAACACCCCGACACGGCGGTGTTACCCGAATCCAGCTCTTCTATAGACACAACAAGCAAGCGGCTGTGACAACATACTGCTCGTCCTGCTGCCCCGTGCTCCGCGGGTGTCTGTGTCCCGCCGTCCTCGGGTGGCACCTCGGCCGCCTGCTCACGCTGCAGACCAACCAGTCTCGGGGGAACACCAAGGGCCCCCACCAGCGGGCGGTGCCGGCCGGGCTGTGTGTGCGTCAGTGGCCCCAACCATGGAGGGGGGCTGTGTGGCTGCGTGGTCTGTTCACGTAGATGCTCCCGAGTCCCCACCACAGTCGCTGACTGGAACAGACCAGAATGGAGAGAAAATGAAAGGGGCTGTTAAATGCCTGGGGCTGCGGGAGGGGCTGGACAGTTGCTGTTTCAGGAGGAAGCTTCCCCCTGGGGTGACGAGAAGGTTCCAGAAGAAGGTGACGGCACCAAGCCACGCGGCCAGCGCCGGTGCCCGTGCTGACCAGGCTTCCCACAGGTAAGGTCATGTGCTGCGCAGTTTAGGACCACGGTGACTAAGGAGAAGAGAGGGCCCCACAGAAGAGGATATGCCGGGTGCGCGAACTTCTGCTTTTTGTGCACGTAAATGCGTCCTCGCTCTCAGGGACAGACACTGTGGGGGCTCTCGAGGGTCAGTGCCGGGGGGAGGGCACAGCAGCCCATCTTGCGCTGCTTCTCTCTCCCCCAACGTCCCCGCCGGGCTGCACTTTCGGCCGCGGCCTCCCCGCCAGCCCCCAGCCTCGGGCGCCTTCTCTCTCCACTTATCTCGTCAGTGGGGTTTGACTTCCCCTCTCTTGAGGAAGAAGTGCATTCTGCTGGGCGCAGCCATCAGCGCGGCACGCTCACCACCGTGATTATGGCCATTAGGCTGCAGCGCGAAGGAGCGGGGGCGGCGACACTGGCGCATTATGTGGCTTAAGTGGCCCTGGCGCGCCGCCCGGCCTCGGGGCCGCGTCACTCACGCGGGCAGAGCGCCCGGGCCACCTGTCAGGGCCCATCAGGCGGAAAAACCAGCCCGGGCTGTTGACGCGCAGTTTGGAGAATCAGTTTCAATTAGCCGGAGCCATTTTAAATCTCGAGGCACAGTCAGCTCTCGCGCGCCCCATTTAGCCGGCTCTCAGGATGAAC
>NW_004567114.1:1767063-1788766 GCF_000260355.1 Condylura cristata
GCTGGCGGGGGCGACGGGAAAGGAGCGGCTGATGGCCCGCGCCCGCTCCTTGAGTCTCCCCTGCCCACTGCCGGCCTCGGGCCAGGGTGAGTCCCGGCGCAGCGTTTTCCCACCCCTGGCTCAGACCCCGGTTCTCCAGGGAGCCTGGGGTGCCCAGGGTCTGGGGCTGCAAAATGGTGTCAGCACTCCCGCCTCGCAGCTTTCAATGCAGAAATTTGGCAAGAGCGTCCGGGTGCGGCGAGGGGCCCTGGCTGTGACCCCTGCGAAGGCCCCGGCGGGGGGGCTGGAGGCTGACTGGCCACACAAGCCCCTCCCCCGCGCTCCCCTCCCCCGCGCTCCCCTCCCCCCTTCTTTCCCAGGCCTCCACCTTTCTCTCGGCCTGGACGCAGGGGTGCTTGGCTGTCCTCAGGTGAGCACCTTGGCACCCGCACTTGGGTCTGCCAGGAAAAACGAGCCATTAATTTCCGGGGGGGTTGCAAGAAAAAAAACCTTTTTTATACTCCAGACATACTGAGGCTGCTGGTCTGGAAGGAAAAAGAAAGCTAGTGCTGAGCCCGTTTACCCGAAGGGGCTTGTGAAAAATTTACTGCACCAGCGGGGTGGCCGCCTCCTGACCACCTGGGGAACCCGACTGGCCGGGGACCCGGCCCACACTTCCGTCAGGAACCCTTGGCGGCTTATTGATAGAACCTGGTTGTGCCATCAGCCTGGGAGTTGGGCAGGTAAATAAAAGCCACAGCTCGGGGCCTTCTTTGGGGGGGGCTCTCCCATCCTCACCCTCAGAGCTGCTTCCTGCAGGAGCTTGTGGCAGAACCGCCCATCTCTCTCTGTGTCCTGAGCAGGCAGTCGGCGGCGTCCAGGGCCCGCTGCCCGTCAGCAAGCCCTTCTCCTGCCGCCGCCCCCACTGGCCCTGGCAGCTGCCCGGGGCTCCCTCGCTGCACAAGGCCCTTCGGCCCCTCGGTCCTACTGCGTCCACTGCAGTCCTCCTGGGGACTTCGCCCCTGGGGGCGCACAGGGAGAGTGGGGTGCCTGCGGGTTTCACTCGGGCGGGGAAGGGAAGGAGGCCGAGCTTGGTTTGACTCCAGCAGGGAGGGCGGGGGTGGCCGGTGTCCCGGCGTGAATGATTCGAAGCTGGACAGGCAGTTGGGCTGGGTAAGCACTCACCCCCTCCTGCTACTGGGGTGTCTGTCCCCTGGAGAGCTGCTGCTGGTGACTTGGTGACAGCCGCAGAGGCCTGGGGAGGGTGCGTGAACCCACCAGGCCCCCACTGACCACTGGAGCTTGAGCAGTGTGGTCTGCAGGGAGCCTGGCCAGTCTTGCTGGGCTGGGGTCTCCTTCCCAGGGGTGGCACGAAGCCCTGGCTTCCGGGACAGGACACTGCCACCTTCTCCGGCTGCAGATGCTCCCGTGTCCCTAAGCGCTGCTCCCATGCCACTGCTGACCCGCCGGTGCCAGGTGGCCTGTGGCCTGCCCAGCGCCACCCTGCCCAGCAGTCTCGGGAGTGGATTAGTTTGTCTGTGGGCAGCGCAGAGATGCTCTTTGCACCAAGTCAGCTTGAACTAGACGTTGGGACAGCCACTTGCAAACCAGAACCCAGGGTGTGGTGGCCTGGGATTGCCGCATCCCCAGGGTGCCTGTGCCTGCGCCCTCCATGGGGGACCCCAGTGCAGCCCTCGTGGGCACCACTTGGAGCAGGAATCTGGGGACACAGCGGTCTGGGACCAGGCTGGGCACGCCTGGGTGTAGGGCTCCAGGTTAGGGGGGCAGGGAGCCGCCTGGGGGTGCAGAAGCCGGCCCCGAAGCCTGGAGGCTGCTGCGTGGCCTCCCACCCGGCCCCCTAGGTGGGAGCAGGGCCTGCTTGGGGCCCTCCGGCGGGAGAAGGGGATGCCGTCGGCCATGAGAATGCCTTCTGAAACCAGCTTCTGGGTTTTGCTAATTTTAGCGGATTGTGTCTTCGTTCACCATTTAGCGAGGAGCCTCTCAGCGCCGCTACACCGGTGGGATGCAGGAGTCACCAGCCGCTGACCGGGCCGGACGAGGCACAGGCGTGGGGGGCGGGGGGACCTGCAGCGTCCAGCTGAGGAGGGGTCGCCTCAGGGAAGTGCGCCCGGGCCACTCGGGGCGGCTGTTCCATCACCCAGTGGCGGCCCGGCCCTCCCTGCCCGCCGCTGGGCCCCCTCCTGCAAGCAGGGCACCCCACAAACACCGTCTTCACACTGGGTTTGAGATGGCGGGGAAGCTGGCCAGAGCGCGGCCTGAGCTGGGTGGGTCAGGACAGGCCGAGGGCAGGAGGTGAAGGCCGGGGCCATCTTCCCGCCAGATGCGCTCGCGCGCTGAGAAGTCACAGCCTGTTCTTTCAGCCATTACATAACCACCCGAGTGAAAACAGTGCGTCTGCTGAGCAGCTTCTGAAGCTGGGCCCTCAGGAGCGAGCCAGCCCCAGGGCAGAAGGCGCTTGCTGCCCGCCAGCCCCCGGCAGAGCCCCAGCCTCGCAGAGACGGGCCGGCTTTTGTCCCGGTGCCAGGGCACCAGGGTCTGGACAGTTCTTCCTGGGGCTCGGGGGTGACCCCTTCTGGAGACACGGCCGTCCTGGGCTGGTACCCCCTCCCCAGTCCCTCCCAATACCTCTTGTGTCCCTGTTCACATACCGGACCCCTGGGGGTTTCCTGCACCCCCCTTGGAGAGTCCAGGGTCAGAGCCCTATTTCAAGGCCAGCTGCTGAGCCTGGGTGCACCAGTCTCGCCAAGCCCACTCCACCGACAGGTACGGACCCCCGTGGGTCTCGGGTTGGGCTGTCAGCACCTGGGGTGGGCGCCATCGCCCACCGCGGCTTCATACTGTCCTGAAGGCAGAGCTGAGCTCGCTGGGCCTGGCGGGGCGGTCCTGGGGCTCCCACCCTGAGCTGTCCTACTTCCCTCCCTGGGAGGCCGGAAAGGCTTGGGGCTGGGGAGGAGCGTGGAGATAGGGCAGGTCTTTGGAAAGAAGACAGAGCTGGTCAGCCTGGGGCGGTCAGTGCTCAGAAAGTGGAGGGGAGGACGGGGCAGGCCCACGGCCCACAGGGGCAAGGCCTGGCCAGGGTTTCCAGAGGGCAAGGCCCCAGGCGCGCCCCGGGGAGCTGTGCCTCTGCGGGTGTGGGAGCTGGGAGGTGCCGGGCGGGAGCCTGCCGATGCCAGCCTGGCGGAGCCACGCACCTCAGAGCCAGCCTCCGGCCCCGAGGGCACGCACTGTGCTCCGGAGCCATTTTCAATTTGCCAAAACCCCAGGGTCTGAGCCAGAAAGCCCTCTCGCTGGAGCTGGGGGCGGGCGGGGCGAGGGCAGTGGGCACTGTTGTGATTGTTTCATAACATATTAAGTTAATTTATTTGTTTTGACTTGCGCCTTTTAAACAGGGTTTCATCATTTAATGTGTTTTCCATCTCATCCTGTTACACGGGCAGGAGACCTTGTGTTTGTGTGCCCGCGGACGCTTCCCAGCCCCGAAGCCCCACCCCACCGCGGGCAGGGAGACAGTCTTTTCCTAGCCCGCGCTTTCTGGTTCCTTGCTCCTCCTCCATTTTCGCTTCCCCTGTTGATCTGAACCGCTGCCACGCAGCATTTTCCTCCCGGTGTCCAGCCAGAGCCAGCTCCTTGCAGGATCGTGCCCTTCCTGCCGCCGCCCCGTGCCCCTGCCCAGGCCTCTGCAGCAAGCGGGCGGCCTCCCCGCCAGCCCCGGCCTGGAGCGGAGGCCGAGGCCCCTGGAGGCTCCGGCCGGGGAGCAAGTAGGGCGGGCAGGGATGCGCCCCCCTGGGTCGCTCCTGGGGGCTGGACTCTGGGTCGCTGCCCAGGGCTCCCGCAGCTTCCCCAGGAGTCGTCTCCTTGTCTCCCGAGTGGGGCATCTCCGGGGGTGGGCTCAGTGGACGGAGCCAGAATCCCGTGAGCTCACTACCAAGCCACCTTCTTGGACCAGCCAGGAGTAACTGAAGCCGCCCTTGGGCCAGACGGGAGAGGGAGGCACAGACAATTTGTGTGCTTCCTTTTCTGCTCAATGAACAGTCGGCGATGGCCAAGTGACCCTGATGCCCACCGCATCCTCACCACCCGCCGGGGCCAAGAGCTGGCTCTGAGATTCACGCCTCATCTGAGCCTCAGCTGCAGGCCCTCCAGGCTCTCCGGCCAGCGCGGCCTCCCCGGGCCCCGTCCTCACACGCACACGGCCGCTGGCCTTCCCTCGGCCAGTCTCTGGGCGGAGGTCCCGTCTGCGCCCGTGTCCACGCTTTCGTAAGGCCACAGCCCCTCAGCCAAGGGAGCGTCCCCAGGGCTCGGCTCGCACACTCCTGCCCGCGCCCTGGAGCCATGCTGCCCGGCTCACCTCCTGGCACCCGGCTCACCTCCTGGCACCCCGGCTCACCTCCTGGCACTGCCCATGTGGGACTACTTACAACTTCCGTGGTTTGGGGACTTACTTTGATAGGGGTTCACATAGTGGCTTAGATCAGTCGGTTTACGTCTTTCGCCAGCTTTGGAGCCTCTCAGCTAACGCGTCTTCACATATTTCTCTAGCTCTGCCCTCCTTTCCCGCATCTCTGGAGATGCTGATGACACGAATGCCACATTTCTTGTCACAGTTTTACGGGTCCTCCAGTCTCTATTTGTTGAAGTTATTTTCTCTCTAGTCTTCTATGTTCTCCCACTTCTGTGCTGTTAATGTCCTATACTTTTATATCCATCAGTTTCCAGGCACTTTACCATGTCTCCCACTGAACAAGATGGATAGTGCTCTAAACTTTTTTTAAAGATTGATTTATTTATGCACACAGAACTGGGGTACAGGCCAGAGGCACAGGGGCAGCGAGAGGCTTCACCAGAGACAGAAGGGGGAGTAGAACAGGCTGATCGATGAAGTCCACTGCTGAGGGGGCAGCGGGTGGGTCAGGAGAGGTCTGCCGCACCCTGGGGGTCACCTCCAGGGCCGGGGATCGAACTCGCACTGAAGCGCCAGCGATCAGCTTGCAGTGCAGCGTCCCAGCCTGCTGCGCCACCTGGGAGGGCCTAGTGCTCTAAACCTTTACAGAAAGGAAATCGTCTTTCACCTAAAAAAAAAATATGATTAACTGTTAAACCCTCAATATTCAGTGAGTAAGTGAACACAATATGGGCAAGAGCACCTGCAGGGCGCTTAGTGTCCTGTGTCAAGGGCAGCGGCTCCCTGCCCTCTGCAGCCTGCTCCCCAGCACGTCCGAGGCTCGCTTTATCCTGGGCACCACAGTCCCTCCGTACTGTCTTTCACTTGGATTTGTTATCTCTTCTGTTTCCTGAGATCTTCTATTTCTCTGCTGAAGCCTTCTAATTTTCAGTTGTTTTAGGCATGGCTGCAAATGGGCTGTCTGTGCCTTTTACTTTTTCACGCGCTTTCATGTTCCTGAGAAGCGCCCTTTCCTGTCAGCATGAAGGACGCCCTCAGCATTTGCTGCAAAGCGGGCCTGCTGGGGTGGGCCGCCTCAGCTTGTGTTTGTTCACTCAAGTCTTCATTTCTCTTTCGTTTCCGCTGAGTACAGTATTGACAGTTGGCAGTGTTTTTTCTTTCACTTAGGAATGCATCATGCCACTCTTTTCTGGCTTGCAACGTTTCTGCTGAGAAGTCTACTGATGGTCTCGTGGAGCTGCCTTCAATGTGGTGAGTCCTTTTGCCCTTATTGTCTTCGAAGTTTAGGCTCAAAGCAGGGGAAATGAGGAACTGTTTTTCAGTTAGTATAAAGTTTCAGTTGCAAGAGGGCTGCTGTCCAGCATTGCCCCTATAATGGAAAATACTGTATCACACACATAGATCTCATGGTAAAGATTATTACTGCAAACACACAGAGGAAACTTCTGCAGGTGGTGGACTGTATCTGTTACCTTGAGTGGCTGCACAGGTGTACGCAGGTATCAAACGCATCAGATTGTATACATTAATCTGTCAAGGTAACTATCTGTAAGTTGTATCTCCATAAGTCTGTTTAAAGCCAAAAACAGGAACTTGGAAGAGTCCTGAAATCAAAATTTAAAAGAGAGAAAATTATGCCAAAGGAAGGTCTTTGTAATGAAGAGAGATGCTACTACTTAGAACCTATAGGAAGGATTGAAGCAAACTGAAAATAGCAAATACATAGCAGAGACAATGTTTTTCTTTGTTCAGTAAATGTTTGCTTTATGACAATGTGACGTGGCCTTCATTACTCTTATAAATAACACAAATATACACAATTACACAAAGGAGGGGGTGCAGTGAAAAAGTACTGTGTAGGATTCTTGTATACAAAGTGATAGGATGTTAGTTCAAGGTAAATGGGATTATATGGCATGATCCTCTAGTCACAACAAGAACAATGCAAAGAGATTGGCTCCAATATGCAGAATAAGATCTAGAATGAATCATTACATATGGTTGCTTGAGATAGGACGGGAAGGACAAAGAAAAAGAACCAGAGTCTGGAGAAAAACAAATAACAAGATGGACTATTGAAACCCAGCTATGGTGAATGAAGCCAGAAAGAAAAAGAAAAATACCGGATGGATTCATTCATAGCAGGCGTGAAAGTGAAAAGGAAAGAATATATATATACACACACACACATACATACATACATATATGTATATGTATATAGATATTTGTAATAAAGAAAAAAAGAACATCAACTAGCAGCTATAAACCAGGACATTCTACAGGGGAGGAGGGGGAGCAGGATAAAACCTGGGGCGGGAAGAGTACACGGGACTGTGGTGATGGCACAGGGGTGAAGTGGGGGGGGAGTCCCTGGGGGTGACAACTGAGAAATGGACAAAATGAAGAATAATGTAAAACTGTACCTATATACACATTACAAATCAATCAATCAATCCAGCTATGTCCACAGTCACGTGAGACCCGAGCGGACGGCCCCGGCCCTTTGCACGAGAGGTCTGAATTCGTGACAGGGTCGTGCTGCTCTTGGCCGCAGCCGCCGCTAACACAGAGGTCCAGGATACCTGACGTGAGCCGTGAGGGGCCCGCGGGAGGAGCTGCGCCGTAGGGTGCCGGGCCCTGCAGCTGCACCCCAGGCACTGCAGGGTGAGGTGACCGGCAGTGTCTCCCCCCTCCTCCGCATTGCTGTGACAGCATTGCGGCAGCCAACAGTCACCGTGTAAATTCATCAGGACAGAAAGCAGACCTCACGTGCATCCAGAGGCGGAACTGACGAAGCGTAAGGTCCCCGACACAATGGAGGAAGAAGGAGCCAACACGGAAAAGGCAACTGAACCCCGGTGTGAGGACTTGAGGCGGTGCGGGCCCGCACAGCCTCGATGGGGAGACTGCGAGCCACGCTTTGCGCCACCGGGATGAGCACGCGGATTCCCGCCCGTGCAGGGCCACGTCGCACGCTGCCTGGCCAAGCCGGCCACCTCGATGGCCAGAGACGGGGCCGTCTAGGAAACGGTCAGTGGTAGAGGAGCTGTCAGAGACGTGGCGAGGCGATATGGTGTGAGTCCGGCTGGGGACGGCCAGAAAGCACAACAGAAGCCGCGGCGAGCCGTGCCGGCGTGGGCCCTTCACTGTGACCTCTCTGGCTAACGGAGTCGCTGATGTCACGAGGCGTGGCGCGGGCAAGCTCTGAAGCGCCGGAAACGGGGCGTGCGGCACGCGGGGCCCTGTGCTCTCTGTGCAGCTTTTCTATAAGTCTAAGGATACCCTTAAGCTTAATAAGTCTATTTAGGAGATATGTGGGATTCAGCCAAATGCTTAAAGGGATGTTACAGCTTAAAGGGCTTGTGTGAGAGAAGAAAAAAAATCTGAAGTAAAGGACATTGTCTTGTAAGGTCACATGAGGATGAGCAAAACAGAACATGCGAACGGCACAGACATCCACAAAGCCGGGACCTTGCTCATTAACGATATTAACAAACTTGACGGAAAAACTAGCAAGGCTTAAAATAATAGAGAAATACCAGCCTTCAACATCAGTAATGAAAGAGGGAGAGCACTACCGCTTTACAGACGCCACCAAGATAACCAGGGAGTATTATGCGCACATTTATGCAAATAAATTCAGCAACTTAGATGAAATGGAAAAATTCCACTGAAGTCCAACTTACTAAAACTAAGACAAGAAGAAACAGAAAATCTGAAAATCTCTATATTTATTTATTATGGAACTTGAATTTATAACTTAAGGCCCACAAATCTCCAGGTCCAGATGGTTTCACTTTTTGCTTCTATCAAACATTGAAGGAAGCAATAATTCCAATGCTAGGCAAACTTTTTCAGAACACAGGAGTGAACGCTTCCCAAGTCATTTTAGGAGACCCAGAGTGAAGCTAATACCACAGCCTCGAAAGGGTGTCACGGGAAGGAGAACGTTACGGCCCAGTATCTGACATACGCAGCCGGAGCAGATCACAGCGGATAAAGCGATGTGATAGCGTGACCCCGACCCACGCATGGAGAAGCCAAGATTCCCAACTTTGGCTTAACATTGGCAAAAAAATCACTTTGTGCAAGTTACCACATTAACAGATTAAGGAGAGAAATTATATAACGATGCTGGTAGTTGTAGAAGATGCACTTACCCTATTGAATCTTTAATATGATTTAAAAATTAAAAGAGCACCCCAGTGAACTAGTAGTTTAAGGAAACCTCCTCCTACTGCAAAGGGAACATTCTAAAAAACCCACTAGCCAACATCACACGCTAGAGAAAGCCTGCACTCTCCCCTCAGATCTGGGACAAGGCCAAGCATTTCACCTCGCCGTATGTATTCCACGTGGCACCGCATGTATTCCACGTTGTTCTAAAGGTCATGCCCAGCGCAGGGGGCGGCTGAAGCAGCGCAAAGATTAGAGAGGAAGAAGTAAGTTGTTTTTCCTCTCAGGTGACATGACTCTATATATGAAACATTCTAAAGACTCTACCCCAACCCCCCCCCAGAAGTAATGTTAATTTAAACA
The DNA here is from genome assembly GCF_000260355.1 of Condylura cristata. Classification (NCBI taxonomy): domain Eukaryota; kingdom Metazoa; phylum Chordata; class Mammalia; order Eulipotyphla; family Talpidae; genus Condylura; species Condylura cristata. The sequence goes on from NW_004567114.1 coordinate 1,776,005, forward strand.
GGTTTCAGGATGTAAGGTCAGCATTGAGTTGTTTCTAGTGCTTGCAAAAAACAACTGAAAAATGAAATTTAAGTATAAACACTACCGAAGATGAGACGTTCACTACTTAAGAATGAATTAAGCAAAATGAAAAATTCCAAATAGCATGTCCATAAAACAGAGGGGACCTGAAGGAACAGACCCAGCTCACGGAACCTCATGGTTTAAGACCAGAGTCTCTCCGTGCTGATGTACACACAGACCCAACGCAGTCCCAGTCGGCGTCCAGCGGCCTTTCTTACGGAGGCTGGTAAGTCCATCTAAGACCCCACCCCCGTGACGGGTCTCCTGAGACCCAGCGCTCTCTCCATCTGAAGCAACAGCAGCCCAGAAAGCATCAGACAGTGTTCAGGGCCCTCAACTCAGGCAGAGGACCGAGAGGCGGCGAAGGGCGAGGAGACCCCTCACCCCAGCATTTCCCTGAGACACCTTGGGGGTTTTGTGCCATTTGGGGAGCCCAGGAAGCACCGGGCGGTGTCCCCGTATCCAGGATGAGGACCCAGGGGCACCAGGCCAGGATGGAGTGGGGGCCAGAGGACCCGCCAGGAATTCAGTTGAGTGTGTTGAGCACAGTCACCTCAGGAGACTCCCCAAGTGCAGAGATAGGCTGCGGGGGCCTGGGGGTGGCGTGCTCGGCTCCCACAGGCCCAGGAGCACTGTCCCTCCCAACCCCGTCTGGAAGGTCTCGCAATTCATGGAACCCCGTGATAGTCTTGGAAAACTCAGCCCAGCAGGGGAATAATTAGCCCCCATGGGGCTAGGACTCAGCGGAGGCCTGCAAACCCTCAAGCGTGACATTTTGGGGGGTCCCCGCACTGGCTGGCTGGGAGTCAGTGCCTCCCGTGTCTGCTCTGAGCACCGCTGCGTCCCCTGGGACCCTGGGCCTGGGCGAACTGCTCTGGTCCCCCCAGCAACTTGTAGCGACGAAGGCCACAGGAGCAAGGCGTCTGCAAGCCAACTGCTGCCCTGGAGCCGGGCTCCAGAATGAGCCTGCAAGTCCGGCAGCCAGCAAGGGGCGCCGCGGCTGGGCCTCGACCGGGGATGAGGCAAGCCAGCTCGGAGCAGAAGGACAGTCCCGTACAGGGCAGAAGAGTCACCGGGCCCAAACGTGCCCGGGTGCTGGGAGGCGCAGGCCAGCCGCAAAGCAGTGGCCACGGCTGCGCCCTGTTCCAGAGTTACGCCAGCCACGGAGGAACCCAGAAAAGCCCAGGGGCTCCCCCAGGCCGGGATGCCAGTGCTCGGGGCCGTCTCCTGACGGAGCACTGCTGTGGAGAGCCCTGCGCAAGAGAGGAGTGATCTCGGCAATAGGGCGGCGGCAAGCGCCCCACGCGCCCACGGGGCCCCGAGGTGAGCAGCCCCCATGGAGAGGAGCCCCCCGCCTGTGTCAGAAAACACGGCTCCAGGGGCAGCTCACTCTGAGTAGTCTGTAGAGGCGGCGTGATCCCGAAAACCCAGCAGGCCTCTGGGCAGAAGGAAAGGCTTGCTTCTAACATTCATGCGAAAGAGTTAAAATGGCCAAAACAAGTTTGAAAAATGAAAATGGAATCAAGGGACTAATTCTACCCGATCTCATGGCTTGCTTTAAGCGGTAGCCACTGCAGGCAGGTTAATGGGACAGAAGGGCGCGTTTACAGTCAGACCCACGGAGCAGAAGAAAGCTGCTTTGGACAGCCGTGCTGAAGTGGGGAGATGGTCTCCTCCATAAATGGTTCTGAATCAACTGAACCCCCAGACCTGTACTGAACTTTGCTGTTAAGCGCACCACGTCCAAAAAGTAACTCAAAATGGGCCCTAACCTTGAATGTAAAACCCAAAGCTATACCTCTTGGGAAGGAAAACCTTGATGAACACCTCTGTGGCTGTGAGTTCAGCAAAGAGGTCTTGGATGTGGCACGAAAAGAAGACAGTGGGGAAAGCAGACTTCGTGAAAAGGGAACCCCTGGCTGGCAGCCCCTCCAGCCCCCACCACCCCCTCAGCAGCGGGTTTCAGCTGCCCCTGCTCTGCCCCCCACTGTCCGGTGGAGCCTCCCACCCCCGCCTCTGGCCGGCTCCTCGGGTACATCAATAAACCTTTAAAAAACAAAGCGAAAGCACTTCCACAGGACGCCTGGAGGGCAGCAGCCTGGCAGGTTGGGAGAACGTGTGGCCCGAGCTCACACCGGTGAGGGCCATGTGGGGAATTCAGAGCCGCAGCGCCACGTCGAGAAATCAGCCCGACTTTTAAACCGGCCACGTGTTAGACGCTGCGAAGGCAGAGTCCCAAGTAGGGGCGCCCCAGACGCGTGAGCGCCACCACGACTCACCTCCGCAGCGGCGCTCACCTGCTCGGCCCGCTGGAGGGCGGCGCACCGGCGGGCGCAGGCGAACAGCGGAGAAACACCCCGCGGCTCCCCAGAGCGCGGGGCTACCCTGTGCTACCTCCGATCACGCCAGCTCCGACACCCGCACGGGAGGACAGGAGCCACCGGTCACCCGGGCCTTGTGCGTGGGCTGAGGGTTCTGCTTGGGGTAGCGGCTCCGCAGTCAGTGAGTGGATACACCCGCGTGCCCTGTGCCGGGGACTCCGCTGGCCGCCAGGGCAAACTGTAATAGCTCCCCAGCTTGGAAGGACTCCAAGTGATGAGGTGAGAGACATCGGACTCGAAGCCCACACGCGGAGTATGTGTGAGTCTCAGGACAGCCTAGCCTGCATTGGGGGAGAGGTGCGTGGTGGGGGGCTGGCGGAGGAACTCAGGGACCCCCCAGGGGGAAGGTTGGGAACGTGCAGGGGCTCATCGCTGATAATGTGATGGTACACAGTTGTGCCTGCGCTTCAGCCCTCCCTAACTGTACTCTAAACCATATGTGGTTAATCAAGTGGTTCAGAATGTTCTATGGAAAACACAAAAAACCTCGAAGAGCCAATACCGGCATGTAAAAGATAAACAATGTTGAGGAACTTACACTACTTGATTGGAAGAATCGCTAGAATGCTCCAGTAATTACTTCAGTATGGTATTGGCATGTGGTTAGACACACGGATCAGTGTAACAAAATAGAGAGTCTCGAAATAGCTTCACACATGCATGGCCAGGGGATGCGAGGACTCCAGCGTGAGTCCGTGGGGAAGGAACTCTCTCCAACAACTGAGACTGGAACAAATTGATATCCATATGGGAAAAAAGTGAATCTTGACTCCAATGTCATACCACACAAAAATTATTTTGATGTGTATCATAGACCTAAATTTAAAAGATAAATCATTGGAAAATATATTTGAGACCTTGGCACAAGCAAAGTTTCTTAAAGAGAACGGTAAAAAGAAATGGTAACCGTAAAAGAAAACATGCTACACTGAATCTAATAAAAATTAAAGATTCCTGCTCCTGCTCTGCTCATTAAAAGACTCCTTTAGTAAAATAAGAATGCAAGCGACAGATTGGGAGAAAATATTTACAACATATGTATTTGAAAAGTACCTATCTCCAGTACATATACAAAGCCCCTCAAAGAACCTACCTCAGCATGTACACAGCCCCCTAAAAGAATGCATTCCCGTATGTACATAAATCTCATAAAAGAACCTCTCTCTAGCATATATACAGATCTCCTACAAATGAAAACTGAAGCACTGGCCCGATAGAATATGAGCAAGAAATGTGCACAGAGGATTCACAAAAGAAGACATACAGATAGAGCAGAGTCTCGAGGCACGAGCCCGACTAGGGAGCACAGAAACACATTTAACACGACAGCGAGCTGACCCACTGCACACTCACACAGGAACTGAAATTAGAAGCGTACAATTCCAATGGTTGCTGAGGAATGAAGCAACTGGACTGCTCAGAAATTGCTGTGAAAGTGTCAAATGCTGTAACCAATGTGGCAATTCTTTGACAATTTCCTCTAAAGTAAGTAAATATACTGTTACCCCCTGCCCAAGTCACTTCACTGGAAGGTGCATTCCTAACAGATAAGAACATATAAAATCACAGAACACTTGCTTAGAATTATCTACAGGGGCCCTCTCCGATGGTGCAGCAGGTTAAAGCGCAGCACTGGGAAGCTGGCTGTGCCAGCTTGGGTGCGAGTTCGATCCCCGGCCGGGAAGTGGCCCACAGGGCCTGGCAGACCTCTCCTGTCTCACCCGCTGCTCCCCTCAGCAGTGTGCTTCGTCAGTCTGCCTGTTCTGATCTCCACTGACTGTGGTGAATCCTCTCATTGTTCCTGCACCTCTGGCCTGTACCCTAGTTCTATATGCATAAATAATGCATCTTTAAAAAAATTATTTGCAGAAGTTTTATTCATAATAGCTAGAAACTGGACATAACCCAAATGCCCATCCAAGGAGAATGGATAAACAAATTGTGGTTTGTTTGGATAGGGAAAAACTATTCCGCAGGAAGAAAAAATGTCTGACTGATACTTGCAGTGACAGGGATGCACAGCCAGAGCATTAATTTGAGTGAATGAATCTAAAACAAAATCAGTGAGTGCCATGCAGTTCCACGAGGCCTGTATGAGCACAGTGCTTGGGACCTGCGGCAGCTCTGGGGTCGCAGACATGTTCTCAGTGTTGATTTGGGAGTTGGATAATTTGTCAAAATTCACTCAGAACCTGTGTCCTTACCATCTGTACTTTTTATTACATGTGACTTATGCCTCAGAGAAAAGAGTAGTGTGAAAAAATAGAACAGTCATGGATATATGTTCTCCTGAAGAGACACCATTTAGACTACATGAAGCCACAGCCAATGACACTGGCGGAAACTAGATAAGTCAGTGGTTACAGCTGGCCTTCAGCATTTCCTCTCAGACCCTGGCCAGGTAATAGATCAAGTAGTAAAAAAGGAGACAGATGATCTCAACGGACACTTCTTCAAAGAAGACATCCGGAGGGCGACGGACACACGGAAACGCGCTCCTCGTCACGTCTCATCCGGGAAATGCCAGTCAGAACCTCGGGGACAGGCCACCTCACTGGTACCAAAAGGACCAGACACAACAATGTTGGTGAAGGTGTGGAGAGGGGAGGGCCTGTGCGTGCCCTGCCGATGGGAGGTAGACTAGTCCGCTCCACAGAAAACATGCCGGAGGCTTCTCAAGTGTTAACGCAGCTATGCAGGATCCAGCCGTGCCAGCTCCAGGTGGCTGGAGACTCCTGAAAGCACTAGCTGAAGGGTGTTTGCACTCCTGTGTTCACTGAGCCTGGCTTATGGTTGGCGTAAGAAACAGCCAGGGCCTGACAGCAGACGAGGGCCGAGGAGGACAAGGGCTCTACCCACAGCCGGACAGTGCTGCTCAGCCAAGACAAAGACCAACCCTGGCCGTTTGCAACAGCGTAGATGGCGCCGGAGGGGATGAAGCTGAGGGAGTAGGTCGCCAGGAGAAAGACAAACACCAGGTGGTTTCACTCACTTGTGGGATATAAAGACAAACACGAAGGACCAGACAAAACAAGCCCTTGAAATCTGACTACACCATTGAGGCTACCAGAGGGGAAGGCTGGGATGGGAAACAGGAGGAGGAGCCCCGAGGCCAGTGAGGGCCCTTGGTAATGGCGTAGTGTGCCAATGCCCACCTGCAGAGATGTATCCCTAACTCCACACAGCGTACTAAACTGTTCCCTCCATAGAAACACAATACGATTTAAAAGATAAAGCAGGGCCCTCCCTGGTGGTGCAGCGGGTTACAGCACAGCACTAAGACGCTAAAGCCACTCAGCATGAATTTGATCCCCACCCAGGAGGTGACCCACATGGCGCGACAGACCGCGCCTGACCCGCCCGCTGCATCAGTCGGCCTGTTCTGCTCCCCGCTCTGTCTCTGGTGAATCCTCTCACTGCCCCTGCACCTCTGGCCTGTACCCCAGTTCTGTATGCATAAATAAATAAATCTTTTTAAGAAATATAGCAAGGACTGTTAGAGATACAAAATTGGAATAACCTCCTAAAGGATAGCTCTTAAATAGAATAGCAAAAACATTCCCCTCACAAAATCCTCAGGCTTAGAGAAAGTTTAAATGAGAATTCTAGCAACATTAAGGATCAGATAAATACTCTTAGAGAATGTGTTCCAGAAGACAGGAAATAAAAAATAAGGGAAATCTGCCCAACTCACTTTATGTGGTTAAAACAACATTTAATCTAAATTTGAATGTGGCCAATATAAGAAAAAAAAATGGTTTTATTTCACTCCTAAAAATAGAGGCAAATTTCTAAATAAGCTGCTAGCTAATTAATCCGACAGTATCTTTTGAAAAATGATCTAGTCAAGTTTATTCTAGGAGTGTAAGAATAATTTAACATCAGAAATTCTGTTAATGTTATTTATCATATTATCGGACTAAAGGAGCAATATGACTGTCAACAGATGCAGCGCAGTATCTGATAATGTGCGACATCTTTTTGTGTTATGAAAATTTTTCAGGGCACTGACTAAAACCAAACATTTTTTAATGGGCTAAGAGCTTTGTATACTGTGCTTACAGCACACCTATAAATTAGATGTATTTCCTATAATGTGGGGAACAGAACAGAAAAACCACAGAGATTCCAGCTACTCTGCAGACTTCAGCTAATGCCATCACATGAGAAAATGAAAGGATAGGAAGGGAAGAGGAAAGAGACACAGCTGTCATTTTGCAGAGATTATATCTCATCTACATAGAAACTCAGCAGAATGAACAGAAAATTGATTGGAACTAATAACAGTTTAGCAAGATTACTGAATACAAGATCAACTTACTAAAATTAGTGCCTTTCCTCTACACCAGTATTAGCCAATTAAAAATATAAAAGAAAAAAGATACAACCCGAAGAAGAGCAAAAACTATGAAGTATCCAGAATTTAAGCCAGACCCCCTCCAAAAAAATGCAGAAAAACTTTCTAGAGGAAAAAATGGAAACTGAAGAAATGAGGTAGCACAAAACTCACATGAACACAATGGGAAGATAAAACCAAAAATAATTAAAGAACACCAATCAGCCTTGCTCAGGCTTTCCCCTGAAACCATAGCCTGACCCAGGAGGGGTGGGCACAAGGACCGGAAACCACGGCCTGACCCGGGAGGGGTGGGCACAAGGAGCGCCGCGATGCACGAGCCCAGCCAGCGCACAGCTCTGCAGCCCAAGGGACACACACTCCAGCTCAAGAAGGCCGGTGGAGCTCTCGCCCAAGTGCTTTATATAAGGGGAAAGGGTGGGCTGGTCAATCCGATGCAAATGAAGCATTCAGTCAGTGCGGTTCTGATTGGTGGAAAGTTTGTCGAGAGTGGTGATTGGTGGGATTTCAATCCCAGGCTTGGCTTGTGGGTGTGGTCTGCCTGTAGAGCCTCTGCCCTGCCCCCCCCACCCCCAACATGGGCTCACTTGCCGTCGCATTCCCTGGCATGTTTGAACATGCCTCGACGTACCAGACAGCCCCGGACAGCCTCCTGGCCCTTTGTGGGTGTCACCCAGACGGAGGACCCGTGTTCCTTTTCTTCTTGTTTTCTTGGCGTGTATTTTCCCACAGTTCTGGAGGCCGTTCTGGAGCGGCCTCTGCCCTGGCCTGCAGGAGCCACAGAAGAGCTGCCCAGTCCTGTCGCGATGGCCCCCCTCTCGCGGCCGCGTCTAACCGGAATTACCTCCCAAAGCCTTATCCCAAACACCACCACATCAGGGACCTGTGTTCCCACAGAGGAGTGGGGGTGCGGTCCCCTTTGCCTCCGGGGTCCTTGGCTTCAGCTGGCCATGCGGACTGCCACCAGCACGTCCAGCCCCTCCTGCACCTGCGTCCTTCCTTCAGGAAGGGCTCAGGCTCTTCTTGAGGGCTGCCCTGGTTGGGTCCAGTCCACCAGGGAGGTGGGCGGCCCTTTGGAGGCAGACATTGATAGCCTCATCACCGCTGGAGCCCGTCACCACAGCGTGGACTTGGGGTTGGGCTCTGCAGAGGACTGGGCAGGGCCTTGTTCAGGTCCCACTCCCGCACCCGGCATAAGACACGAGGGGTGCTGAAGACAGCGCCTTCACCCCGAAACACGGCACATCACGGGTGGGCCACCCACCAGGAGAGAAGGGGCCATCCGTTGCAGCTTCAGTCCAGGGAACAGTGACTCCTGGTAGAGGGGAGCTGGGTGGGCTCATCCCACACACAGGGAAACGGCCCATGCCGAGTGCCCGCGGGCAGCAGGACTCTGGAGTGGACAGAGGAGGGCACGGGCCTGTGACCCGCCCTGTGCGGGGACTCCTGAAATAGGCCCTTCACCCGGGGCCGGCTGGGCCTTCGGACCACGTCGGATGACGGGTGATGGGAGCAGCCTCCGCCAACAGGCCGGTGCCCGGCGGGAAGGGAGACTGACCAGTCTGGGCTGGATGAGCGGTTGTTGTCTTGGACACGTAGAGGCTGGTGCTTCTATAAGACACTGCCACGAGGCTGGACTCTGAAGGCTAACGAGCAGCGAAGGCCACTCCTGTCGCTGGCCGTGTGGGGTAACAGACAAGACCCAGACGCCAGTTTTGTACAGTCCTGGGGGGGCAGCACAGGTGTCCTGTGCTGCACGGCAGGGCCCTCGGGACGCTCCTCGGTGCGCGTGCGTGGCTGGGCTCGGGCCCCGAGGGCCCCTGCGTGGCGGCCCTGCAGGGGACCATGTCCACTGGGAAGGGTCAGCTCGTGACGACGCCCCACACAGAGGTCTGCAAAGCTGTCCCAGCGCGAGCCGGCAGTCTACACCGCGACACGCAGCGAGACCACGAGCCAGCAGTCTACACAGCAACAAGCCGCAGGACAGATTTTGAGGCATATTGTTGAATGAGAAAAGCAAGAAACAGGAGCTTTATAGCACAACAAAATGTACTTGCAACGGAAACAATACTTAGCTAAAAACAACATTTACATGTTGTTCAGCGTTAAGTATGTGCCCAAGAACATATATGAAGCAGTGCCGGGGAGGGTGGGGGCTGGGGTGCACGCGACACTACCGCCTGGAGTGGGGGAGCCTGTGGGGGCCGAGGGCTGAGGGGGAGACCGGCGTAGCATCAGAACGCAGGTGCAGTTGTGAACATGGCTGAGATGCTTCCGGCCAGGTCGGTGACCCTCCCCGAAAGTCACCCCAGAATGGCTGGCCACCCTCCTCCTCGGGCGGGGGCCTTTAGGGGTCTGCAGGCCTTCTTCAGGGAGGGTGCAGGAAGGTGGGTGAGGCATGCTGGGGGCTGCTGGCGGCTGGCCTCGGGTGCCCTCTCCCACTGTCTTCTGCCAGAGGGATGTGGGCTCTACCCCGCTGATGCCCACACTTACTCTCCCGGTGGGGCTCGGGTGGATGTCTGGGCATCACTTTCGGGAAGCAGCTTTAAGCACAGCTGGGCATTTCTCGACGACCTGAGGTCAGTGATGCCAGAGAGGAGCCCTCGCCTGCTCCCAGGACTATGTCCGTGGGGAGAGCCATTTGCGGGGACCCTGGGCTGAGGGGGCACAACCATACTGGTCAGAGCCTCCACATGCCTCTCTATCACCGTCTCCCCTCGGCAGGCTGACACGGGGCCTCGGCTAGGTCTCGTCTGTTCTTTTGGGTAACCCTGAAAATTCTGAGTTGACCAGGGATGGACAGTCAAGAAAATGCAGGTTGACTGCCCAGCCCCCAGGCTGGTCACAGGGATGGGCATGGCCACCCACGTGGGATGTCACTGTCCATCCTGTGATGTCTGGATAGGCAGAATCTGGCCCTTGGGCCCCATGGCAGGCGTGCAGGGGCCCTTGGGAATGGCATGTCGGGCAGAAAATGAGGTGGTGACTAATGTCCACCCCAGGGCTGCAATTACTTAATTTTTCTGGGTGATCAGCGTGATGATGAGGGGTCCTGGCTGGCTTGGGCTGATGGGTGCACTTGATGTGAAGGGCTTTCCCTGATGAGCACCTCACCACCCCAGCCGCCACCCCCAGGCCAAAGGGGGGAGGGGAGCGGGCCTTCTTCACTCTCCTGGGACGGGGACCCCCTCACTCTGTCTTCAGGCCCAACTTTGTCCCCACTTAGGGCTGAATTGCATCCCTGCGAAAAGGATCCTCGTAAGGGTGGCCAGGACAGTCACAGGAGAGGAAGGAGAGACGGAGCCTGAAGGTGAAATCGGCTGGTCTCCCCAGGTGGGCGGAGGGCTCCCCAGCATTTTGTGGGGCTCCTGTGGCACAGCTGAGGCTGCAGAGGGGGCACTGTCCAGCCGCGCTCTCCGCAGGAGCCCCGCCCAGGGTCAGCAGGAAGGCCTCTTCACAGCCCTCTCACGAGCTGGCCCGTGGCTGCCATGGGGCCCAGCGTGCCCATGGCCTCTGCCCAGCTGTTTCCCGTCACTGAAATGCGGCTCCTTGCTGTCCCAACCCCACAGGACCTTATTCCTCTCATGGCCAGGGAGCTGGAGGGGGCTTCTCTGACCTTGGCCGGCGCACGGGTGCGTGACGCTGCCTCAGGACCTGAGGTTGAGTCAAGTGGTGACCCCGCCTTGGGACCAGGCCTGGCGAGGGGAGGGCGCAGGGGATGGTCTGTGTCCAGGCCTCAGTCCTGCCTGGGGCTGTGGCAATGCCAGGTCTGTGCCTGTGATGATTCTGCACCCCAGCCCACCACGACTGGACTTTGGGGACAGTTTCCTCTGTTTCCATCCTGCGCCCACTTTTGTGTCTCCTCAAGTCCCTGACTGTCTTCTAATCCTACATCCCACATGCTCCTGGGGACGGGCCCTCCTGGGCTGCCAATCCCAAGGGGCCATGGCCCCTTGCTCTCAGGCCTGGCGAGCCCCAGGGCTGCAGATAGCGCTGGGCGGCGCAGCAGGGGCAGGGCAGGAGGATGGCACAGGCTGGCGGGAGAGCGTCCGGAATGTGCCTCTGGGCCTCTGGCCGCCAGAGACTGAGGCTGGTGGGCTGCCTGGGGGGCCTGGGGGAGCCCGCGTCCAGGCTCTGGAGGCGGATGCTTGAGAGCCAAGTCCACCAAGCCAGTGCCAGCTTGCCAAGTCCCAGCGAGAAGCGCAGCTTGTCCTTGGCTGGGCAAGCGCGGGCACAGTCAGGCACCCTCTGTCTGCAGCACGTCGGGGTGGCGGGTCAGGACCAGCACGGAGCTGGCACGGGCAGAGCAGAGGTGGCCGGCAGTCGGGCGACTGCAGCCGAGATAGCCCCCTGGCCGTCCGTTGCACAACATCCGGCCCTGCCCGCCCGGTGGGAATTCTCTGGAGACGGCTGGGTGCTGACCTCACTCCTCGGAAATCCACCGACTGGGCGTCCGCCCCACCCCCACGCGGTGGAGAGGGCCGGGCCTCACCAGCCTGCCCCTGCAGGCCCCTCAGCACCTTCCAGGTGGCCAGGGTGCTCCTGGACGATACAGTCTCACCCGAGTTTGACTGGATTCAAGCCGTGACTCTTGGGGCGCCCCTGGGCCCCTAGAGTGACCTGAGTCTCTGTGCTCTAGCCTGCCTGCACGGGATTCACAAGGCACACCGGAAGGCAATTAAAATAGAAGAAAATGAGAGGAACTCCCAACACCCATGCCTCGGAAGAGGCTTCCTCAAGGCCCCCGGTGGTGGGCAGAGCACCTGGACACAGGTGCCAGGCGACGCAGCTGGGCTGGGTGGGGGTGGAGGCTGGTTCTGCTCGCTGGCCCAGCTCCTTGGAGGCTGAATTTCAGAACAAGGGACACGGGTGGGGGTGAGTCGGCCCACACCTGACAGAGGCCTCCTGCAGGCTGACAGTGGCCGCTGGGACAGAGGGAACGCCTGGGCGTGGTGGCGAGGGCGGCGGGAGAGAGCGGGCACCCTGCAGGGGCAGGAACAAGGGGCCCACGCTTGCCACTGCTCAGCCCACGGGCTGTCAGGGAGCTGGGTGATGATCCCACAGAGAAGATGCCCTGTCTGCATGGAAGGGAAACTGAGCCAGGGGCCAGGGAGACAGACAGGCCCCCAGGTGACAAACGAGCAGGGGCCACTTCCCACCCACTGCCCGGGCCCAGGAAGCTGCCTCACACCAGAACAGGGAGGGCTCCATTAGGGAGCTGGGCGAGAAGGGGGCCCCGCTGATCCGTGTGGGGGAGAGGGGCTCCAGGCTTGTGAGGTGCTGGCTTTTCCCTTCTGGACAGAGCCTGTCCACCCACTGCAGCACCATCTCCCCTCCCGCCCTGCCCCGACAGTGGGCTGGGAGGACAGTGATTATGCCATGGGTGGTGCAGGGTCAGGGCGGGCGGGGTGCGCTCTGCTCCCAGCACCACTAGGCTCAGCACGCTGATGGGGGCTTCACCCAGCAGGCCTCCCCCACCCGCCCAGCTGCCCCACCCCATCAGTGAGGTGGGGTGAGGGCTCCTGGGTGAGGGCTCCTGGGAGAGGGGCCCTGGGTGAGGGACCCCTGGGTGAGGGCTCCTGGGTGAGGGCTCCTGGGTGAGAGCCCCTGGGTGAGGGACCCCTGGGTGACGGACCCCTGAGTGAGGGGCTCCTGGGTGAGGGACCCCTGGGTGAGAGCCCCTGGGTGAGGGGCCCTGGGTGAGGGGCCCTGGGTGAGGGGCCCCTGGGTGAGGGACCCCTGGGTGAGGGCCCCTGGGTGAGGGCCCCTGGGTGAGGGGCCCCTGGGTGAGGGGCCCCTGGGTAAGGGACCCTGGGTGAGGGGCCCTGGGTAAGGGCCCCTGGGTGAGGGACCCCTGGGAGAGGGGCCCTGGGTGAGGGACCCCTGGGTGAGGGGCCCTGGGTGAGGGGCCCTGGGTGAGGGGCCCTGGGTGAGGGACCCCTGGGTGAGGGGCCCTGGGTG
>NW_004567114.1:1789207-1789804 GCF_000260355.1 Condylura cristata
GGGCCCCTGGGTGAGGGACCCCTGAGTGAGGGCCCCTGGGTGAGGGCCCCTGAGTGAGGGCCCCTGGGTGAGGGGCCCCTGAGTGAGGGCCCCTGGGTGAGGGACCCCTGAGTGAGGGGCCCCTGGGTGAGGACCCTCTGGGTGAGGGCCCCTGGGTGAGGGACCCCTGAGTGAGGGCCCCTGGGTGAGGGACCCCTGAGTGAGGGGCTCTGAGTGAGGGCCCCTGGGTGAGGGACCCCTGAGTGAGGGGCCCCTGGGTGAGGACCCCTGAGTGGAGGTAGCCGCTCAGGGCAGTCGTGGGTGATCTTCCTTGCTCACAGCTGTTCTTCCTTTCAGATTTGATGTCCTGGGGCCGGGGGCCGGCGGGGGACAGCTTTACTGGCTGGTGGCACCCTTCCAGCCCTGTGCTGCCCAGACCCTCACCTGGGCTCCGGGGCCGGCGATGCCCGCACTGCATGCCCTCCTCGCATCTGGAGCCGAAGGGCCCCTCCCGGCCCCGGAGCCCTGTGACCGGCCTTGTCCGGGTGTCTCCCCACAGCCGCTGCCTCTTTGCTGCCTGGCCCGTGGCAGTCCAGACCTGAGGGGCCCCCGCTGGCT
>NW_004567114.1:1790414-1800381 GCF_000260355.1 Condylura cristata
GGCGCAGCTGGGGGTCCCTGGCCCCGCCCCCCGCCTTGTCCTGTGGTTGAGCAAAGCAGTGCTTTAAAGGGAATTTATTTTTCCGAATTGCAGAACAAAGAACAGAATGTTTAGGAAGAAAGCACACTGCTTACATTTGAAAAAAATTAGCAGCGTTATATAATGAAAGGCGCTGGAGGGTGACTCACCCGGCTGACATACATCCTTGACTAGTTTGTGAGATGCTCATAAAATTACATCCTGTTAATTTAAGGCTTCTTATGCTAATTTTCAGTCAATTTTATTTGCCTACGAAATTTATTGGTGGCCTCCAGGGTAACAGCGGGTCTCGTCCAAGTATGTGGGATCCTTGTTAAAAACGCCGCTCGAGGAACGTAAAACAGCGGCGGGCGGAGGCAACCCGCGAGGGGTGGGGCCGCGCGGGGTGGGGGCGGCTGCACGGGGTGGCCTGGGGCTCGGAGCGGCCTTCAGGGACCGGCTCCCAGGACTCCAGGCCAGAGCCGCCGCTTCTCAGGGAGGAAGCTGAGACCAGCGCCGGCGCTTGCTGGGTGTGCCAGGACATGGGCGCCTACAGCCCGCGGGAGGAGGCCTAGCCAGGAGGGGCCCCCGGTGGGCCCCCACACAGAGCAAAGGGAGGGTGGCGCCGGGGTCCTACTGTGGTGAGGCCTGACACTCTGCTGTTGCCATGGGAAGGTTCCAGTGGGGACCCTGTCCCCGGCGTGGGGCTGCAGAGCAGGACAGGAGGGGTCGCCTGTGTCCAGGCCACACCTGCGGGCTCCCAGCGGCACTGCCTATTCCTGTCACCTGCTCTCCAGGGGCCGTCCGTGTGGCTCTGGGAGGGTTAGGTTAAGGGTGGCCCAGACGCCTCTTTCCTGCTGACCGGTCAGTGATGGCGCGACAGTGATGGACGGCAGGTGGTGGTGGACAGTGGGCGGTGGTGGATGGTGAGAAGTGATGGATGGCAGGGCAGTGATGGACAGCCCCTGCTCCCCTCCCACCCCAACAAGGCTCACCCAGGTAGTTCATGCCCAGACTGATCCCACAGGCCAACCACAGGGCAGGCCTGCGCCAGGGCCCTGCGGGCTGAGGGCCGGGGCCGGAAGGAGGCAGGCTCCCTGTGGTGCCAGCCTGGCCGCGGCAGGTGGCACTGGCTGCCTGTGGCTTGGCCCTTGAGCCCCGCCTCACCCTCCCTCAGCCACGGGGCTGGCTGGCCAGCACAGGGGTGCTCACCAGGGACTCTGCCCCACCAGGCATCGCCCTTTGCTCCCTAGGGGTCAGTAGACACTTGCTGCTGGATCTGCAGGGTGGGGGTCTCACAGGAAATCACAGTGGCCCTCCTGGGGCTGCAGACCCCAGGGTTTCTGCTGGGACAGCCCAGGTGGCCCCGTGGCGCCTCACTGGCACTGTCCCTGGGCCCTGCTGAGGACTCCCGCGTCCACACGCTGGGCCCTCCCTGCATCCAGCGGCTGCTGTCTGGCTTGTTCCCTGTCCGTGAGCCCCCGGTTTGCTTGACTAGCTCTTGTTTACATTCCTTCTCCTGCCTCCTCGTCCAGGATCCTCCTCTCCCTCCATCCCCTCTTCCGCACACCATCCCTGAGTCCTGCTTCAGCACCAGTTTCTGCAACTTAGATTGGGAGGCAGCTCTTCCTGGCCACCCCCATGGCGAGCTGGTCAGCTGTGCCCCTCCTGTGCAGGGGGTGACCTGCAGAACGCCTGAAGGCATAGCAGGAAGATCTGTGGGGTGGAGAGCGCCCAGCTCAGACACGAAAGCACCAGCCATGAACGGAACAAAATCAAACTTAGATTTTGTGAAACTTAAGGGCCTTTGCATCTTGAGACCCTGTTTAGAGGAACAGAAAGCGAACCATGGTCTCCAGAACAGACAGTGATGTCTCCTAGCTCCCTCGTATGAAAACAAGCAGTCTACTGAGCAAGACGTCTCAGCCCAGGAAGGAGAGGGCGGCGGGCTCTTGAGAACACATGCGGTGTCCTCACTCCAGAGAAGCATGAGGAAAACACACCACAGCCTACCGGAATAGCCGAAACCAGAGGAGAAACAGAGTGCCCATTCCAGAACATTCCAGAAAGGAAATGGAGATAACACCAAATGCTGGCAAAGATGCAGGCAAGTGGGATTCCCCTCCTCTCACTGGGTGGGCACAGTGGCACAGCCCCTCTGGATAAGTTGGCCATTCCTTTAAAAACTGGACACTGCCTACCCCGTGACTCACCGCTGTGCTCCGGGCTGTCGAGCCCAGGAAAGTGAGGACTGATGCCCACACAAGCCCCTTTGCCCAGGGTGCAGAGCTGCTGTATGGTGAAAGGCAAACTCTGGAGGCCCAGATACCCTCAGAAGGCAGATGGGCAGCTGAGCCATGGTCACTGAGCTGTGGAATACTACACAGCAGTGAAAAGGAGCAGCCTGTGGGCACACACGTGCAGGCATGGATGGGTCTCCAGGGTGTCCTGCTAGTGAGAAAACCTGTCTCAGAGTTGTACGTGACTCATTAGAGAGCTAGAGCACAAATCGGTGGAGACGGGGGAGGGAAAGAGCCAGGAGTGGAAAACTGGGAGAAGAGAGGCCTGCAGGAGACGCTCTGTCTCTTGATTGTGGTGGTGGTCACACGAATGTCCATGTGTTAAGAGGGCAAACAAATGTCCCTGTGTTAAGAGGGCAAGGAACTCACACACACGCACACACGCTGCCCACAGAGTTGCACACACTGATGCACACCTACTAGGGGCTGATCCTGGAGTGATGGGTGCGGGAGCCCCGGGAGGTGATTAGACTGGGGGTGGGATTGAGCTCCCCGGCAAAGATGCAGAGAGGTGCCCCCTACTAGCAGAGGCAGCCGGAAGAAGAAGGCCTTCACGGGCGACCCGGCCAGCCCTGGTCTCGGACTGCAGTCTCCAGCCAGACATTACCATCAGGAGGAAACGGGTATTTAGGACTTCTCTGCACTATTTCTGCAGCTTCCTGTGAATCTATAATTATTTCCAAAACAGAAACAAAAAACAAGGGAAAATAAGTCAGTGCGGACTGGGTCTGGAGGGCTCCCTCGGTGGGCAGGCGGGTGCCACGGTGACGCCCGCACGCGGGCCCCTGGAGGGCGCGTGTGTTCCCACAGCCCAGGCAGGTCGGTCGGGCCGGTCAGCCCCTGCGAGGCGTGGGCAGGTGGGACGAGGGGCCGGCCCAGCTCGCACCTGCTGGGCCCAGGATCCGAGCCCCGGCGGGCCTGCAGGCGCCTGCGGCGTGAGGCCGTGAGGGGGGAGGCAGGCGGGCCCCCAGCCCGGTCGGAAAGCCAGCCCAGCACGGGGCCCTGGCCGTGTGGACGTTTTGCCCGGGGAGGGTGTTCGGGGGCTGCAGCGCAGCCAGCCCGGCCTCCCGGCAGAAGACGCTCAGCAGTCTCGCCTGTGCTACGAGCACCCACTCTCCCAAGTTACATGAGGACACAATTTATCTTTAGCCCGAAGCCACCTGCTTGCTAATCTGTTTCTGTGTACCCGATTGATCCCCTCGTCCTTACATTAGCTGGAGAAACGACTGACTTTATTTAAAGCTATCAGCTTGTCGGAGGGGCCGGCAGGGCTGGCCGGGCGCAGGGCAGTGGGGTGAGCAGTCCGCGCCAGAGGTGCCCGGGGGCCATGCCCAGTTCCCCGTGGGTGGGCAGCTCCCGCAGACCCTGCAGAGACTCCCCCGTGGTCACTGAAGCTGCTGGTTCATTTATTTTAACATTTTAACATCTTGGCCTTCTAGATGAGACCTCCAAAGAAACTGTGGAGGGCTTATACTGGACGCTGCCCAGTGGTGGCTAAACGAGAACTAGCTGATGCCTTAGACTCTCCAGGGTTTGAGCCTGAAGGGGAGCAGGTGGCACCTGCGTTTGCTGAATCGCCCCCAGACCCCCCCCCCGGCCCCCGCCGTGTTCCACCAAGACCGGGCAGCGCAGGCTGCACAGATGCTCGCCCCCCCCAGGTCTACTATGTGTTTTGAACTCCTTCCTACTCTTCCACAGAAGTCAGGATCCGCTGTGAGTCACATTCCTGCACGGGCTGAATTAAAAAGAAAAAGTGCCACCGCGTGAAGGCGGGTGTGCCCGTGAGAGCCTGCGGGCGGGGGCATCCGTGTCTGCCGGGCGTGCACTCTGTGCGTGTGGGCTCACGACGTGTCCTGGGGCTCTGGCGCTCCGCAGAGCCCTCACTGCCACAGCCCTGTACCTATGAAGCAGCAGCTCCCCACTCCCCCTCTCTGCACGCCTCACCTACTGCCTCAGCCACGGCTGTGCCCACGCTGGCCCTTTCACGCCAGCCGAGTCGCACATGCTGGTCGTCTGTGATGGACTCCCTCCACTTACGTTGTCAAAGCTTACGTGGGTAGCAGCAGGGGTCAGCACAGCCTCGTGTGAGTCGAGGACATCTTGGTCGATGATGGGCCACGCCCATGCATTGATCCAATGGGCTGCTCCAGCAACAGGGGCTCGGTGTGGTGGCCCTACCTTCCAGGTGTGTGTGATTAAGCACGGTGACTTTTGGGTACTGATGACACTGACCAACAGCGCCTTTCTTGGAAGGGACCCCGATTATTTAGAGATACCTAACTGTGTGTTCCTTTTTACTGCTGCATAATATTCCACTGTGCTGTTAGAGCTCTTTTGATTAGTCCTTCCATCCTCCAGGCTGCCTGGGAAACACACAGGCTCGGCAATATCCTCAAAGGCCTCCAGGAGGCGAGCGGTGGGGCAGACCCTTTGTGTGCCTCCACACGACCCCTTGCCCAGAAGGGCGCCTGGCACAGAGTTGGCGCTCACTGACATTTTCTAGATGGGCTGAATGCCTGTGCATGGAGTGCCCGAGTCTCCAGAGGGGGGAGGGCAGCTCTAGACCTCAGGCGTTGCCCATTCGGGAGAAAGGATGCAAGGCTCTCTGGAGTCCTGGGCTGCGTCGCCCTGGGATCCAGCTAGTTCCTGCTGCTGCGCTCATGTTTCCACATGTGTGCTGACTGGAAACGGCACAAGTGGCAGCCATGGAGGCCGACACCAGGCTCACTGGCCAAAGTCGAAGCGTGGCAGGCCTGTTCCTTCTGGGGCTTGGGTCAGTCTGCTTCTTTGCCCTTTCCAGCCCGGTTCCCTGGGTCCAGGAGGAAGACAACTCTGGCTTTACTCTCTTGACCCCTCCATGTCCCGCTTGGGACTCTGGTTGGATGCGCTGTGGGGCTTCTTATTGGCCCCAAGAGCACTCTGCTCAGGAGGGGAAGCGGCCTCGGAGGAGAGGAGTCATGCAGGGGCCGTGTGTCTGGGCACGGGCTGGGGCCCACCTGTGCCTTCCCGACTCGGAGGCTGATGGCGGCCCCCACTGTGCGCACAGGAGATTTGGGTGAAATGCAGAAACTTCAGGGCACCAAGAAAGCTGATGAATTTGGCATATTTAAATCAATCCTTTTCAGGAGCTGAAAGATACGGTTAGTTCAGTCATTAATGTAAGTGTTGGGAGAGCTTTCTCAGAACAGCGGAGCGTGTGGTGATGATATCGGTCAGCTTCTCTCTCAGGCAGGGCGGGGAACTGCCAAAGGACAGGCACCATCTGGAGCCATCAGGGGAAACATCTTTGTTGCTGAGTCGAGCACCCGAGCGTGTGGGCTCCGTGGAGGGGGGGGTACACAGACCCAGCCAGCGGCCGAGAAGACACGCGTGTGTGGGCGCCTTTCCCAGAGACGGGCTGGTGCACCCAGAGAGACCGACAGGCCCGCAGCGGCACCCATCTCCTCTTGGTCGCGAGTCCTTGCTCATCAGGGTCCCCTGGGAGGCACCCAGGTTGAGTGGCCCAGGACACTGTGGGAAAGCCCCAGAACACGTGACTCCCTGACCAGGAAAACTACCCTCTCCCTCAAGCAACGGGAGTTTCAAGGGTCCAAGTCTGAGCACAGGGCAGGGCAGTGCATATACAACCACATATGGCCATACATGGCCACACGTGACCACATGTGACCACGCAAGCCACACAAACCACACGTGGCCACACAGAACCACACGTGTCCACAAAGACCCATACACGGCTACACATGAACACACATAGATGCACATGTGGTCACACGTGGACACACACAGCCACACGTGACCGCATAAGCCACATGAACCATATGCGGCCACATAGAACCACACGTGGCCACAAGTCCACACATGGCCACACAGAACCACACATGTCCACAAAGGCTACGTGTGAACACACAGAAACGCACAGAGGCATGTGTGACCTCACACGTGGTCGCATCTGGCTACACGTGGCCGACCATGTAGAAACACATGTGCCCTCATGCAGCTGTACACTGCCACAAGGAAACTCATGTAGCCACACGTGGCTGGGGCCTGTGAGGCCAGGACACCGCAGGCTGCAGATGGACCCCAAGGGCCAGGCCGGCTTCCAGCAGCGTGCAGTGAGGCAGCCCCTCCTGCCACCTCCCCACCCCCCGCTGTGTGGCCGCCAGGTCTGGCTCAGGGCAGGGTGCCTCGCCTTCTCTCCCCGTGCCCCCTGCAGGAAGCTGTGCTCCGTGCCCTGGGGCGTGAGCCACTGTCTCCACTCTGGCTGCCTGTGCAGGCCAGTTCTCCTGCCGCGGCCGTCTCTGCTCGTGTGCGGGCCGGTGCCGCCACCACCGCACCCCTGGAGCGGGTGCTAGCTCGGTGCCCCATGCACGCCCCCGCAGGGGAGGCAGGGCCGCCAGGAAGACGGGCCCTAGCCCGTCACCACGGCCGCCACCGGTGACTGACTCGTACCTGACCCCAGCTCTTGGCCGGGCAGGGCACGCCCTGTTCACCCCGTCACCCCTGCTCGTCCAGCTGTCAGGACACTGGCAGTGGCGCCTCCTCCTCCACGGCCCCCACGGGCTCAGCTTCGGCTCTGGACAACCCACAGGCAGCGGGAAGAGAGGCCACGGCCTCGGCTGGTGATGAGGCAGGAAGCCCTGCCCCGCCTGCCTGCTCGGAGCTGGCGGGGGCTTCTGGGTGCAGGAGGCACCCTCGCTGGCTGGGGGGCCCAGACCCCGTCCACCAGGCAGCATGGCCAGAGCTCAAGGAGACGTTGGCCAGTTTGGTTTGGAGCACCAGCAGTCCCTCACGGGCTTGGGGCCGCCCTCCCCGCAAAGGACGCGTGGAGGCTCCCCATGGAGCACACAGCTCGGCAGCCGTGGCTCTGATGGCTTCTGCCAGGGGCTTTCTCAGTCAGGAGAGAAAGCGGCTAAGGGGGATGGCTCTGGGCCCCTCCAAAGACACAGACGCGCCCGGGCCTGGCCTGGCCCTGGCCACACGACTGTCCACAGGCGGCTGCAGGTGTGGCGGCTTAAAGCAGGTGCGGTCGGGCTTGTGAGAGCCCAAGCCACACATACAGAACCTCAGCGGTCACATCTGGACCCCTGAAATCCGCAGGGAACACACCAAAGTTACCAGGTTTAAAAAAGAAAAGAGAAATACAGACAGAGGCAGGAGAGAACTTTGGGCTCCCAGGTAGAGTGACACGGCCTGGGGAGACCGAGGTGTCCCCACCAGCCGCGGAGGTGGGTGGGGTGGGGGCAGACTGCGGGTGAGGCGGGGGAGCCCCAGTGGGAACGGGGAGCTGGGTCCTGGCTGGCGGCCCCCGCCTGGGGTGGGCCGCTGGCCATCAACCCCCCACAGCAGGCCCCGGGGCTGCCCTCGGGCCTTCGCGAAGGCCAAAGATGCCTCTGACAGAGTTTCCCCGTCATTTCTTTTCGGGGATTGGTTCCCTGGGGATTTCCCCCCCCGAGGGACTGCGACCAGCCACCAGCGTGCCTGTATCGCTTCTGTTACTCTATGGTACACTAACTTCAATTAGACCATCGGACAGAAGTTTCAGATACTGAGATCACAGGGCTTACTGTTACACGCCACAGCCTGGCCCAGTCAGTAGGAAACACTCGAAATAAAAACAAAGCAGATACCTGAGGGGTAGGACAGGAAAGCCCTGAATGGGATCGATGGTGTCACAGAATCTGTTTCTGCCTTTTCCCGCGAGCCGCCTCTGAGGGCTCCCACCCAGGATGGGGCCCCCGCCCGCCCCGGGGAGGGCATCGCCGCCCACTTCTGTCCTGGAGGCGCCTCCAGCCCCTGCTGGCCCCTGCCCCCGTGCCAGATGGCGTGGCCACCCTGCCAGTGCTGGAGTTGCAGGGACCCACAGCCCCTGCTCACCGGGGAGCAGCAGCCTAGTCCAGGGCATGGGGGCGCCTGGGGCGTGGGGTGCCTCCTGGGGCGGAGGAGGGGAAAGGCCGGTCCTCCCCAAGGCAGGCGGAGCCACAGATGCCACCTGGGTAGGGCCAGGGCTCTGGGGCCCCAGGCCGGGGAGCTGCCAGGAGGTGCTCCTTGGCCCAGAACCCCCAGGGCCTTGTCTGCAGACACTGTCCACTATAGCCCCAGGCGCTCGGGCACCCAGGATGGCCACTGGGGGGCAGTGTGAGCCAGGACAGCTGGCAGGGATCCACCTGGCGGCCCGGCCGCTCTGCCCGGGAGGCAGCAGCCCAGGACAAGAGGCGCCCAGGCCCCCGCAGGCGGGGCTGGCTGCCAGCCCAGGCACCAGGACCCCAGCTGTCCTCAGAAAGGGGCTTCGGGGCAGGGTGCCTGGGTGCTGGAATGTTCTTGCGTCTGTGACCACAGCTCCTCTTCACCCACCATCGCACCCACGCACACACGCTCACAGGCCGCACACACAGGATACTCGGACACCTGTACCCCATCAAGGTGGGGCTCGGGAACTCAAATACTCTCTTGGGGAGCCGGGACCTTGAATTTTCCTTGTTTCTCCCGTTCGGGCAGCCCCGCTGGGGTCTCAGGGCAGCCCCTACTCGGGGTTCCCAGCCCTGCTCGGCCTCCCCACAGGGCCTGGTCTTCCTGGAAGCCCCTTCCTCCCAGCAGGCTGGGCCCTCTGGGTCCCCTGCACCCTCGCAGCTCACCCCTGCCTCTACGGGCTGAACCCCAGCATCTCCATGACGGCCACCCCCAGGGGCGTCCACCCACAGCCCCGGGTCCGGCCATGGATTACCCCGATCCTCAAGCTCCCTTGCATGTGGGTTCCCTTATGGGACCCGCGAACCCCCATCCCTGCTCGCTCTGCTCCCTCCGTCCTCTACCGCTCTTCTCCTTCCTGCTTTCCAGGTGGCGACTCGGAGTCCAGGGGCCTCCCCTTTGGGAGATGCCCATGACCTTTCCCAGCAGCCCCCTGGACAGGAGCAGGAGGGGCTGGACAAAGCGGGGCAGTGGGGGGCAGCAGTACGCTGTGCCCTAGGAGACCCTGGGAGGGTGGGTTTGCAGGGGGCCTTGAGTGTGGGGGTGCCGCAGCCAGAAGTGCCAAGGTCCTCCTGGGCTTTGTGAGCCTCTGGCCGCCAGCGTTTGGACAGTGAGGCGGTGGCCTCGCCAAGCAGCTCCCGGAGGCTGCTGGACGCCCGGGGCGGCACTGCCCAGGAAGCCGGGGGACCCGTTGCACACAGCCCCGGCCCCGCCGTGCAGGTGTGAGGGCGCGAGCGGGTGCGCACGGCCGTGGACGCAGGAGCACATGCGCTCTGTGGGTACCCGCGAGGGTGTGTGAGCTGCTGTCACGGGCCCCCGTGTGAGCTGGGCCGCCTGTCCCAGGGCCTCACCCGCGCCTGAAATTCGGCTGCACTGCAGACACACACAGAGGGTCAATAACGGGTTTATTTACTAACGGGGAAGGGAAAGGAGCAGCCAGGGAAAGAGAGATACAAGGTGACTGCAATACCTCACCGGCTGGGCTGACTGAAACACGGAGTCACCCAGTCGCAAGAGCCATATCCCAAGCGAGAGAGACAGAGAGACAGAGAGAGAGAGAGAGAGAGCGCACGCCTTGGCCTAAATGGCCCCTATTTACCCCCCAAAGTCCCTGAATGCTGCTAGCTCCCCCCGGGGTCCTCGCAGCTCTGTCCTGGCCCTGCTGGGAGTTGCAGTTTCCCATC
>NW_004567114.1:1800615-1802180 GCF_000260355.1 Condylura cristata
GGGCGGGGCCCAGAGAGCTGGGGCAGGGGGCGGGGCCCAGAGAGCTGGAGCGGGGGCGGGGCCCAGAGAGCTGGAGCAAGGGGCGGGGCCCAGGGAGCTGGAGGTGGGGGGAGCCCAGAGAGCTGGAGTGTGTGGGGCGGGGCCCAGAGAGCTGGAGCAAGGGGCGGGGCCCAGGGAGCTGGAGGTGGGGGGAGCCCAGAGAGCTGGAGTGTTGGGGGGAAGCCCAGAGAGCTGGAGTGGGGGGGAGAAGCCCAGAGAGCTGGAGCAGGGGGCGGGGTCCAGAGAGCTGGAGCAGGGGTTGGGGTCCACAAGCCTGCCGAGTTCCTCCAGGACATCCTGCCCCTTAGCAGACACAGCTACCTTTGGGAGGTGAGCACACCTGGTACATGCACATGTGTGTGCGAGGGGTGTATGTGCATGCTCACGCGTGCGCAAGTGTGGGTAGGACATAACAGCCCCCACATCACCCACACCCGCACTCGGGGAGATGGCTGCGACACACTGGGTTCCTCCCCTTCTGCACAGCCTGTCTGTAGCGTGGCCAGCTGCCTCTCCTGCCCCCGGGTGGTGGTGGCTGAAGCCTTTTGCTGAAAGGCTTGGAGGACAGAGCATCCTGTTGGCCATGTGTCCATCCTGGTCCCCAAATCTCTAGCCCAGGCAACTAATGCTCCATGGTAAGAAGTCCCCCCCTTTTTAGGAGGAGACCTCAGAGGCCAGGGAGTCACTCTGCCTGTCCTGTGTGGGTGTGAAGTGTGACCTTCAAGCCACCTAGGCCACCTGGGGGACCTGGTGCCTGCTATCCATTTCTCTCTGGGGTTCCCTTCAGGAGGAAGGGCTGGACTCAGCGTCACTCAGGGCCCTGAGCACCCATGGCAGAGTTCCCTCTGAAATGTGGTCCCTGGAGCCCTCCCTCGGTGGGCAGCACTGGCCAGAGACAGCCCCTGAGGCAGGCTTTGAAAGTGCACGGCCCACCCCAGCATTTACTCAAACCCTGGATACTCCACAGAGGACTGCTGAGCCCAGAGGCAAGACAGCTGAACAAGCGAGAGGCAAATGTCCAGAGGCTCCCAGCTGAGGAATATAAGTGACTCAGTAAGGAGAAGGGGACAGAGACGCAGGCCAATAGGTGACTGTCCTGCACAGCGACTTTGTTTGGATGGTGAATCTGGCTCTGAGAATCCCGGCAGCCAACGTGAAAGGGAAATAGTGCTCCTTCCATTGTGCTTGGAAGAGCTGGGAGACTCGCACCTGCCGCGTCCCAGGGAAGGTGCGAGAGCCCCGGAGAAGACCGACCAGGCTGGACTTGCCGCCCCTTGGGACAATGAGGCAGGGTCGGCCACGTGTGCCTGTGGCAGGAAACGGCCACCGGAGAGGGAGGCCTCAGGGTGCTGCAGCTGTCAAGACCGCTCCAGCCTTGGCTCTGAAAGAGGCTTCCCCATGAGGCTGTTCCGGCGGCCCTGAAATGAAAGCGGGGGCAGTGTGAGCCAGGACAGCTGGCAGGGATCCACCTGGCGGCCCGGCCGCTCTGCCCGGGAGGCAGCAGCCCAGGACAAGAGGCGCCCAGG
>NW_004567114.1:1803325-1807499 GCF_000260355.1 Condylura cristata
TGCCCCTGCCCTGGTTTCCCCTCCCCAGTGCCTCCCTTTATCCGCAGCGCGTCCCTCCTCCAGGCAGCCAGCCTGGACTGCTGGCTGCCGACCCCGCCAGTGCGGCATGTCACGGCATCGACATCGGGAAGGTGAGGCCCAGCCCCAGCCCCACACTGGCGGGCGGAGGTGCTCAGAAGCCAGGACTCGGGGGGGGGCCCTGGGGGCCTTGGGGACCCACACTGGAAGGCAGAGCCGGCAGCAAGCGGGTGGTGCCAGGTGGAGGCAGCAGGATGCAAGACCACCCCGGGCCCTCGCAGCCACCGGGGCCAGGCCCCGGAGCCGCCCACCCCGGGCACACCCCCGCTCGGAAGGCCCATTCCAGGAATCGGGGCGGCGGCCGGGCCCGTCTCACCACACAGACTGAGCTGCGGTTCCTGGAACACAGGGCCCCGGCCCCATGGGGGCCGCGCAGGGACGGCGCACAGCTGGCCGGGCTCCAGGAGCGAGGGCGGGAGAGGCCCAGGCGCGCCTGGGCGCAGCTGGTGCCGGGGGAGGGGGCGAGGGGGCCCGGAGCGTCCAGAGACCCCGCTTCTGAACATCCACTGGGCGCGGGCAAGGGCGGGGATGGGGGCCCGAGACCCACACCAGGGCCGCCACCTGCCGCTTGGGTAACCCGGGCTCCTGTGAGGTGTGAGCCCTTTGCATGGGCGGAAAGAAAGCTGAGAAATCCCACTCCACGAGGCGGTGGCGACAGCGGGGACCCTTCCGTCCAGCCCCTCCTCCTCTGTGCTGTCCCCGCAGGCCTGCGGGCCAGAGCCAGGGAGCCTAGACACAGCGAGACCTGCGCGGAGAGGTGGCCCCGGAAGAGTCCCCAGCGGGCCGCGCCTGGGCGCGCGCTTTGCCTGAGGGTCCCCAACCTCCGTGCGGACGGGGCGCACGAGGCGGGTCTGGCCCCCGCAGCCAGGCCGGGCGTCATCAGGCGGCCTGGGGAGGCCCCAGAAGGACGGCCCTGCTCCTTTCCCAGCCCGGCCCCCGCTGGGTCCGCTCTAATTGGTGTGTCTGGCTGCAGCAGGGAACACGCGGCTTCCCCCCAGCTGTTCTGCTGCGTCCCTGCCCTGGGGCTGCTGGCCAGGAGCCCGGGGGCCGGGGAGGGGCGGACAGCGCCTGGAGAGGGGTCTTAATTCAATGTCCTTGCTCCCCGCGTTCCCGGGCTGGAGCACGCACACACGTGCACACGCCTGTCACGGCACACGAGCCCTCAGCGCTGCCTCACGCCCACCCGTGCGCACGCAGCACACGCCTGTGCACACGTGGGGCCTCACCGTAGAGCGGTCGCAGGTGAGAAGCTCCGCTCGCCGGCCGAGTCTCACCCTCAGCTCTTCTTCCTCCTGCGTCTGCCAAAGCGATGCCAACTGAAGCCTCGCCAGCCTCGTCAAGCCTCCGCTGGCCCCCTCTGCCCTCGGAATAGAACCTAAACCCTTTTCTCTCTGCTACGCAGCCCTCCGACTCGGGGCTCAGCCACGCGGGGGCTGTGCCAGCCGCTGGTCTGGCTGGCCCGGGCCTCTGCTCGCTCCGTGCATGCATCCGGAAGGCCTGACAGGCCCAGGCCGACTCCTTGTGCTTCCCACTGGCCCACAGGCCCCTCTCCTGACACGGCTGCTCTGGGGGGTGTTGCCTCCTCTGCACCCCACCCGACGCTTGCTGGCCCCATACCCGGCACACACGGGGCTTCCTTCCCCAGGCCGGGCCCCTGCTCCCCCAGGCCCTGCAGGGCTCCCTGTCCCAGGCAGGGTCCAGCTCAGTCTTGGTGGCGAAGCGGGCACGCTGGCTGGGGGCGAGTGGCCTGCAGGACTCGGGCCCCGTGTCCCAGGCACAGAGACCACTGTCCTCACCCGGGAGCAGCCAGCAGCCGCCAGGAGCTGAGATGGCGCATCCTCGTCTGAGTGACGTGGAAACGGCCACGAGACCCCTCCAGCGGCTCCCAGACTTGTCTGCAGCCCTCTGCCCCCTCCCCGAGTTCTCTGTGCCCACGGGAGTCTTTTCCTCACCCTCCTGGCAGCCCGGGCCTCCGCTGCAAGGCTTCTGCCTCCTTTAGGCCTGGCCCTGCCCCCAACTTCCCACAACGAAGGGGAGGCCCAAGCTCACGTGGCCAGTGAGAATGGGGACCCACCCTTTGTGCCCTAGCCCCCAAAGCTGCCAGGAGGGCCCCCCCGGGAGGCAGCAGTGGGGCTCAGAGCAGCAAGGCCGCCATCGTCTGCATTCCGCCGGGCGCCCCAAAGTCACGTGAATGCATCTGTTCCCTATGCTGGTCCGCGGAACCCCGCCACACAGTGTCGCCTCTCAGTCCGCCGGGGACGAGTGGGGAAACTGAGGCGTGGGGCGGGTGGCCATGATCAGGGCTCTTTCTCAACCCTACACTCCCCGCCCCCCAGGCCTTGTCCACACGTCGTGGGGTGAAAGCTGGACAGAAGCCTGTCTGGGACTCCGGCCCTGCCCAGAGCCGCCGGCGGGGCTCTCCTGAGCCTGGTGCCGGCCCCACTCCGAGACAGCCCCAGTGCCCGCCCGGGCTGGCAGGGCGCGCGGGTGGGGCTGCGTGCAGGGGCCTCGGCTGGGAGGGGGCTGCCCGGCGCTCAGGGCAGTGGGGGGCTCTGCACTCTTGGGGTGGGGTGTGCCAGAACCCCCCGGGCAGGTGGGCGGCAAGGCCCTCTGGCCTGAGTGTCAAAGGTGGGGGTCGCTGGTTTTGCTTTGTTTCTGCCTCTGTCTGGGTTTGTGAGTTGGGGAAAAGAGGGGGCAAAGTGTTCGAAGCTGAAGAAAGTCTCACAGAAGCCTCAGGAAGTGGCTCCCCCGTGACACAGAGCCCCAGGGCGGGCGGGCGGTACCCCGTGGGGTCAGAATACCAGCCGATCCTCACTCCCCCAAATGGCCCTCTGTGGCCCTCGCTTCCGGGGAGCCCCGTCTCTGGTAGCAGCCCCCTGAGCCCTGGCGCCTGTCTGGGTCCCAGGCCCCCGGAGTCAGGGAAGGCGCCTCACAAGACGGGCTGAGCCCCCAGTTCTCGTGTCTCCCCACTGCTTCCTGCCCCTCCCTGGGCCTGATGAGACCCAGACACTCACCAGGAAAATGCACTCTGCTGCGGGAGTCGTGGTGGGAGGGGAGGGCGGGAGGGAGGGGGAGACACGCTGAACTCGGGGCCCAGCCTGTCCTGTGAGGCGCTTTCCCTGACTCCCAGGGCCCAGGCAGTGGCTGGATGACCCCCAATGGCCCGAGACTCACGAGACCCCGGGGAGCAGCCCAGGGGAGCAGCGGCCCACACGGACGGGCCCCGGGCCCAGAGTCAGGAGGGAGGGGGCAGGGTGTCTGCGGGGTGTGTGGGGCTGGTGTGGGGACAGGGTGCGGACTCTGCTCTGGGGACCCCAGAGGCAAAGAGAGCAGGGACCCCATGCCATGACGTTGTGGTTCCGAATGACCAGGGAGCTGGAATGGCCCCACTCCACAGGGGGACCTGGCCAGTGACAGAGACATTGGCGGGCATGTTGGCCCTGGGGGGCAGAGCCGCTGTGCTCAGTGGGAGCCCCCAGCAGGGGTGAGCCCCAAAGCAAGGCTGTCTTCTGGGTGAGACCACCTCTGAGGGGCTGACTGTGTTCCGGGAGGAGCCTCCACATGGACGCCGCGTCAAAACGCTACCCTTGTCCAAACCCGCTGCAGACGCCACGGTCTTCCGGAAGCTTCGTCTCCTCTGGAGTGAGCTGTCCAGCTCAGCTGCCCTCCGTCTCAAGCGGCCTGATGAGACCCAGACACTCACCAGGAAAAACGCAGTTCTCACTGGCTCCGAGTCCTCGTCTCTGTAAAATAAACAGTGGTGAACTCGGAGAGCACGTGGGCCGGTGAGTCACAGCTGGACGGGGCTGGGGTCACGGGCGCTGCTCAAGGAGGGGCGGCTTCCAGGAACCCCGGACTTGGAGCGAGGCCGCTTTGAGGGAGCTGGTCTGGTCCTGGGGCCTCCCAGCTCCTCCGCTCGCTCTGGGGCCTGGGCAGGGGAGGGAGGGAGCAGAGGGTGCCTCCTCAGGAAGCCCCACCGGCCCTGTCTTAAAACACACCCCCTGCTCTCCTGCACTGCTGGTGGGAATGCAAACTAGTACAACCACTATGGAAAACTGTTTGGAGGTTCCTCAAACTGCTAAACATGGAGCTTCCC
>NW_004567114.1:1808434-1810064 GCF_000260355.1 Condylura cristata
CTCACCTGGAGGAGGGAGGCTGCCTCGTCACCCCAGATGTGTGGCCCACGGCCTGACCGTCTACGGCTTTGCTCTTAGAAACTCTCTGACATTCAGCAAATGTTGGACCAGCTTTTACCTCCAGCCAAGATGGAAGAACAGGGATTAGTTACCCTCCTGCCGGAAACAATTAAGAGTCTGGACAGAACACATGCGAGCTGTGGTTTTCAGACTGGACGTCAGACGGTTCAAGACAGGCCCCAGAGAGATGGGGAACACGCCATGTGGGCCCCAAGGTTCTCCAGGGGCACTGCCTGAGATCCCAGCCAGGCTCAGGGCGCGCCCAGGCAGAGCCGGGCTCCCCGTCACGGGGTGAGGGGACCTTTGGGGGACCGAGGCAGCTGGCGCCCACGGGCGGAGTCATGCAGACAGCACAGGTGGTGCCCCTGGGGCGTGGGGGCTCCTCACTAGGGCGTGAGCAGAGTGCGCTGCGCGGGGGAGGCACCCGCCCCGGGGGACAGTGCCAGGCCCGTGCACGGAGGCGGGAGGGCGCCTGTCCCGCCACCTAGGCTCCTGCCCGGCCTTGCCCAGAGAGCGGCAGTGCCCAGGCACAGGAGGGAGCAGAGCCCAGACTCAACCCTGTGACCTGTGCTCTCACCTACCCGCCAGGCCAAGCTTGGAAGGCTCCGGCTGTTTCCCGGTCACCAAGTCTGAGGCAGATGCTCACTGGTTAAGGCACCTGACAGGTGAGCGCGGGGCCTGGGCCCAGCAGGGATGACCTGGGTGTGCAGAGATGCCGGGAACTCTGAGCCCGCCATGACAGAATCACACCCGGAGCCAAACCGCCGGGCGCCGGCCTTGTGCTCTGGAGGTGGAGGAAAGGCCCAGTGTGCTGACACATGCGCAGGACTAAAAATTAAAAGTGCTGGCCACATGTGAGGGGCTGGGAAACCGGGGCTTCAGCTCCGCGGGGTGAGAGGGTGGTGACCTGGAGGCAGAGGAAACGCTTCCAAATGCACCAGAGAGGGAGAGGTCTTGGAGAAGCACACACAGCCTCGCGGCCCGCGGGGCTGCGCTCGAGAGCCCTGATGTCTGGGGAGAGCGGGGTGCACCTGAGAGTCACGGCCAAGCTCCCCGGCTGCGGCCAGCTGAGTCAGTCACGACGCCAGCAAGTCCCAGCCCGAGGAAGCAAGGCCAGAGCCTGGGCCGAGGACAGCGGGCGGCCGCAGACGGCCAGCGATGGAGACGTGGCCCCGAGGGGCCCTCACCCCTTCACGGGCAGCGAGGGCCTCTCCGAGGCGGGGAGCAGTGGTCATCGGGCAGCTGGCCACGGGGCCAGCGGTGGACTCAGCCGGGCTGTGGCCGGGGACACGGAGGGCCTCGTGGTCACTCCAAGCCTGGGCCAGGGGCTGTGAGGGCGTCTGTGCAGTCAACACTAGAGGAAGGGGCGGTGGCCGTGCGGGGAGTCCGTCTTCTAGGCTGGGCGCCGCCGCGCCCGTGGCCGGGCCCACGTGGCGGCACCGGTGGAGGGTTCCCGGCCTCTGCAGGGCGAGCTCCGAGCCCTGGGCCTTCCGCTGCTGCCAGCGGCCGCTCTGGAGGGGGCAGGGCGGCGCTGCCAGCGTGAGCAGACACGCCCTGCAGGTTGTTCTCA
>NW_004567114.1:1812664-1820203 GCF_000260355.1 Condylura cristata
TTTTAAGTGAAAAGGGGATTTTGTTTTTATTTCTGCTTCTTCTGATTGTGTATAGGAAGGCCTCTGACATTTGTGTGTTGATTTTATATCCTGCTACCTTGCTAAACTGGTGGATGGTTTTGATTAGTTTCTCTGTGGAGTTTTTAGGGTTTTCCATGTAAATTAACACATCGTCTACAAATAAGGATAATTTTACTCCTTCTTTCCCTAATTGGATTCCTTGTATGTCTTTTTCTGTCTTATTGCTCTGGCTAGAACTTCCAATGTTATGTTGAAGAGCAGTGGTGATAGTGGACACCCTTGTCTTGTTCCTGATCTCAAAGGAAAGGCTTTCAGCTTTTCTCCATTGAGGATAACATTGGCTGTGGGTTTGTCATATATGGCTTTTATCATATTGAGGTATGTTCCTTCTATTCTGAGGATTTTGAGGACCTTAAACATAAATGGGTGTTGAACTTTGTCAAATGCCTTCTCCGCATCTATTGATATGATTATGTGTTTTTTATTCTTCTGTCGGTTGATGTGATGGATTACATTAATTGATTTTCTGATGTTGAACCTCCTTGTGCTCCTGGGATAAAGCCCACTTGGTCATAGTGTATTATTCTTTTAATGCATTGTTGGATTCTGTTGGCTAAGATTTTGTTGAGGATTTTCACATCAGTGTTCATTAGGGAGATTGGTCTGAAGTTTCTTTTTTCGTGTTTTCTTTGTTAGGTTTTTGTATTAATGTGATGTTGGCTTTGTAGAAAGTTTGTGGTAGTTTCCTTCTTTTTTGATTTTTTGGATGAGTCTGTGTAAAACAGGACTAGTTCTTTTTCTGAATTCATTTGTAAATCCATCTGGACCTGGGCTTTTATTTTTGCAGAGGGTTTTGATTACTTCTTCAATTTCCTTGCTTGTAATTGGCCTGTTTAGTTGTTCTATTTCTTCTTTATTTAGCTGTGAATATATTTAAAAAGATTCCTAGAGTTGTAGGAATTTGTCCATTTCTGCTAAATTGTCGAACTTGTTTGCATATAGTTACTGCTCATAGTATTCTCTGATTAGTCTTTTGATTTCTGTTGGATCTGTTGTGATTTCTCTTTTTTCAGTTATGATTCGGTTTGTGCTCTCTCTTGTTGTTTTTTTTTTTTTCTGTGTAAGCCTGGCTAATGGATTATCTGTCTTGTTGATTTTTTCAAAGAACCAACTTTTGGTTTCATTGATTTTTTGGACTGTTTTCTTAACTTCTATTTCATTTATTTCTGACTTGACTTTTATTATTTCTTGTCTTCTGCTGGCTTTTGGGTTATTTTGTTGTTCTTTTTCCAGTTCTTTAAGATGGGACATTAGGTTGTTTCTTTGAGTTATTTCTTGTTTCTTTATGTGAGCCTGTATTGATATATATTTTCCTCTTATAACTGCTTTTAATGTGTCCCATAAGTTTTGGAGGCTTGTGTCGTCATCGTCATTCTTCTCAAGGTATTTTTTAAATTTCTTCTTTGATCTCCTCATTGATCCAACAGTCCTCCAGTAGTGTGGGTTTCAGTCTCCATGTGGTAGGTGGGTTTCTTGCCTTCTTCATATGGTTTATTTCTAGTTTGATTCCTTCATGGTCAGAGAAAATAGTTGGTATGATTTTGATCTTAGTGTGTCTATTGATGTTTATCTTGTAACCCAGTATGTGGTCAATCCTAGAGAATGATCCATGTGGATTTGAGAAAAATGTGTACTCAGATTTTCTGGGGTGCAGTATTCTATAGATGACTGTTAGACCCATGTTGTCCAGGTCCTTGTTCAGAGCTTTAGTACCTTTGCTTATTTTTTGTCTTGTTGATCTGTCCATTGTGCAGAGTGGCGTGTTGAAGTCTCCTAGTATGTAAGTATTCTCTCTGCTATATGTTTTCATGGATGACAGTAGTTTCCTGATATATTTTGGTGCTCCTTCATTTGGTGCATATATGTTGATGATTGTTATTTGTTGTATTGCCCCTTTCATCATAATGTAGTGGTCTTCTGTGTCTCTTTTAACCTTTTTTAGTTTGAAATCTATTTTATCTGATACAAAATAGATGTGTCTTGATGTTTTTCTCCTGTCATCATGGTAGTTTGCTGATCTTCTTGCTTCTTGGATGTCTACTTTCATCTCCTTCTTCATATTAGGGAAGTTCTCTTCTATTATTTCTGTGAATATTTTCTCGATTCCTCTTCACCTTTTGAGATACCTACATCTCTGATAATTCCTTTCCTCATAGTGTCAGATAGCTCTTGAAGTATTTCTTCTTTCCTTTTTCTTTTTACTTCTCTTTCTTTTTCTGTTTTAATTTGCTTTATTTCTGTGTTTTTGAGGGTGCTGATTTGTTCTTCCATTTCTATTCTGTTCTATTCTGTTTTCATTACTTTCCCCAGCATTCTTTATCTCCTCAATTACCTTTTCATCCCCTGGATTTCTTCTATTTTCTTTTTTAAGGTCTCATTTTCTTTCTTCAATTCTTTAATTGCTTGCCTCATATAATTTCTTTTTTCTTTTTCATTTCTTTCATTCATTTCCTGTTTGCATTCAATTCCTTGATAGCTTACCTCATATCATTTTTTCCTTCTCATCTTCTTTTTGTTTGTTATCATGATGATTTTGAATTCTCTATTGGCAGGCTAGCATTTCTTCTATTTCTTTGGTGATTTTTGGTGGCTGATCTTTTTGTGAAATTTTCCCCTGTGGACTTGCTTGGGTATTGTCTTCTTTTCCCTGTCATGTATTTTCTATTTGTTGAGATATGGTGTTGCTATTATTGACCGGCATTTTTTTCTGGATGTTCTTTCTGGGATAGCAGATACTTCAGTTGTAGACGATATTCTGAACTGTGCTTTGTTTCAATATCTCCTGTTTTTCCAGCCCCCACTCAGGCATCTTTTTAGTGGACCGATATATATTTTAAAGAAATTAAAGCAGATTGGGGCCTCCCATGTGGTGCAGGGTGAGTCTTAGCACTATGAAGCTAATGTCTCCCTGAGTTAAACCCACTGAGTACAGGGCCCAAGCCTGCAGTGAGGACCCAAGCTGCACTGCCCACCTTCACATCAGGGATGAAGAAGCAAACAGCTGAGGCTTCTGGGTAAGAGCCACTAAGGATGGACAGCAGCTGTCCCCACAGCCGGCTGGGGCACCCAGAATTGCTGTCCAGTGGGGCTCAGGCCAGGCTTGCTCAGATGGCCAGCCCAAGTCAGACTGCTGGCCTCGTGGCTCCCCGCAAAGCCAAAAGTGTGCTGAGGGAGGGAGCTCATGGAGGCACTTAGCTGTGTCCCTATGGCAATGTTCCAGAAGAGTTACAGAAACAAAATGTCCAGCACCAAAGTGAAGCTCCTGCTCAGCCTCCAGAAATCACCAGACAAACTGAGAAGCAGGAACAACATCAGGAGGAGAGAAATCAATCAAAATTGACTCAAATTATGATTCAATTAGCAATGAGTCATTAAATGTGCTCAAGAAGTTAGAGAAGGGGTTTCCTTGAGGGTGCAGGGTGAGTGAGTCTCAGCGCTGTTAAGCTACTACCATCCGCTGTGGCCTGAGTGTGACCCAGGCCAGGGAGTGACCACAGGGCAGCAGACCCCTCCTGTCTCCCTGCTGCTCCCTCAGCAGTAGATTTCAGTGGATCTGCCTGTTCTGCTCCCCACGGTCTCTGGGGCGTCCTCTCACCTGTGCCTGGCCTATGCCCCAGCACTTGTATGTGTAAGTAAAAATAAATCTTTTTTTTTTTTAAGGAAGAAATTAGACCATATAGAAAAAACCAGCATGTGACTCTAGAAACAGTAGTATTATCTGGGGAGCTTTTGTCCCATCTGTAGCACCTGTGGGCAAATGTGTCTACACAGGTGTGTGGGCTGGGTCACGAGCCCTCCATGAGTGTGGACATCTGAAAGTTAGGGGACACTGAGAATAAATATTCACTCTGTTTTCAAGATGCCTCGAGGCACGGTCCAGAGATGGGTGTCAGGGTGCGGGGCTGCTGGGTCCCTCTTGGATGAGCATCTCTTTTCACAGCTCTAGGCAGGAGATGCGGGCCAGCTGCAGGCCTCTGCCTTGGGCATCCTTCAGGGCTTCCTTTGGGGATACAAGGAAGACAGGATAATTCAGTGAAAACTGACCTTTGAGAAGTCTCTTCTCTGTGAAAAACAGAGAAAACTGGCAAAAAAAAATATGACTATCTTTTTCAGAAGTCTGAAAATGAGCAAAGGATTGCAACAATTCTAGGAGCCTTTATTCTAGAAAACAATGGCTTTTTATTCTAGAAAACAAATCTTGACAAAAGAAGCGAGCTGGGTAGAGAAACTCCCTGTCTCCCAGCCCCTCTCTAGCCCCGGTTGCCTTGCAAACCCACAGCTCACAGCCAGGCAGGGTCAGCAGTTTGGCAGCCACTGTGGGAGAATGCAGGGGAGCGACTTCGAAGCCTCGGGCCCAGACAGTCTTGATTACTTAGCCAGCCGGATGGTTCATTAAGACCCCACTTGCAAAGCCATCTTCATTTGATCTGACTTGGAATCTTCTGGTACAAAAATCCTCGCCGCCAGAGTATATGTTGAAAACATTTCTAGGCAGCTGCTTCACTTCACGGCCAGTGGAAGCAGTAGGTAATGACGCATGTAAACAATGGGGTAACCAGAAAGCGTGGGAGGAACGCTGGAGAATGAGATGTTCGGAGCCCTTTATGAGCTCCTGGCTTTGGGCCTCTCTCTAGGTCTCCCAGCCCCCACCCGGCTGACCTGGGACGGGGACGCAAAGGCTGAGGCAGAGCTGTGGGCCTGCTGAGCCCAGCACAGACAGAGTGTCCACCCCCGGGAGGGGCCCTGGGAGAACACTCGCACCTCGTAGCTTTCAGGCACTTAGGGAATGCTGAGCAATCCTGAGCTGGAGACAAGTGACATACCAGCATTTAGGGCCACACACAGCCACCGGCAGGCTCTCTGGCATGGAAGAAAAGTCAAAGGCAAATCAGAACAAAACAGAACTGGCGACAGCGGCCGCCACAGCCCTGGCAAGGGGAGGGGACACACCACACGATGGCAGCTGGGCAGTCGAGGAGTAAAATCCAACACGGAGAGGGAGCAAAAGGCCCCTAACCAGGAGGAGAGACAACATTCCTGAAGCATGTCAGAGGGAGGGCTACCAGCGAGGGACTTTCAGTTCGCGATTTGGAATTACATTTACCTTAAAGTACACTCTAGATCCGCAGGCCAGAGAAGGGTGAGCGCAGTGTGTCACCAAGGGAGAAGGGTCAGGGGCAGAGCCGAGCTGGAAAGAAGCTAGTAGAAGCGCCGGGGGGCAGTCCAGTAGCGGGAGAGACAAGCCCCCCCCTTTTTTAAAAACATATCTCTTTTTCTTTTTTAAAGAGTTATTTATTTATTTATTTATTTATTTATTTATTTATTTATGCATTTATGCATACAGAACTGGGGTGCAGGCCAGAGATGCGGAGGGTGAGAGGACTCACCAGGGGCAGAGTGGGGAGCAGAACAGGCAGATCGACGAAGCACACTGCTGAGGGGAGCAGCGGGCAAGTCAGGAGAGGTCTGCCGCGCCATGTGGTCTCCTCTGGGGCAGGCAGGGATTGAACTCACGCGGAAGCGGCTTTAGCTTCTCAGTGCTGCGCTTTAACCCGCTGCGCCACCAGGGAGGGCCCCAGAAAAGCCTTTAAAAAAAAAAAATCTTTACATGGTTTAGTTATTTCTGTTTCGGGTCACGCATCCTTGTAAGCTGTTTCCCTCTCAGGCGTCCGCAGCCCTCCTCCACCAGCGGCCCTGGCACCCCGGCGCCGAGCTCCTCCCTCCCCGGTGGTCGCTGTGCCTCACATCCCCTGCAGTGTCTCTGGGTTAGAGTTGCCTGTTAATTTTTTAAAATTTGTTTATTAATTTTTCCCTGACCTCTTGTTTGGTTCCCCTAAGTCCTCTTACAAGTGAAGCCATCCGATATTTTTCTTTTTCCTTTTGTATTTCACTGAGCACGATCCCTTCCAGCTCCATCCATGTTGCTGTCAGTGGCCTGAGTTGATCTTTTTGCTTGCTGCATAGTATTCCCCCGGGTATGCCCAGCACCCCTTCTTGATCCAGTCGTCTGAGAAAAGGGAGAGTAACAATGCCAGGGATTGTTCTGCATTGAGAAGCTTAAAACTGCCACTCCATCCTAGCAACAAAAAAATTGCTGAACAAACTGCAGCTCTTCTAAGCTCAGGAAGGGAAAGGAAGTCCCTCGCCACTGTTGAGGTGACAGTGCTCCCCCACTGCACAGAGACGGCGCCGCCTCGGTGGAAACCCCAGCTGACATCTGCAGACGCGGGGACGAGCAAATGTTCACTGGAACTGCGGGCGCCCGCTAGCCAGACACCCTTCCGACAGTGGTCACTGACTACTGTGTCACTGTCTGTGACTCCTGAGGGGTTCCCATCTGCAATATAAACCCTCCACCGAGTTGTTCTTTCATCTGGTAGGGTGTCTTTTGGTTTTTAAGAATTTCTTTCATGGGGAAGAAACTTTTTAGGTTCATGCAGACACATCTGATTCCTTTTGCTTCCCCCTTTGCTGTGGTGGTGGAGGCTGATGTATCAGAATGCTTTGCCTACGGCATTTTTTTCCATCCTATTTCTGATCTTCCATCCAAGTCTTGGTCCATTTTAAATGGACTTGTGCATATAGCATGAAATAGTGGCCTAGTTTCATTCTTTTGGGTGTGGCCGTCCAATTTTCTCAGCACCATTTTTTAGATTTTCATTTCTCCATTGTGTGTTCTCGGCTTCTTTGTCACAGGGTAACTATTACCTACCCAAATGATTGTGGGTTACTTCTGGTGTCTCAACTCTATTCCATCGATCTTTGTCTTTATTTTTATTTCAAAACCATACCATTTTGATCATTTTAACTTTGTAATATAATTTGAAGTCTGGGAACGTTATATCTCCATTCTTCCCCCACTACCACCATCTTTATTTCCCCTTAGAATTGCTTTAGCTCTTTGGTTTTTGTTTTGTTTTGTTTTCTTCTGGTTCCATACAAATTTCAGTAATGTTTATTCCGTGTCCTTTAAAATAACGAGTGGAGTTTTCACAAGGATCACATTAAATGTATATATTGCTTTGGGTAGGATGGTCACTTGAGTGGTGTCAAATCTTCTAATCCACGAGCATGTAACATCTTTCCTTGTGTTTTCTTTTAATTCTTTTGATAATGTCTTACAGCTTTTATTGTATGGATTTTTAGACTGTTAAGTTCATTCCTAGGTATTTAATTATTTTGATGGGATTATAAATGGTATTGTTTTCTTGATTTCGTTCTCTTCTAGTCTATTGCTAGAAAAAAGTCCAAAGGGATTCTGCATATTGATTTGTAAACTGACACTGTACTGATTGTTTCTAACATTTTTAGTAGAATCTTTAGTATTTTCTATGTATATGATCATATCGTCTGCAAACAGTGATTACTTCACTTCTTTTCCAAGTTGAGTTCCCTTTCTCTCTTGCTTAATTGCTCTAGGTAGCTATAGACTTGGTATATATGTTCTTTTTTTTTTTT
>NW_004567114.1:1821248-1826506 GCF_000260355.1 Condylura cristata
TCAGGAGAGGTCTGCTGCGCCATGTGGTCACCTCTGGGGCAGGCGGGAATTGAACTCATGTGGAAGCAGCTTTAGCTTCTTAGTGCTGTGCTTTAACCCGCTGCGCCACCAGGGAGAGCCAATATGTTGGGTTTTTTTTGTTGTTGTGTGTTTGTTTTACTATCCCCTGTATTTCTGGAATATCATAACTTCTCTTGAATTTATTGGAAATTTCTCTCTCTCTCTCTTTCTACTGAGCCTAGCTAGATGCTTATCTATTTTACCTTTCAAGGAACCATATTTTGGTTTCATTGAGCTTCTGTATTACCTTCTTGACTTCTCTCACTTATTTCTCTTCTAATTTTTATTACTTTCTTCCTTCCCCTGGATTTTGGTTTCACCTGTTCATTCTTCTTTTCCTGGTTTCTTAGGAGTAAAGTCAGATTGTTCATTTGAGTACTTTGGTGACTCTTGATGTAGGCCTGTATTGCCATCAACTAGCCTCTTCATATCACCTTTGAGATGCTCCATAGTCTTCATAGCTCCCATCTTCATTTTGGTTAGGCTCAAGGTTTAAAAAAATCAAAACTTGTATTTCCTCATTAACCCAACAGTCATCCAGTGGCATGTTTTTTTGTCTCCACTATAAAAAGCAATCTTGGGAAAGAAAAATAAACTTGGAGAACTCACAGTCTCTGATTTCAACACTTAGTACAAAGCCACAGTAATCAAAAGCGTGGTGTGGTATAAGAACGGACACAGAGTTAAGTAGCTAGATCTGAAAGTTCAGAAATGAGCCCTAACATTGATATTCACGCTTTTTTAGAAGAGCCAAGAAAATGTCGTGAGTCAGAGAGCTATCTTTTCAGCAATTAAAGATGATAGAAGTAGAGAGGCACGTGCAGGGGCTATCGCTCCCTTGAGGTGATCACAAACGCAGTAATCAAAGAAAGATTAGATTGATTGCATTTAGTCCAAGTTAAAAGCTATCCCCTCTCCAAAGGAAAATATGAAGAAAATGAAAAAGAAATCACACCCATGGGGAAAGTATTTGCAAATCATTTATCCGATAAACTTCTAGAATTTAGACAAGTGCATAAACAACAAGCTACTCTGACTAACAACAAAACCACAACAAATCTGATTTTGTTAAAGATTTATTTATTTATGCATACAAAAGTGGGTGCAGACCAGGGACACAGGCGGAAGCAGAACAGGCAGACTGACAAGGTCCACGCTGATTGGGCAGCGGGAGAGAGGAGCGGTCTGCTGCGCCCTGGGGGTCCCTCCCTGGCCGGGCTCGATTTCGTGCTGATGTGGCTGTGGCACCTGGCGATGCTGCACTTGAACCGGTTGCACCCCAGGGAGGGCTTGGTGGCGTGAGCACCAAGCCCAGTTTAAATGCGCAAATTAATTAAAATGATATCATCAAAAGAAATACAAATGGGAAGATGCTCACCGACATTCGTCACTAGGGAAAAGCGAGGAGGACCACAGGGGCCACTTTGCCCCCACTCCCGTGACAAATCATCAGAAAGACACACAGCAGCCACTCGGCGAGGACGTGCATAAACCGGAAATATTGCCCGTGGCGCTGGCGATACAAGATGGCCAGCCTCTCTGGGACAGGCGGCAGCGCCTCGCAAAGCTGAACGTGGGGTGACCGTGCGACTCGGCCATTTCACGGCACACACCTGGGTGCTCGGGCGCTCATGGCTGCGCTCGTGTACAGCCAAAGCCCGGACTCGACCCAAATGTCCATCACTCAAGGGACAAACAGCGGCTGTTCACACGGTGGGACGTTTCCAGACCACAGGAAGAACGTGCAGCATCCACGGAGGACTTGAACTGACAAGTGACACCAGGCACCAGGCGCTCCTTTTAGGCGGAGGCCGCGGACGGACGGACCATGGATGCGGGGAGGGGTGACTGCTCTTCGGGTTTCTTCTGGGGGTGATAAAAAGTCTGGCGCAGATGGAGGGGTGTGTGGCCCTGTGAGAACCAGTGACCGCTGAACTGTCTGTCCTCAAAGGGTGAGCTTTATGGTGTATTTCAATGAAAAGAGGTGGGGATCGGGTCCCCAAGGGTGGAGGCAGCCCCAGGGGTGGGGTGGGGAGCTAGAATGGCTCGAGAATGTCCACAGAGCTTTTCGGGAGAGGGCTGCACCCACGGGTGGCCTGAAACCACACGTGGCCCCACCCCCAGGGGTCACGCGCCACCTTGTGTGGCCTCTTCTCGTCAGCCTTGGGAGATGGGATGGAGCCGCCCCAGCAGTGAGGTAGGGGCGTGTCCGTGTGTCCAGGCCGACTGA
Organism: Condylura cristata; assembly: GCF_000260355.1. NCBI lineage: Eukaryota > Metazoa > Chordata > Mammalia > Eulipotyphla > Talpidae > Condylura > Condylura cristata. The sequence goes on from NW_004567114.1 coordinate 1,823,539, forward strand.
GGGTGGTGAGGGTGGGCCGAGACTTGCTGTGGCCATGAGGCTGACTGCGGGCCTCGGGTGCCATGGCTGCAACGCCAGGACTTCCAGTGCCACGAGGGACGAGCAGCAGGTGCCGGGCACAGAAGGCCCAGAGCGGATGCCCACACAATGATGGGGCAGTCAGAGCAAGTCCAGGCCTCTTCGGGAAGAGCCGTCCACTGGCCGAGGCAGGTGGCAGGTGGACCGCAGGCTGGGGGGCGAGGTCTCGTGGACTCCTCCACCTGGCGGACGGCGGGTCAGCTGGGCCGCCCGGGGCGGGAAGCTCAGGTCAGACCTTCCCTGCCACCTGGGATCCTCCTCTGCCCTCACCCCATGGCCTGGCTGGACCCTGATCGGGGTGCCAGCCGGTCAGCTCGCCTTGTGCTGGCTCAGACCTCAGGGCGTGTTACCCAGGCCCTCCCCAAATTCCTCAGGACTTGGGCCTCCTGCAGTCCAGGCTGTGGTCAGGACTGGTGACCCCGTGACGTCCATGACCTAATCCCAGAGTCTGTGAGGCCTTCCCTGGTGGACAAGGTGAGGCTGGGGGGATGGGGTCCTGGTCCTCCAGGGCAGCGAGGCAGAGGTGAGGGGCAGCGACATGCAGTGGCCACTGGCCGCTGCTGGCTTTGGAGGGGAAGGAGGAGAGCCAGCCAAGGGCGCAGGCGATCTCTGGAAGCAGGAACCCAGGAACTCGGAACTCGAGTCTCCAGAAGGAACCGGCCCCTCCCGCTCAGCCCCACCCTGTCAGGCCAGCCAGACCTCTGCCTGGAGCCGCAGGAGGAAGGGCACCTGGCTAGGCCCGAGCCGGTCAGGAGCCCGCAGGGAGGAGCGGCCTGCGGGCACTGGCTGCCATCAGGCCTGTGGACAGCACCTCTGCTCATGGCTGCGAGGCTGGGCGCTCGCCGGACCCCCGTTCCCGGACAGGCTGTGCTTCTCGTGAGACATGGGACTTGCCCCGACCCCCAGGCCGCACAGTGCCCTGAGGGGAGCGTCCGAGCCGGACAGACAGGCCCCTGCTGTGAGCAGCTTGGCCCTGGGCCATCAGGGGTCTGGAGAGCATCTGTGCAGCGCCTGAGAGGCCCGGGGGCGGGGGCGGGAGGCCCTGAGCAAGGGCCGAGGAGCCAGGGGCAGGCCTGGGCCTTCTGCAGGAGGACAGGCGCTCTCCTGGGACGAGCTGAGATTTGGGGGATCGGGCAGGAGCAGAGGCTGCAGGGGGATGGGATGGGGGGACATGGTCTTGGCGGAGGCAGAGCTGCCGGAGGGCTCTGGGAGCAGAGGCTGGCCCTGGAGGGCTGCATGGGCAGCTGGGGAAGTGGGGTGTCCTGGGGGCCCGGGCCGGCCGGCTGAGATGGCTCACCCCACCTGGACATGGAAAGTGCGCGCGTGAGGGCAGAGGCAGAGGCCTGGAGGGGGCCCAGGCCCCACGACCCAGGACGGGGTGGGGGCGGGGAGGGGGACCCCGACGCCTGCGGGCAAGCACACGTAAGGGGCCTTGGGAGGTGCACGCTGTCCTGCCAGGCCCGCTTCCTCCTGCTGCCCCAGGCGGGGGGCGCTGCCCAGCCCCACGGGCCCTGCCCCCCCTCGCTCCAGCGGTGCTCTCCTGCCCAGTTCCGCCTCCGGCCCCGCAGGGAAGCCGGCCCCATGCCCCGACTGACTGCTAGATTTCATCACCGCCCCGCACCTCTGAGGCCGGGAGCCAGTGACGCCGCCAGGCTTCTCGTAAATGCTCCCGGCCGGCCGGCAGGCATGTGGCAGCCGGGCCGCCCACCGCCTGGTCGTGAGGGGGCGAGATCCGGGAACTCGCCGGGATGGAGAAATCAATCCCAGGTTGCCGGCTGCGCTGTGCCCCAGAGGCTGTCTCAGCTCTGAGCCGGGGAGCCCCCAGCCCTGCCCTCCCGGGCCGCAGCAGCCCTCTGGCTCCCAGGCCGCCCCTGCCGGGTGGGCGTGGGCCCGACTCGGGGCTGCCTGCAAGGGGCCTGCGGCAGCTTGGGCCAAATGTGGTCTCGGGGCGCCGGCCCAGCTCCTGGCCATCCTCCCCCGGCCCCATCTCGGCCTGGCCATGGTCCGCCGAGACCTGCTGGGGTAACATAAATCTGAGCTGGGAAGCCCAACACACCCCAAAACAGCTTCTTGGAACACAGATATTGCAAACGTGTGTTTTCAATCCCCTCGGAAGAAAGTACGTTTTCGTGACAGGAATGTGGGTGTCCGGCTCCCGCCCCTCTGGGGAGGCTCCGCTGGCCCCGGCGGTTGGTGCAGGGGCGAGCGGCTGGCTCCCCAGGCTGGCTCCCCACGGACAGAGGGAGCCGCAGGTGGGTGCAGGCGGGCTCAGCCCGGAGGCCCCATAGGGACTGTGAGTGGTGGGATAGAAAGCACAGGAGAGTGCCGTGAGGGGGTGATGTTGGCTCCCTCAAATCCTGTCTCAGCTTGGCGCTCCTTGGGGGCCCTCACACTCCCTGTCCCACCAGAGGCTACCGAGCCCCGGGCCTGGGGCAGAGAGAAGCTTCTGTGGGAGCTGCGGGGCCCTGGCGTGGGCTTGGGCCTGGAACTGAGGGCGAGGCAGTGGCTGTGGGGTACACTGACTCTGAGCCAGGCTGCTTCCGGAAGCTGCCCCAGACATCCCTGGGGCTGGCCTCAGGGCAAGGGGGTTCCGGGAGCCCGCAAGCTTGGGATCTCCTGTCTTCTGCCGCCCTGCTGGGGCCCACACCCACTCCCCACCTCTGCTGCCAGGGACTGTGCCCTCCTCACCCCTGCTGCCTAGGCCCGCGCCCCCTCCTTACCTCTGCTACCAGGGCCTGCACCCCGCCTCACCCCTCTGCCTGGGCCTGCACCCTCCCTCCTTGCCCCTGCTACCAGGGCCTGCACCCCCCCCTTCACTCCTCTGCCTGGGCCCGCACCCTCCCTCTTCACCCCTGCTGCCTGGCACGCACCCTCCCTCTTCACCCCTGCT
>NW_004567114.1:1827034-1851421 GCF_000260355.1 Condylura cristata
CTCAGCCTCTGTGGCCTGGGCCCACACCCTCTCCCACCCTCCTGCCAGCCAGCGAGACCCCGCAGGCCGGAGGGGCCTGGGACCCCTCACAGACCTGGAGAGTCCATCTCTCTGTGGTGTAGCCATAAGTGTCCCCTCTGGACCCCCCCAGGCCCAAGCCAGGCAAGAGGTCATAAGCAAAAAGTAGAGAAAAGGTGGACTGGCCCTTGACTGAAAGGGCAGCAGGTGGCAGTGGCCCCAGCATGGTGTCTCGGGGGCCCTCTGGTGCCGCCCACTTGACGGAGGTCTGCCACAACCTCTCATCAGATGGTGCAGCTGAGGGGGGCTGTCCTGAGCTCCGGGGTGCCATTCGGGGGAGCTGGGCTTTGCCGGGCCCACTCACCCCTTCACCTTCTCTTCTTTAATTTTTTATTTTTTAAGATTTATTTATTTATTCATACAGAACTGGGGTACAGGCCAGAGATGCGGAGGATGAGAGTATTCACCAGGGACAGAGTGGGGAGCAGAACAGGCCGACTGACGAAGCACACTGCTGAGGGGAGCAGCGGGCGGGTCAGGAGAGGTCTGCCGCGCCCTGTGGTCACCTCCGGGGAAGGCGGGGATCGAACTCATGCTGCAGTGGCTTTAGCTTCTTAGTGCTGCGCTTGAACCCGCTGCGCCACCAGGGAGAGACCCTCTTCTTTAATTTTTAAAATTGTAAGCAGTCGGTTTAATCTTGAATCCTTAAGGCTGCAGTCAAACTGCGGGGGCCCCTGGGGTGCCTCAATTGGTCTCCCGGCGCGTATCGCGAGGGGCAGGAGCCAGGGCCTCTGCGCTGTGGCCGCTGCTGGGCTTCCCGGCACCGGCAGATACCTGAGGACGTGTCAACTGTGCCCTCCCCAGCCGCCTTGCTGAGACGCGGCTCGTGGCGGGGAGCGGGCGGCTCCCACTCGAGCCCAAAGTCCTGTCTACACTGGCGGCTTGGAGGAGCCGGGTTCAGAGCAGCTGTGGGGGACAGGCCCTGCCGGCCGGGGACTGGGCGGGCTCATCCCGCCTGGGGTGCGAGGGTCGACGCGTCACGGGCGCTGTGGACAGCTGGCGGCCCCTCCCCGGGGCGGACTCATGGCCCTCCCTGGGCAGCCGTCCGCTGGGCAGGGTGACTCGAAGCCCGGAGGGCACCCTGGCTGCGTCCGGCCTCCCTGGCCAGTTGCTTGAGAACAGCCCCAAGCCCAGCTCTAGACGCTTCTCCCTGCAAGCAGGCAGACACTTAGGAGGCGAGAAAAACACGGAGCCTTCTTTGACTTGCCAGGTTTATACTCTGAAATGAGAAGCCAGTGTTGGGAAAACCAGTGAAGCCTCCAGCCCGAGACCAGCGAGCGGTTTGGAGAGAAGTGAGGGGTGGTGATGACAGGCTGTGGGGCCAGCGGGCCCGTGGGCGGGACACTGTCGCCCCCAGGGCTCGGCTGGTCCAGGGGAGCCCAGGCCGTCGTCCGAGGCCCTGGGAGCCCAGGCCATCGTCCGAGGCCCTGGGAGCCCTGGGAACTGGGGTAGGTGGGCCGGGGCCAGATGGAGAACTGCCCTCCCCTTGTCTGCAAAGCCCCCAGGGCCAACGGAGACAGAGAAGGTGCTGGAGCCAGGGCATGCCCCCTCAGGCTTGGCACTGGGCCCAGGGTGGCAACCCAGTCCAGCCTCAGACTGGTCCACCCACCTCCCATTCCCCCACCCTGTGGCCTCTGGGGACAGGCCAGGTGGCCAGTTTCTAGAAGCAGCAGTGGGAAGCCCGGGTCCAGGAGTTTACGGGGAGGCTCCAGGGGTCCCCTCCGGCGCCTGTACTTCCTCTGGCCCAGGAGGTAGCCAAGCCCCCCAGACCCCCCTGAGGCCCTGGCCTGAGTGGCCAGGATTCACACCTCCAGAAGTTTCTGGCTGTAAGAGCCAGCTGGGCTGGCAGTGGCTCCCTGTCCCTGGAGGGTCTCTCCCCTCAAGGACGCGGGTCTCAGGCCAGGGGAGCGCAGGTCCTGCAGCTCGGAGGCTGGCCCTTGCGGGGGCAGGGTGACCGGCCGCCCCAGAGCTCCGGTCCCAGACCGCCTGCTGCCCCCAGGGCTGTGTGGGGCGAGATGCGTCCCCGAAGCCTCGGCTGCCCTCGCAGCAGCGCTGAGAGCGGGGCTGGGGCCTGCCCTCGGCCAGGCGGGTCCTCCTGGATGCCAGGCGGTGGCAGGTGCGGCGCTGATCCCGCGCCCTGGGGCGCGCCGGCCGTGCTGGGCGCACCGAGGGGAGGCTCTTGTGCCAGCAGCGCCAGCAGGCCGCGTGGCCTGGCACCGGTGGCCCTCATTACCCAGCCAGAGCCGCTGCCTCGTAACGAGCCCCTCGGGGCTGCTTCTCGTGCTGGGTCCAGTGTTTCCCTCTCTCCGGAGGAGGTGGGATAAGCGGACGTGCGCGTGTGTGGAGCTCGGTGAAAAGCGTGGAGAGACCAGATGTCCGACGAGCAGCCGGGGCCCCCCGCCTGGATCCGGGACCCAGGTGCCCAGCTCTGTGGGCAGGATGAGCCCGGGCTGAGCCCTGAGCCCCGCATCCTCCGTGGCCACAGGCTGCCCCGGTCATCACAGGCTGGGCCGAGTGGCGCAAAAGAAGCAAGACAAAACCTGCCTAATCGCTGAGTGTGCCTGGCCTGGCACAGAGCAGCGAGAACTTGCTGGGAAACTGAGGCAGGGCCTTGCACAGACTCAGACGTGCCCAGTGGCCCCAGCAGGGTGCGGCTGTTCCCACCACAGAAGGCTCAAGCTGCAGGCAAGGGCCAAGCCGCGCGCAGCCCGGGCCCTAACCAGAGGCCCCTGGGGGCACCGGGCAGGTCTTTGACACTCGGCCCAGGAGGGGTCTGGACCGAGAGGCGTCCCCGCTGGGGCCCCCGCCCCGGCCAGAGCTCCAGGTGGAACAAAGTGGCCTCGTGACCCCAAACACGAGCGAGCCCAGAGCTCCCCAGCCCGCGGTGGGGGCACAGCCCCTCCCGCAGAGGACACGCGGGGTGACAGTCCGGGCGGTGACCGGAGGCCCCTGCACAGCAGCAGGCGGGCTCGGGCCCACAGGGCCCTCGGACTCTGCCGCCTCTGGCCAGTGGTGAGGGGCCGCGTGGCCTCAGGGGAGGGCCCGTCTGCCCTGGCCAGAGGCCCTGCCAGCACGTGGGCTTCGGGTCCGAGTAAAAAACTGAGCGGGGGGGAGGAGACAGGAAGGCGCATGGCCAAGGTGGGGACATTCTCTAGGACAAGGGTCTCTCATTCTTTTTCCTCTGGAGACTCCTGTCCACCGTCACTAACTCCCCAGCCCAGGCACCCTCCTCCAACACCCCCAGCCATCGCCCACTCACCCTCCATCCTCCATCCACTCCCACCGTCCACCGACCCTTCCAGTCTTCAGTGGTCTTGGCCTGGTTTCCTTGAGTTCCCTGAAGATCAGAGATTTTCTGCACAGGCAGGAACCTCCCCACCCACGGGCTTCCCCATGGGGTCACCCTCAGCTCTGGAACTCTGATAACCTGTGTTGCGGGTGTGCCCAGCAGCCTGGCTCTGGTGACTGCCAGCCGTCAGCTGCCCTCTGCAGGCCAGAGGGCGCGTGCACTGGAGTCACTGCCCCGGCTCCCTGCAGACGGAGCTTTCCCAGACACCTGGCTGCCCTCCCCCAGGAGATGGGTAGATGACACCAACAGGGAGCCGAGGGGCTGACGGGAGAGCTGTGGCGGGCGCGGGCATGCCAGCTGCTGGCTGTCCGTCGGGGAGGACACGGGGCCTCGGGCAGCGGGGCTGTGCTCCTGACGCCCAGTACTTGCTGCCCTGAACCCAGCAGGTCCGCGTCGGCCTCTGCAGAGGGACAGCAGCGTCGGCCTCTGCAGAGGGACAGCAGCGACAGGCGCCCGGTGCTCGGGAGCGACTCCCTGCCCAGGGGGCAGCTGCCTGCTGCACCGGGCCTGGTGGGGTGCGTGGGGAGGGAGGGGCGCCCCTCTCCACCAGCTGCCCTCGTGCGCCAGCCCCCGCTGCCTGTCAGCAAGAAGCAGCTCCCTGGCGGGGCGCGGGCGCCAGGGCCGGGCAGTAGCAGATGGCTGACGCTGCGGTTTTAAGTGACATGCTCGTGGGCTGTGTCCCAGTCTCCTGGAGCTGGCTGGCTGCTTTCTGGAATCGTCCTGGGCTGAGAGCACAGAGCACTCTGGTGTTTACTGGAAATTCTGCTCCTGGCCACGGTGACTGCAGCCGCCAGGCCCACGAGCAGAGACTGGGGTCAGCCGCGCACGCCCAGAGGCTGCCCCACCAGCCAGGGCACCGGGTGCGCCTGCCAGGTGAGGTCAGAACAGCAGGGACGGCGCCCACCCCGAAGGCCACGCCAGCACGCAGTCCCTACTCCACTGGCCTCCCCGCTTCCCACTGGAGCCTGCGCCGAACCCCTCTCAGGTGAGTCAACACCTGGGCAGGTACTGAGTCTGTTCTAGCCACCGCCAACGGCTGCTGGTGCAGAGATGGGCCAGGACAGGTGTCCCAAGACCCCGAGGGCTAGGCTGGCACATTAGAATAGGGGCCCCAGGCCCCTGGGAGGCCGGCAACGCGGCCCGGGGCTCACAACCTAATTCTAGAAAAGACTTCACCCCGTGGCTGAGTGAGTCTGGGCCTCCAAACAGTGGCCCGGGGCCCTCAACTCTCACGAGAGCCAGACCACGTGCTGCTGTGTTTATGTACACCGTGGGCCGCAGGCCCAGGGCATCTCTGACCCTCGGGGGCAGCTGGCGCACAGGGCCTGGGGCAGCGCAGGACACAGGGCCTCTCGGGCTTCCAGAAAGCCTCAGCAGGGCGGCGGGGCCCTCAACAGCGTGCAGGCGGGCACGGCCCGGGCAGAAGTCTGGCCACCAGGCCCCCGTCCTGCCCGGCGGCCTCCCAGCCATGGAGGACAAGACCGGGGGTGCCCAGTCCAACGGTGCCAGGCGGGCCTCGCCGTGGGGGGCTGAGGCCCGCGCAGTGGCCGGTCCAGGTGGGCTGTGACCTGGGCCTGAGAAGCGGAGGTGAGAGCCCCGCCCGGCCCCTGGGGCAGGGGAGGTCGGTGCTGAAGGAACGCCCCTCTGGGGGGCCGGCTATGGACGCTGCTCCAGGCCTGAGCTGCGCCCCACGCAGCAGCTTTGGGGTCTGGCTTCATCTCCATAGGGCCGTTGGAAAGAGAAGCACAGATGAGGTGCTGTCCTGGGGGCTTGGGGGGCGCCTGACTGACTCTCGCCACGACCCCCATGAGGACCTGGGCTCCCGCTGGTCGCTGGGTGACGCTGTCCTGTAGACTCGCCCAGCCGGGGCCTGTCTGCCTCGGGGCAGTGTCCTGGGAGGCTGCCGGCAAGTCCGGAGAGGCAGGACTTGGGCAGGCGGTGGCCCAGCCGGGGTCGTGTTCCGGGTCCAGGCGCTCAGAGGGGTGACGCAGGAAGGCAGGCGTGGGGGGTCCTGGGGTCCTGACACTGTCTGCAGCGGCCCCCACGGCTCTGGGCAGCATCATCCCTTCAGGGAGTGGCCAGAGGGTGGCCGAGTCCCTGCCGCAGCTCAGCGACGGCCGAGTCCGCCCCATCTACGTAGGAAGGTCAAAGGGGAGGATGTCCACTTCCGGCTGCAGGCCCCATCTTCCAGCCGACACCTGGCTCCCACCTGTCGGGCGCTTCCCCGTACAGGCACGCAGCACCACCCCCCCTTCTCCCACTCACAAAGTTCCAGAACTTTCCCCAGTGCTATTTCAACTACTTGAAGTCTGTCTCACCCAGGCCTCTGACCGGTGGGCAGGAGGGTGTGGAGCACCCAGAAAGCGGAGTCCTAGCACGTCCCACACACCCAGAGCACTGCCTTTCCCCAGGCGGGGCTGGCCCCACGGACAGAAGCAGCTTTGCAAAGCAGGACACAGGCTTGGAGGGCCGGTCAGTCTCTTACTGGCTGCTTCACGCTGCCCACAGCTCTTTGTCCTCCGTCCTCCGTCCTCTGTGGTGAAGACTAGCAGGGCCGACTCGGCGCCCGGCAGCTGTCACGCGCCCATCAGCATGAGCCTGGCCTCCCTCGGCGCAGGTGGGAGCACTGGCGCTCTCCCCCTCCCCCACTCACCTGTTCACTCACCTTCCATTTGTCTGTCCACCCAGCCAGCCGTCTGTCCATCTGACCACTCATCCACCCAGCCGTCTGTCCGTCTGTCCATCCATCCCCGTCTGTCCATCCATCCACCCGTCGGTCCATCTGTCCATTCATCCACCTGTCTGTCCGCCCAGCCAGCCGTCTGTCCATCTGACCACTCATCCACCCATCTGTCCACCCAGCCAGCCGTCTGTCCGTCTGTCGCCGTCTGTCCATCCATCCACCTGTCTGTCCATCCATCTACCCATCTATCCGTCTGTCCATCCATCCATCCATCTGTCCATCCATCTACCCGTCTGTCTGCCCATCCACCAGTCTGTCCGTCTGTTCATCCATCTACCCGTCTGTCCATCCATCCCCGTCTGTCCATCCATCCACCCGTCGGTCTGTCTGTCCATTCATCCACCTGTCTGTCCGCCCAGCCAGCCGTCTGTCCATCTGACCACTCACCCACCCATCTGTCCACCCAGACAGCCGTCTGTCCGTCTGTGCCCGTCTGTCCATACATCCACCTGTCTGTCCATCCATCTACCCGTCTGTCACCGTCTGTCCATCCATCTACCCATCTGTCCGTCCATCCATCTACCCGTCTGTCCGTCTGTCCATCCATCCACCCGTCTGTCCATCCATCTACCCGTCTGTCCATCCATCCACCTGTCTGTCCATCTGTCCATTCATCTACCCATCTGTCCACCCAGCCAGCCGTCTGTCCATCTGTCCATCCTTCCAAGCACTCACCCAACTCACCCAACCTTTCCCATTCTTTCTCCCTCCCTCTCTTTCTTCCTCCCACCTGCTCGCCCACCCACCCACACACCCCTACTTCCACCCGCCACCCATCCACTGTCCATCCACTGCCCATCCACTGTCCATCCATCCTCCCATCCAGCCAATCCCTGATCCTGGATGTTGCCACAAGCCTGGTTTTCTCCGATCTTCTCACCCCTCAGCTGACTCTCAGACTCAGCTTCCTCCTCAGGAACTGAGACCTTTCCTGAGTCCCTCGGAAGGTCCCTTCCGCTACAAGACTGTGCAGGAGGCTTCGGGCTGAGCTCACGCCAGGGGAGGGCGTCCTGCCTCCTCCCACACCCTCGCCTTCTCGCCACGCTCGGGGCCGAGGCTGCCGAGGGGCTCTCCTCTCTCCTCTGATTCCAACCGAAAACTGAGCCAAGAAACCACGGCGCCCCTCTGGCCCGTGGTGGCGTGAGACTGGAGCCTGGGAGCCGCCTCGGACGCTCCCTCCCTCCCGCGCGCCGACTGCTGAGAGCACATGGAAGCGGAGAAATGTTCAAAACAGCCCACGTGGAATCGAGGGTATTTCTTTTCTTTTCCTTATTTTTTAGTGGTACCCGATACTGAGATTCTTTTCAATATGTCAGGCTTTTCAAAAAATGATTAAAATGCACCCTATTATTAAACAGAGCTGTTTCAGACTTAATTTAGCAAACTGTGACATTTTTTTCATTTTTGTAAAGCCCTTTTTAATGAAAACCGCCTGCAAGGATACCAAGTAGCAGGCTGGAATCGTGTTTTCTGTTTGTTTTCCCTGAAGATGTTGTTTCCAGATTCTGCAGAAATAATAAATTTCATCTAGAGGCTCCGGCCTCCGCAACCCAGCCACACATCCCGAATTTTCCAATTCACAACGCAAGAAGCTAACCCCGCTGCAATCCTTCATCCCTGCCAACGCCCGACCACAGCTTCATGCCTTCCTCGCCGCTTTGCAAACGGAGGCTTCGAAGCAACGTCCGGCCCAATCCGTGTACTCTACACGAGCCCGAAACATGTCCTAAACCTCGGCGAAATGTCTTCTTCCTGGTGCCCTGACGCTGCAGGCGGCCATCTGCAGCCCCGGGCGCCCCAGCCCCGGAGCCCAGAGGGAGGGGTCGGCCCGGACCTGGACGGCGGGTCTGCCCGGGGGGCCCGTGATGCCTGGTTAACAGAGTGGCACCCAGCCCCAGAGACGAGGGCCCCACGCAAGCGCCAAGTCTCCCCAAAACCGGCGTCTTGGGGCGAGCCCCTCGGCCAGGGCACTGCTGGTGAACGCTGGGCATGGCCCCTGCGGCAGCAGAGGCCTGGGCCAGGCGAGGGCAAGACCATCACCACGGGTGGGGAGGGTCCGGTCCCGCTGCGGCCTGCCGCGGGGCCTCTGGCCTCTGACGCCCGCTGGCGGAGGGCGCAGGGCAGGGGGCCCGGCCCCCGGAGGGCATCTTGTCAAGCAGGGAGCTGAGGCAGAGGACTTGATGGGTGATGGAGCTCACAGCGTGGGAAGGGCGCTGGCCACCCGCCCACCGCAGCGGGCTCCTGGGAACCGAGTCAAGGGATAGTGGGCTCTGTTCAGCGATCCAGCTTCGACTGGATTCTGGGAGAAAATCCAGTGCCCCTGTCTCTGGGGCGGTTGGGAGGGGACTCGCCAGGAACCGAGAGGCAGTCTCTGCCCGGGCCCTGTCCCGGGTCCTGCTGCACCAGCCGGCACACCGTCTTCTGCCGCTGCCGGAGTGCCTGTTGTAGCGCACTGGGAGAGTGACCAGCCCGAGGGCCTGCGGCAGGACCTTCAGAGCGAAAAGCGGGGCTGTGTGGTGGACAGGCAGGAGTCTGTCGCCTGCCTGGGAGGGAGGCAGCGGGTCTCACGCCCCGACCTTCGGCGGCAGTCCCTTTCTGTTGGGCGAAGGGGCGGCTCCCCTCCGCCAAGCCACAGGAGTGGGGGCTGAGCACATCCAGGGGACGCCACCAAGTGTCCCCAGTTGTTTCCGAGTGCCAGGCCCTCTGCCTCTCCCCCTCGCCCCCCACCTTGGAGTTGGGCGGGCCAGCTGCATCCCCCAGTCCAGGGTGCGAGCACCCCGGCACCGGCTCCAGGGGTGACCGGCCTTCCCCAGAGGCCAGCCATCAGGCCTGGTGGGAGGGCCGAGGCCCTGGGGGCAGGGCCAGCTCAGGGCCGTGGGGTGGCAGTGGGGGCCCACGCGCCGACCTCGGGCCCAGGACTTTGCCACCCTTCCTGCGCCGAGCCTGGCCAGCCACCGCCCCACACACTCGTCCAGGAAGCGAGGCCAAGTCTGGGTTCAGCTGAGGCCGCCCGGGGCCCGGGCCGCCATGTTGCCCAGCCTCACGCTCCCCAACGGGGCAAACAGCCCCTGGCCCCGCGCCAGGCCAGCAGTCTTCCGAGCCGCGTGCTGCGAGGCACAAAGGTGCAATTCAGCCTCCCGGGTGGGAAAGGGCTCTCATTAAGGCCCTGGCAGCCGACGTGGGGGCTGAGGCATTGTTTTTAATGGAAAAACAAGAATTTGCTGTTAGGTATTAGATTAAAGGCTCCATCCAGGGGGATTAATCGGATTGCTCCTGGCCCTCTGTCTTCGCCTGTGACTTCGCGTCCTGAGCCCGGGCCGGGCTGCGAAACTGGCTCATTTATTTTGCTGGTCTTCAATGAGGCCCCAGACCGCCGGGGCACGTCACCCACTCCGGCGGCTGGAATGCCTCACCTGCACCGGCCGCAGCCCCGGCACCCCCTCGGCCCTCCCGGCTCGCTCCAGCTGGCGGCAGCCTCATCACCCCGAAGGCGAGCGAGGTCGCCACCCCCGCTCCGAGCCCTCCTGCGCCACCACCGACCCCTCGCTCGCCATAGCGAACGCCCACTGTCGCCGGGAATGGGCTGGCCACGGGGCGTGACTGGCTGCCCCCTGCCCTGGGGTCAGCGGCCCCTCACTGCCCCAGGGCATTGCCTGGTTTCTCCTTTTTATTTATTTTTTATTTATAGCAGTTTATTTTTACATCATTTTTACTTTTTTTTTTTCATCTCAATTGTAACCCCTGCGGGTTTCCCATCACCGAGTCACCTGTGTGCCATCACCAAAATCCTGTGCACTTCCCTCCCCACCCCCCGTTTTTGATCCCATTCCCCACTCCAGCCCCACAACATGTCTCTGGTATATGGTTGTTCATTATTTTTGTTATTTTCTCGCCTGCTATGAGAGAAACCTGCTATGAGAGAAACCATCCCGTATTTTTCTTTCTCTCTCTGGCTTATCTCACTGAGCATGATCTTTTCCAGCTCCATCCAAGTTACTGCAAAAGACATGTGTTTCTCTTTTTGGTTGCTGAGTAATATTCCATTGTATGTATGGGCCACATCTTTTTTATCCAGTCATCTACTTTTGGGCATTTGGGCTGCTTCCATGTTTTTCCAATGGTAAATAAAGCAGCAGTAAACATGGGGGTGCAGGTATCTTTTTCAATCAGTGATTTCGTGTCTTTTGGGTGGATCCCTAGGAGTGGGATTGCTGGGTCGTAGGGAAGCTCCATGTTAAGCAGTTTGAGGAACCTGCAAACAGTTTTCCAGAGTGGTTGTACTAGTTTGCATTCCCACCAGCAGTGCAGGAGAGTTCCTTTTTCTCCACATCCTCGCCGACATTTGTTGTTGCTAGTTGTTTGACGATGTGCCGTTCTCATGGGGGTGAGGTGGTATCTCAGGGTTTCTCCTTTTAAAGTAGCTTTTGCATCTTTAGACATGAAATCCTGCATCATACTGTGTGCCTGTCTGTGGTCTGTCCGGCAAGCTGACAGAATGGAACCTCTGCACCCCCACCCTGAATGACCCCACAGCACTGCCCCTCCCCCCCCGTGACCCACACCTCAAATCCCAGCTCGGGGTGCTGCTGGACTTCCCTCCCCGTCCCCTCCCCCTACTCCGCTCCCACGCCCTCCCCCCACCCCCCACCTCCGGAGCTGCCTGGCAGGTGGAAGCTCTTCCTCCTGCCCACCCCTGAGGCCGGGTGCTGTCCAGTTGGGCAGGGCGCTGCCGAAGGGAGCTGTGGGTCCCGGCTTGAGGGCCCCCGTGGCTGAACGTACCTCTCCCAGGCCTGAGCCACTCCTGCGGGTGGGGTCTTGCCATCATACCAGGAAGTGAGAAAGTCTCCTGGAAAGGGAGGGAGAAGCACGGAGAAGGGCGGGAGGGGTGGGTGCTGATGTCTGAGCTGTGCTGGGCAGAGCTCAGGGCCACGTGCATGCTGTGTGACTCTGCAGAGCTCCCAACCTCTCTGAGCCCCTGGTCCATCTTCTGTGCTAGGGTCAAGCGCCCACCTGGCCTGGTGACAGTGAGCAGAGAGCTGGCCCAGGACTTGGGCTGCAGAAGATGCCCCAGAACCCACCATGCCTGGAGTCTTTGGGTCCTGACTCATCTCGATGGGAGAGTCCAGAAAGCCCTTTCTAGCTTGCAAGAGGTCAGAAAGTGGCAAGTTTCTTGAAGTCCCCACAGCCTCTGTTTCCCCAAGGGAATCCCAGAATCTGTCCCACTCACCCTGAACACCCCGCTGAGTGTGACTCACCCTTATATCTGCAGGAGGGAGCTCCCCTGCTGAGCAAGCACACTCTGCTCTCCCCAGCCCAGTGCAAGGTGAGGGTTCTGTTTAGGGGAGCAGCGGAGCAGGGAAACAGAGCCAGGGAGCCCGGGAGGTCTCAGCACTCACACCCCAGGGCCCCGGACACTCTCCTCAGCGCAGACCCACTTCCAGCATGGGGGAGGCAGGGCCATGCAGGGTCTACAGAAGCTTCTTTCTCCTGTGGGCTCTCCTGGGAAATGCACCACAGGCCTCCAGTTTCGGCCTGGGTATCTGCCTCCTGTCCCAGCCGAGGTTCTCAGCAGGCCTTGGGGGGCACTCCTGGCCCTTCTGATCCACGGTGAGGGGGGAGTCAGTAAGTCCCTACTTCATGCTAAACAAATGTTCCAATCGCAACGAAGACCTTACAAATGGCATAAGTAGAGCATCAGGGAAAAGAGGGGGAACACTGGACTCGGGGTGGGGAGGGCATGGCACCCGCAGCCACAGTGCTGACAGATGGGGGGTATTCGCAGCATTTCTGGTAGCCAGAGGGCAATGCCCTCAATAAACAAAGGCGCCCACCAATTAGTTAAAAATAACTTTCAATAGAAAAATAGGCAAAGGCTTTGAATAGGCAAGTCACAGAAGAAGAGTAAAAATAGACATTGATGTCTGAAGAGCTCTTGCACAGGGAATGTTCAATCACAAGATTCAATAATCAGGGTATTTTTGCCTGTGACATTGGCCCAGAGTCCAGGAATGGGGCGTTCACGCATGCTCCGTCGCGGCTGCCCCCAGAGAGGAGGTTGGGAGGGCAGCTTCGGCAGAATGTTCCACGACCGAGCATGCCGAGGCCCTCGGGAGCAGCACCAGTGGGGCAGCAGCGTCACCCCGGGTAGCTAGGAGCGCCCCGTTCACCCACTTAT
This sequence comes from Condylura cristata, assembly GCF_000260355.1. Taxonomy (NCBI): domain Eukaryota; kingdom Metazoa; phylum Chordata; class Mammalia; order Eulipotyphla; family Talpidae; genus Condylura; species Condylura cristata. The sequence goes on from NW_004567114.1 coordinate 1,839,380, forward strand.
GGCGCGTCTTTGAAGTGTTTATCTAAGATCCGGCAATAATGGAGTAACCCGACTGAACTCCAAAGTAAAAGTTGAAAAACAACCCTACAAACAATTGGTGCCTTTAAAAAAGACAGGGGCAGTCACACTATGTCTAGGAAAGCGGACTTCCAACTTAAAACAGCAACGAGAAACAGGGATGGAGGTTATATGGTGACTAAGGGGTTAATACTCAGGAAGACATAACACACATCAACGAATATGCACCGAACAAAGGAGCGTCAAAATACATAAAGCTACTGTTAACAAGCCTAAGCACAGGCATCAGCGGCCACACAGCAGCAGGAGTGGGCAGATCACCAGGCAGAAAACAGCAAGGAAACAACAGCCTGGCATGAGAAGTTAGATCAAAGAAGCTCAATGAACATCTATTGCACTCTGTACCCCTCAAAACTGAGTACACAAAAAACCCAAGCACATGGAACATTGTCAACGACAGCCCACATGTGTGCATAAGCTTCAGTTAACTTCTGTTGTGCGAGTTTATTGACACATGGGTCAATAAATTAATGAAATCATTAATTAATCAAGTATATTTTTCTGACCACAATGGTATTAAGCTAGAAATCACCCCCAAAAAGAAACAAGGAAAAACCTTAAATAGGTAGAAAATAAACAAGGAACTACGGAATAGCTAATGAGGAAGTCAAAGGAGAAAAATATATATACCTGGGACAAAGGAAAATGAAGACACGAGTTGCCAGAATGTATGAGATGCAGGAAGAGCCAAACTGAGGGAAGAATATAGCAAGACAGACCTTTGCACAAAAACTGGAAAGGTAAGGTCTCAAGTAATCTAGCTGACATCATAAGAAACTAGAAGAGATCTGGAACTAAAAGCTACCAGGAGAGGCCCTCCCTGGTGGCGCAGCGGGTTAAAGCACTGCACTGAGAAACTAAAGCCACTTCCGCATGAGTTCGATCCCCGCCTGCCCGGGAGGTGACCACATGGCGTGGCAGACCTCTGCTGACCCGCCCGCTGCTCCCCTCAGCAGTGTACTTCGTCGATCTGCCTGTTCTGCTCCCTGCTCTGTCTCTGGTGAATCCTCTCACCCTCCGCATCTCTGGCCTGTACCCCAGCTCTGTACAAATAAATAAATAAATCTTTAAAAAAAAAAAAAAAAAAAAGCTACCAGGAGAAAGGAAATAATTAAATTAGACAAGAAATACACCAAATAAAATGAAAAAGTCAGTATAAAGGATCAATAAAACACTAAATGTTCTTAAAAAAAAGATGTACAAAATAGACAATCCTCTAGGTAGACTCACTAAGCAAAAAGGAGGATAAACTCTAATAAATAGAATTATACATGATAGCGATGTTACAAACAACATCTCAGAAAGACAGTACTGTGCACAGCTTTATGCCAATAAATTGGATGACCTAGAAGAAATGGGCACACTTTTAGGAGCATACACCCTTCCAAGACTGAATCAGAGAGAAACAGAAAGCTTGAATAGACCAATTAAAAGCAAGTTAATTGAAACAGTAATCAAAAGCCTCCCAAAACACAAAAGCCCAGGAACAGATGGTTTCACTAGTGAGCTCTACCAAACCTTAAAGACAAATTAATAGCTATCGTTCTTAAATTAATCCAAAAATTGAAGGAGAGGGAATGCTATTTTTATGAGGACGACATTGCTCTGATACCAAAAGCAGACAAAGACATCACACACACCAGAAGAAAACCACAGGCCAACCTCCCGGACGGACACAGATGCAAAAACCCTCAGCAAAATCTTAGCCAGCCGAATTCAATAATGCATTCAAAGGCTCAGACACCGTGACCAGGTGGGATTTATTTCTGGGATGCACGGGTCATTTACCTACACGAATCAACTCATGTAATCCAGCACATCAACAAAAGGGCAGATAAAACTCATACCATCATGTCAGTAGGTGCAGAAAAAATTTTGACAAGATCCAGCATCCAATGAGGATAAAACTCAGTAACACGGGGCTAGAAGAAACACACCTGAACATAATAAACACACCTGCAGGTGCCAAACCTGCATACAGCGGAAAGCGGATAGCTTTCTGAGACCAGGTATAAGGCGAGAATTCTCCCTTTATCATGGCGATTCAACACCGCGCTGGAGGTCCTAGCTGGAGTGCCGCAGCGAGGGAGACGTAAAGGAAATCAGAATCAGAAAGGAAGCACAAAACCACTACTTGAAGAGGATGTGACAATATGCATTAAAAACCCAAGAGACTATTAGAGGAAAAATTGCTGTACTTCAGCACAGTGCGCTTCAGTACAATGAAGTAGCAGGACGTGAAAATAAAATACACGAATCCGTTACATCCCAGTGGAAAGCAACAAAGTAGAAAAGAAAGAAATGAAGGAAACAATCCCATGTAGAACCTCATAAAAAAAATTAATTACCTAAGAAAAGTCCTACCGCCGTTAAAAGATCTGGACACGTAAAACCAATGCATCATTGAGGGCCGACCCGGGTAACGAAAAGACGCTTCGCGCTGAGTCTGGAAGAGCTGACACTGCTGAGGTGGCCACCCAGCCCGAGCAGTGCCGAGCCAGCGCAGTCCCTGTCCAGGGCGTTCTCCGAAGAAGTAGAGCGAATACATCGAGAAAAACAGGGAAAAGCCCTTTGACTGGTCTTGGTGATGAATTGCGGCTTGCCCCCCAAAGCCAGAGAAACAACAGGGAATAGAAACCAACGAGACACCCCCAAACTAAAGGCTCAGCACAGCAAAAGGAGCCGTGGGTAAAAGGCAGCTTACCACATGGGAAGGGCACATGTCACCCACACATCAACAAGGCCACAAGGCCAGTTCGTGTAACTCAACAGCAAACGAAACCAAAAGGCACACAGAGAACACACATCGGAGCCACAGCCCTGGGTGTCCCACGTCCCGTCTCACCAGGGAAATGTAAATCAAAAAGTGAGATTTTGGGCCCTCCCTGGTGGCGCAGCGGGTTACAGCGCAGCACTGAGAAGCTAAAGCCGCTTCCGCATGAGTTCGATCCCCGCCTGCCCCGGAGGTGACCACAGGGCGTGGCAGACCTCTCCTGACCCGCCCGCTGCTCCCCTCAGCAGTGTGCTTCGTCGATCTGCCTGTTCTGCTCCCCACTCTGTTCCTGATGAATCCTCTCACCCTCCGCATCTCTGGCCTGTACCCCAGTTCTCTATGAATAAATAAATAAATCTTTAAAAAAAAAAAAAGGATGTTCTTAAATTATTACAATTTGGCCCTCCTTGGTGGCGCAATGGGTTAGGATGCAGCACTGTAAGCTGGCCGCAGCTGCTTCAGTGCGAGTTCGATCCTGGGTCCTGGAGGTGACCACATGGTGCAGCAGACCGCTCCTGGCCCGCCCACTGCTCCCCTCAGAAGTGGACTTCGTCGATCTGCATGTCCTGCTCCCCACTCTGTCTCTGGTGAAGCCTCTTGCTGCCCCTGAGCCTCTGGCCTGTACCTCAGTTCTGTGTGCATAAATAAATAAATCTTAAAAAAAAAAAAAAGGGAGATTTGCCCTCACACCAGTTCAAATGGCTATAATCAAAGAGTCAAAAAACAATAAATGTTGGCCAGGACAAGGGGAACGAAGAGCCTTCAACTATCAGTGGGATGTGAATGGACGCAACCACTATAGAAATAATGATGGAGGATTCTTGCAAATTAAAAACAGAGCTGCCCCATGACCCAGTAACCAGATTCTTGAAAATATGGAAATACCAAATCAAAAAGACACACGCAGCCACAGCTCACACAGCACAATGTGCAGCAGTTAAGGTATGGCGACGATCTTGGCGCCACGGCAGGTGAGTGGATAAAGACATGGTTTATATACACCCTGTGGAATACTACTCGGTCATAAAAAATGAAAACTTGCCATTTGTAACAAAAAGAATAGCGCTTGCGGAGACCACGCTATATGAACTAAGCCAGCAGAATAAAGACCTGTATGATTTCACTCATCTGTGGAATGTAAAGAAAACAAAAGCAAACCCTTCTCCGCTGACAACGGAACATTGGTTAGAGAACAAGGACAGGAAGAAGAGTGGAACAGGCCGATCAGGTGGTGGTGGACATTTGGCGGGGGGTGTGGTGGAAGATGTGAACTTGGGGCCTCCCTGGTAGCACAAGAGGTTAACGCGCTTCAGGAAGCTCTATGCGCAGCCCGTGCAGCACGAGCTCAATCCCCCGCCAGGGAGTGACCACAGGGTGCAGCAGGCCCCTCCTGGTTCCCTGCTCCCTCAGCAGTGTGCTTCGTCCATCTGCCTGTTCTTTTCCCTACTCCTCGCCCCCGCACCTCTGGCCTGTACCCCAGTTCTTGTATGCATACATAAATAAATCTTTTTTTAAAAAAAAGAAAATGTAAACTTGGAACCTCTATAGTGTGATAAACTAATGTTACTGTCAGAAAGAACAAGAAGGAAGTAGCAAGAAGCAAGGACGTTTGGGAGGGAGGGGAATAAGAAAGAAATCCAAATAGTGCTGGGAAAACTGGACCATCAATGAAATAATGACCGAGGCCACTATCTCACACGCTACACAAAAATTAACTCAAATAGAATAAGAGCTGTTATGTGAGGCCAGAAAACAGATAAAACACTGGCTGTGTTGTCTCTGGGGCCCTCGACAATGGCAGGGGACACAAAGCAACACTGATCCAACGGTGTGCAGCAAGCGAAATAGCTTCTGTACAACAAAAGAAATGATCATTAAGGCGAAAAGACATCTCACCATTCTGGAGAAAATATTTGCACGTCGTACATCCAGCTAGGGGCTGAGAACTAAACTCTACAAAGAACTCAGACAACTCAACACCAAGGAAACTAAAAGCTGATAAAATATGGGCATCATATGTAAATAGACACTTCCCCAGAGAAGACAGAAGACCAAGGGAATGTATACACAGACAAAAGCCGGGACTTGCTCTATGTTTTCTGGCCTCACATAGCAGCTCTTACTCTGTTTTGAGTTAATTTTTGTGCAACGTGTGAGACAGTGTCCGACTTTCACTATTTCCTGCTTGTTAACAGGGAAATGCGAGTCAAAACCACAGTGAGATCCCACCTTATCCCACAAGAATGGCCCATGTCCCAGGATGAGTGAGTGCCGGAAACTGGGTATGGAGAAAATGGCACCCTGTTGTCTGAACTGTATGGCGATTTCTTCAAACATTAAAAATGGATGTACCGTGTGATCCAGGTAGTCCTAGGTGTCTATCTAAATACAGAAAACACACGCTCAAAAGGATAGCAGCACTGCAGCGTGCATTGCAGACCATTCACCGTATTCCAGCTCCAGAAATAATCTAAGTGCCCAACGACAGATAAGTAAAGAACATGTGCCCTATACACACAGTGGAATACTATACAGCTATTAAAAAGATAAACTCTTGCCACATGGATGGAACTGGAGGCATGGCGCAGGCGGCTAACGTGAGTGAGTGAGTGAATGAGTGAGTTGAAAGTGGAAGTCCCAGCCAGGTGAGCCTCCAGGGCTGACTCTAAGACCAAGGTGCTGCTGAGCCTCTCACCACCTGGACCCTCAGCCCCATGTGTGACCACAGGTGGCTGTGTTCCCAATTCCTCAGTTTGGGGGGCTTTGCTAACCCAGGAGGACTGGCAAGCAGACGGGGCCCTCCTCTTCGTGAGTAGGGGCCGGACATGGGGGGATCACAGAACTCCCTGGCTCTAGATGTGGATTATGGAGAGGGAGGGGGAGGCCTGCAGCTCAGTGGCCCTGTGATCAGGGAATCCCTTCCCTGGCGGGCTGTGGGTGGGCACAGGCCCGGCCCTGGGGCCTGAGGAGGAGGGGACATTCCTACTTCGGGGTGGGAAGCTGCTGACCGCTAGTGAGGGACAGCCAGGCCCTGGTGGTCAATGTGAATGCTCCTTTTTCCTTCCCTCTCCAGCGCGCTGGGACCCCCCAGCTTGTCAGCAGGTCCCGAGTCCCCAAAATGGACTTTGCCAGTGGGAGCAGTGTGGGTGGCAGGCCGAGGCTGAGGGGTGCTATCTCTCTCTGTGCAACCAACCGGGTGCCGCTGCTGGGGCCCCCAGAAGCTCTCAGCCCGGTCCCGGCGTGACGAGGTGCAGGTGCCCAGGGCAGGAGGCTGCAGGTCCCGGAGAGGCCCACAGCGAGGGGCAGGTCGGGCAGCTGCATCCTGGCCCTGCGGCTGTGCTCTGCTCCAGCTCCCCTTGATTCCAAAACCCCCTGAATCTGGTGAACAGAGGCTCTGGGAGGGCAAAGGAGCGAGGAGGCCAGCACCGTGTCTGCACCTCAGTTCCGTGGCCGTGGGGACCCCCCTTCCTCAGGCACCCCCAACTGGCCCCAGTTCTGGTGGGGAGAGCGTGGGGGCGTGTTCTGACAGTGGGGGGCTGGCCCGTAATTCACAGGCCAGTCGGTGACATCTGAGCAGCAGACAGCCGACACATGGCTCTTTAATAGAATATTCATGCGCTCTCGGAACATCCTGTTCTAAAAAGGACCCATTGTTTTATCTGAAATTCCAATTTAATGGGGTGTCTATTTTTCTTGTTTGCTAAAATCTGGCAGCCCAGTGCAAGGCGGTGGGCTGCTCCGGGGAGAGGGGCGCCTCTGGCTCTGCGCCCATGGCCTGCCCCTTCTGTGCGGGTGTCGGGGTGCAGCCAGAAGAGCCCCTTCCACCACGTCCTTGGAGGCCTCCGCCTCCAGGTCTCGGGCCCACTCTCCTGTCCAGCCGGGACACGCCGCACAGCCCCGTGGGGACGCGTCTCCCGCCGGCCAGCGCGCCATGCCCGGGTCGCAGGAGGTGGCATCGGGCAAAGCTGAGCGTGTGACCAAGGCCGGGGGGCAGGTTGGCCCGCCACCGGTGCTGCTGGAGCGGTCCTGGGTTGGGGCTCCAGACAGAGGGGCCCCTGGCTGGGCGTGGCCGGGAGGCGGCCGGGGGGAGTCTGGGTGCCCTGGGGCCACGACCACCCCCCCTTCGGCCTGGAGGTCTCATCCCACCTGGGGCGAGGCGCCCGGCCAGGCCGCTGGTCCTCCGGAGCCTCTCAGGGGCCGTTCCTGGCCCCTCTGCGCCCCAGGAGACCGCGCTCCGTGGCTGGACGCCACCCCGCTCTGCACTTGTAACCCTACGTCTTCTCGGACCCCGGCCGCCCGCCTCCCTCCACTGAGAAGACCCTGTGATGGCCCTGGGGCCACCAGTAATCAGGTGGCCGCCCCCCTCGTGTGCTCAGTCACACCCACAAAGACCTGCAGCCGTCCAGGGCCGGCGGTTGGGCCGCGGCACCCTGCTGCCCCAGAAGGGTTATGGGGCTTTGCTCCAGAGGGGCAGCCGCAGGCTGGGGTTCGTACTCGGTCTCCACACCAATCTCAGGGGCCTGGACGCTCCTGGGCCCTCCGGGCCCTCGCCTAGACCCACCTGTGGCCCTGCTGGTCAGGGCCTGTGAGTGGGGGTGGCCTGGGCTCCTGCGGCCCGGGGTGGCCGTGAAGGCGGGTGGCTGCGTGCGGGGACAGGACCTGAAGCCGCGCAGCTGGGCTGGACGGGGGAGGGGCCGGCAGCGGCCTGCTCCCCTCGGCTGGGCCACACACATGCTTTACATTGCGGCTGAGAGTATGTTTTCCATCCCCATCTGGCACACGCCGGACGCCGGCTGCAAACGGCCCGGATTCCGAGGCCGTGAGCTCTGCCTGCAGGGAGGAGGCTTTGCCGCTGATGAGGCGGGAGGGGGAGGGGGCCGAGCATCGGGTCCCAGCCTCCGGGAGGCCAGGGCTGCTTCCCACGCCGCACCCTGGGGCTCGCCGCCCACTCTGGGCCTGACCAACCCTGTGAACTGGAAGGGCAGGCCGGGGCCACAGCGAGGTGGGCAGTGGCTCCTGGCCGTGGCGTGGTGGGAGCTCCTGGGCTCACCTGCCTGTGGGCCTCTGCTCCTCGGGGAGTTTCCCCCCGTCCTGCCCACAGAGGGGTCTGACCAGGGCCCGCCCGACACCCAGAGGTGTACCAGGTGTTCCAGAGAGGAGGAGTCAGGACCCCACAGCCCCACTGCGCCCTTGAGGCCGGGGCTCCCCTGCGCCACCCAGCGTGGCTTCCAGGCTTCCCCCACGGGGTCCACCCGCCGTTCCCCAACCCTCTAGCCCAGCACGGCCCTGCCCTAAGCACCCTGCGCCCTGCCAGGCTCTCGAGGCCCCCCTCGCCCTCAGGCTTATATCTATATCCCCCCCCACCTCCTCCCAAGGCCTGAGCTCCCCAGGCCTGGGGTGCTAGTGGCTGAGGGCCTTGGGCCACAGACCCCTCTGGTGAGCTGGACCCTCGGTGTAATCCAGCCCCCTGCTCACTGCTTCCTCAGCCCTGGGGCAGGCTCTGCGCCTGGAGTTGGCTGCTGGCCCCAACCCCCCACCCTTGCCCCAGGGCAGCCCTTCCTGGCCCCCCACCACAGCCCCCCCCCCCCTGCTCTCTTGAGAACTGACTTGTTCCTAGCCTTCCGGGAGCTCGCCTTGCAGCCACGGCTGCTCAGAACCCAGTTTGAAGCTGTGTGGTCTCCCTGCACATGGTCACTTTGGAAACATTGTCCTGAAAGGCCTTTCTGGGGCTGCAGGCTGGCGCTGCCCCCACAGGTACTGAGGTGCCTGGGGAAGCCCCCAAGCAGAAGGGGCATCTGAGCTGGGTTGTGAAGGAGGCATAGGAATGTGCGAGGGCGCGGCAGGGGCCTGGCTACCCACAGGAGCCCGGCGCCCTGTGACTGGACCTCGGCAAGTGGCAGTCCAGTGGCAAAACCCTGCCGGAGGCCTGTCAGCGAAGCATGGCCGTGTGTTTTTGAAGCCTTATAGAAAAATGAATGCATAAAGAAGAGCATGCTACAAGAAGAGCATGCTACAAAGACCATACGCTCCCGCTTGGGAAACCTGAGAGGCCTTCTCTCCGGAGTCTGCGCTGAGCCCCTGTGGCCGGCCGGGGGGCGCCGGGGAGGGGCAGTTCCTTGGAAAGGAGCCGGCGGTGGGGCCAGGCTAGCCCCTGCCCCTCTGGGCCATCCCAGCGTCTCGGCGGGACGGCCCTCTCCCGGGGGGCCAGGGGCCACGGGGGTCACGCGTCCCAGGCCAGCCCGGGGCCCAGCATCCCTCCTGCCAGACCCATGACCCGCAGGGCCTGGGAGGGAGCAGGCTCCCACACTCATTCCTGAATTAGCGAGATTTTCCGCCGGCTGGCTGGGTCTGGAGGGACCGGACAAGATGACGTTCCCAGCTCAGTAACATGTCAGCTCTAATGAGCTGGAATTCTGGTGGTTTCTCTTAATCCCACTGTGTTTACCCCAATCAGCGATCGAAGGCTGGCTGGGAGGCTGTCATTCTCCCCGTGATTAGTGCTCTGGCAGGCCGGCCTGTTTTCCAGGAAACGCCACTCTTCCCCCATGTCTGCGTCAGCTGACAACATCTTCGGAGGCCCCAGACGTCAGCCTGGGATGCAGGTCCCCGACGGGGCAGGGTCACCTGGACCCATAGTGGGCAGCTCAGTGGCTCTGCCCCACCCCCTCCGTGTGACCAGCCAGCAGTCCTCCCCAGGGCCGAGCTTCGGAAGCTGCTGCTCGGGTCCCGCTTGGCCAGGACCCTGGGGGCCGTCACCTGAGCCACCCGCAGGTGGCCCCGTGGGGGTGGGGGGCCGAGGGGGCGCAGGCTGCTGTGTGCCTCCAGGCAGCCCCAGAGTCCCGCCCACACAGCCTGGCCCTGCCCCCCTGGCCGACCCGCCCAGCCTCCGGCGAGTGACCCACTGGCTCTCGGGGACTTGGGGGTGGCAACTGAGCGCCTGAGGAAACAACTCCTGTCCTGTATCAGCTGTCCGTGGTCCGCGGCATAACAAGTCACTGCGGAGGGGCTTGAAGCACCACAGGTTTCCTTCCCAGGAGTGTCCGGCTGTTGCCTGGCCAGGCTGAGCTGGGTCCCCACCAGGCCCCGTGTGACCTGGAGGCACGGCTGGGGCAAGTCTGGGTCAGCCGGGTCTCTCCTCGGGGGGCAGCCCCGTCCGCCCGCCCCGCAAAAACCTTTTTCGCCAACTCACAGCTGAGCTGGAACCGCAGCCAGAGTCTACCACAGTCCACATGGAGGGTCTGCCCGGGCCACCTGCTGGGGGAGTTTGATGCCGCTCACCCCTCTGGCCCCTCGTCTCCGTGGGAAGGGGCTGAGGAGCCTCGGCCCTGAGACCCCGAGTAGGGGAGGGGTGCCGGGGCCTGGGGCGGGGCCTCTGTAACCCCTGGCTGGCTGCGTCTCCTCCCTTCTGCCCTCCAGGGCCCCCTTTTTCTCTGAAGGACAAGCAGTGAGAGTCGTGTGCGGGTGTGACAGGCGGCAGACGCCCAAGGGCTCGGGAAAGGCCAGCTTGTCGCTGTGGGGGATGCAGGACAGAGCCGGGACAGGGGGCAGCTGCGGGCAGCAGGTTCCACCGGACGGAGGACCCCTGCCAGGCGTGTCCCGGGATCCCTCACCCCGCCGTGCTGGCAGGCCTCCTGACCCAGACTGCAGGCTCGCCGGCCCGCGGTGGGTCAGGCCCTTCCGAAGCCCGCCTGCCCGCCCACCCTGGTGGTGGGCTCTGGCCTCCCGGCGGGTGTTCTGGAAAACATGAGGTCACAGGGGGTTGACGGAGGAATGCCCAGCCCTGCCCTGCTCCGGTGCCCGGAGCCTCAGGACCAGGCAGGACCCGCCGCACCCAGATTCCGAGCCTGGTGCGGCCTCGCCGGCCAGCAGCGTCCACAGAGGCTGCTTTACAAGAGCATTCCGACTTGTTAACTTGTGCACTGCAGAAGCCAAGACCACACTCAGTGATTACAGGGCCCGAAGCGCCGGAGACCCCCGGTGGCCTTGCTGCGGCCGGGGTGGGGGCGGGGGGGGGGCTGTGGCCTTCCACATCTACAGGAGACGCTGCCCGGCCGGCCGGGTAGGTGGCCACAGCGGAGGCTGCTGCCTTGCGGTGCGGCTGCGGCCAAGCGTGTGGGAGGAAGGGCCCAGGCTGCCCGGTGGGGGAGACTCAGGCACAGCCCACGTGGCGGGGTGGGGAGGCGCGTGCCGGGGACCCAAGGGCGCCCAGGGGCCTGGAGAGCGGCCCCGGGTGGGCGTCCAGCGTGCCGGAGGGGCTCCCGGGGGCAGCAGGAGCCCGGACAGGCAGCGGGGCGCCCCTTCCCGAGCTAGGCCGCCTTCTCGGCTCATCTTGAGCGGTGGGCCGGGGCCCTCACGGGGCAGGCGCGGTCACCGCATCTGCAGTGAGCGATGGGCAGTCTGGGGGGCTTGCCTGGGAGGTGCCGCTCTGGGGTGGGTGGGCGGGGGCTCTTTTAGCCACAAGGCTGCCCCTGCTCAGCTCCCGGCCTTCTGCGCAGTAATCAGTGGCCCCAGGGCCACCACTGCCGTGCTCCCCAGAGTCCCTGCTCCACTTGCTGGAATCCACGCCCAAGTCGGGCAGACCCACAGGTGGTGGACGCCGCCTGGAGCAGCCAGGCGCCGTCCTCCGCGTTTGGCCTCCTGGCCTCCCCCGTGTCCTGGCGCCCGCAGCTGCAGCCTTCAGGGGCCCCCAGAGGCCCGAGTCTGGAGGGCAGCGGACAGCATTGTGGCCCGGGGCAAGAGCTAGGTGACAGTGGAGGGCAGGCTGATCTCCGCCGGGGAAGAGGCTCCCGCCCAAGGTCAGAGGAGGAGAGAGACGGACCCAGGCAGACATGGCAGGGGGTGCCATCTGGCGGTCGGGAGTGTCTGCTGAGAGCCGCCCACCCTGTGTCCTCATGGACGCTAAGGCTTGGGCCTGCTAAGGCCTGGACCCACCACCCTCCCTTGACCAGCTCACGTGGCCGGCCAGGGACAGGCAGGGCTGAGCTGGGGCAGCCACCGACTGCCTGTGGGCAAGAGGGAGGGGCTGAACAGAGCGAAGGAGCTGAGGTGTGGGCTCAGCAGCAGGGACAGGGAGGTGGGTGGGGTGGGAGCACTGGGTCTGACCGCCGGGAGCACTGGATCTGACAGGTGGGAGCACTGGGTCTGACCGCTGGGAGCACTGGGCCTGACCGCCGGGAGCACTGGGTCTGACA
>NW_004567114.1:1851842-1854269 GCF_000260355.1 Condylura cristata
CGGGAGCACTGGGCCTGACCGTCGGGAGCACTGGGCCTGACCGCCGGGAGCACTGGGCCTGACCGCCGGGAGCACTGGGCCTGAACACCGCGCCAGGGTTTGCAGATCCCAGGGGCACATGTCTAGTCGGTGTCCCTTTAGACACAGCCTTAGAAACATCCTACTGGTTATAAACGCTAAACCTCTCTGTGCTGTCACCCAAGTCTCCTCAGAAGCCTGGGGACCCTGAGGGGCCTCCCTGGCCATCTTGGGGATCTTTGAGGGCTTTGGCTCCTTCTGAAAACATCTGGGGGACGAAGTTAAAATGGCGATTTCACTCCCCTCCCCCCCCGCCCCTCTCACTTGCACACCGAGCAAACCTAGCACATGTCACGGCAAGCAACGTGGGCAGATTCTGACAGAAGAAACCAGGTGGGTGGCCCTGGGGCATCAGACCCGGGCGTGACGGACAGTGGGCCCCGGGCTTCCTCTGGCCCTACTCACCCACTGCGTGTGCTGGGGAGTTCTCACAGCCCTCACCACCCACGGGCATAAGCAAAGTCGCCCCAGAGGAGCCTGAGCTGTCTGGCCAAGGGCAAAGGCCAGTTCAGCAGGACAGAGCGGACTTTCGGGCATTCCCGCCCTGCTCGGGTTGACACCGGTAAAATCCCCCACCACCACCTCTGACCAGCAGCAAGACCGAGCAAAGCACCTGGACGCGCTGCTGGGGCCCTGGCTGCCGCGGTGTCAGCAGGACGCAGCTGAGAGCTGACCGTTCACCTGCCCCCGATCCACGGGGCACCGTGAGAAAGGACGGGGCGCAGGCGACGGGCTTTCGCCCCCACGCCTGCCCAGCCCGCGGAGCTCAGCAAGGAGTCGCGCCCCCAGCAGGCCGCGCCAGCTGGTGCTGCACTCCGAGGCAGGAGGTACAGGCCAGGGCGAGGCCCCGAGGTGGTCGCAGCCGGTGAGTCACCCTAACCCGGCTGGCATTGCCGGAGCGGGCAGGAAGCTGATGCCCACCCCACGCCCACAGGCCGCGCGAGACGGCGTGAGTACGGCCCCGGAAGGGGGGTTAGGCAGGGCTCAGAGTCTCATTACATAAGAGAGCGAATATCCTGGCTACAGTAAAAACTCACTCATCGCACCGGCAACCCGGCAATCCCAGTGTGAACGAGGAGCAGCAAGCAACAGATGCCAGCACGGGATGAATCAGACGTGGGGCTGATCTGACCGGGCTGTGGCACAGCAATCACAGAAATGTTTCAACAGCAATTATGAACACGCTTGAAACAAATGAAAAATAGAACAGCTCAGCAAAGAAATAGAAGATGTAAAATAACACCAAAGGGAAATTTTAGAAGCGAAAGAAAAATAAACCACACAATGACTGAATTAAAAACGTCACAGGATGGGCCTGATAGTAGCTGGCGATGCCAGAGGAAGGAAGCTGTGAACTCGCAGAGTGATCTGAGCCGCAGGCAGAAAATAGGCTGGAAAGAAAGAACAGAAACTCGAGGACCTGAGAGAACTGTGAGAGTTCTGGTGTCCCCGGAGACCCCGGGGAGGAGGGGGGGCTGGGGAAAAGATGTGCAGGAATGATGGCCCCGAACGCCGCTAATTTGGCCAAAGGCATCAACGGACTGGTTGGGGTTTGGAGAACCCCAAGCAGAAACAAGACCACAGCATCATAATCAAACTTCTGAAACTCAAGACCAGTCCCCAAAACAACCATTGGAGAAAGACTTTGAATCTGAAAACATGAGAACTTGGAGGAAGTGACCCAACTTGTTTCCAAAGTGTGGACAAAGCTAAGTGCAAAACCCCAAGTACTATATCCAGGAAAAAAATATTCTTCGGGCTTAAAAGGGAAATAGGTGGTAAACCTACTTTTAAAGTATGAAAGTATAAAACTCCTAGAAGAAAACAAAGGGAGAATTCTATTTGACCTCGACTTTGATGATAAGTTTTTAGCTTCAAAGCCAGCATCCTACTCCACGAAACGAAATGGTCATAAATTGGGTGCTGTTGAAATATTAAAATTTAAAAAATCACATGTTCTGCAAGACGCTTTTAAGAAAATGAAAAGACGATCCCTATATTGGGAGGAAATAATTACACAACCCCATATCTGATAAAGACAACGATACATTCCCCTATTGTGATCATCAGACAAAATTTCTAAAATTCAACAATAAGAAAACCAACGACCTAATTTAAAAATAAGAAAAACTTCTGAACAGACTCCTCATCGTGAAAGAAGCTATATTCCGAGCAGCACAGACTAGGAGAGGTCTCGACCCCATTTGTCAGCAGGGCTGAAGATCAAGGCAGCGAGACACCGGCGCCCAGCTGCCGGGCGGGCGTGCAGCAGCGGGAGCGCCCACTCCTGCCCCTCCTGGGGGTGCCCAGTGGCACAGCCGCTGGCGGGCGGGCGTGCAGCAGCGGGAG
>NW_004567114.1:1854459-1855316 GCF_000260355.1 Condylura cristata
TGGGGGTGCCCAGTGGCACAGCCGTTGGCGGGCGGGCGTGCAGCAGCGGGAGCGCCCACTCCTGCCCCTCCTGGGGGTGCCCAGTGGCACAGCCGCCGGAAGACAGCGCTGGCGCCTCTTGCACAGCTCACCACAGGCGCAAGCGGTGAGCCCAGACTCCTCGGAAGGTGCCAGGGGAGCTGAAACTTTGTAGCCTCGCCGCAATGTCATGGTAATAGTTGTAGCTACGCAGTTCATAATTGCCTACAGCTCAAAGCAGCCAAAATGTCCTCAGGAGAATGGAGAAACAGCTGTGGTCCATCCGCACCCTGGACTGCATACTCAGCAAGAAAAGGACAGTCTGCAGAGGAACGAGACACGTGAGCCCTGAGTGCCTGCTCCCGAGTGACAGCGGGCGCTTTTGCATATTTCCAAGTGAAAGGAGCCAGTCTGAAAAGGTTACAAACTAGAGATTTGGGGAAAGACAAGGTATAGAGACAGTTCAAAAAATCTGTGCTTGATGCAAGTTGGGGGGGCGACGGGTTAGCCAGGTGAAGCACAAGTTTAAGGGCCGTGACACTGTTTCGCATTGTACTGTAATGGGGTGTGTGACAACATACGTGTGTTGAACCCACAGAACTGTATAACACAAAGAATAAACCTTAGTCCCTGCAAACTGAAAAATCACTTAGGCGGCGCCCCAGGATGCAGCGCCCCAGGATGCAGCGCCCCAGGATGCAGCGCCCCAGGATGCAGCGCCCCAGGATGCAGCGCCCCAGCCTGTGCGAGCACAATCTCGGTCCACGACAGATGTGCGCCGCCACCCCCCTGGGAGGAAGGGGGCATTGCGTGCCGCCGCAGGGCCTCTGGGCGCGGTG
>NW_004567114.1:1855571-1856413 GCF_000260355.1 Condylura cristata
CCGGCCATGCCGAAGCCTCGCTGGCGCTGGCGGACCGGAGCGCCCGGGAAGCAGAGGACACGCGCGCTTCTCCTCGCTGGGGAAGGGAAGGCAGCTGAGCCAGGAGCGGCGCCTTGAGTTGGAGACAGCAGCACGAACTTGTGCTTAGTGCAGTGTAAACACAGATGGCGACGTGTGGAGATGGCATGAGTCAGCGCAAACAAACAGCCCCTCGCCTTGCGCGGGCCTGGAAGCAGCCACGCGGCGGCGGCAGCAGCGCGCAGAGCTGGCCCAGGTGCTGCCCCGGGCACACGCTCCCTTAGACGGCCAGGGCTCCCGGGCAACGGACCGCCGCAGGTCTGGGCGAGCCAGGGCAGGATGCGTGCAGTGCCGTGGTGCCCGGAAGAAGGTGCGTGAAAGGCCAGACGGGGCGGAACCATCACAGTGACGTGAAGCATGCCAGCGGGGTCAAGAAACCAGTGGCCAGAGCGCTCGTGGCCAAGGGGCGTGGGGGGGACCCATCTGAGCCACAGAAAGACAGTGTGTTTCTGGGTTGTAACCTAAACCCTAACAGCCACATGGCGAGCTCATCCTGACCTGCCGGATGAGTGAACCAGCGAGTGCATGAGTGAGTGAGTGGGTGGGTGAGTGATCACAGACAGCTCCTGTGCAGAATCCCAAGTGTTTGTGTGGGCCTCGGGTCCGCGAGGTGGAGCTCCGTAATCACAGGCTGCACCTAGGAACTTTCTCCTTAGGACACATGAGGAAGAGAGAAATTGCCCGAAGCCACCTCAGCAGGGCAGCGACGGTGGACATGGGGAAGGCTAAGGCTGACCGGTGGACATGGGGAAGGCTAAGGCTGA
>NW_004567114.1:1856893-1861593 GCF_000260355.1 Condylura cristata
CCTCCCAAACGCATTATCCCACACTCATCAGAGAGCCACCAGGCAAGTTCAGATTTGGGGATTTTCTGCAAAATACTTGACAGGCATGCCTTGCCACTCTCAAGGTTATCAGGAGGCTGAGAATCGGTGCAGTCAGGCAGAGACATGAGCTCCGAGGGCACTGTGGCATCCAGGATGGGGCCTGGGCAGAAAAAAAGACACAAGGGGAAACGAGGGAGCCCACGTAAAGTGTCATGTCCACTTAATGCCATCATGTCAGTGTTGGGTCAGAAACTGGGCAAATTCCCACACTAACGCAAGATTGTGGCAATAGGGAACAGTGGGTGCAGGACAGACAGTTCTCTTCCCACCCCAAGAGTCATTCTGTAAGTCTAAACCTGTTCTGAAGTGAAAAGTTTATGGTAAAACTTATTTTTTTAAAGAGACATGAAGAATGAGCTGTTGGACACTGCCACAAACTTGGTGACTCTCGAGGGCATCATGCTCAGTGCGAAGTCAAGCTCAGAGTCTTACAGCCTACACGATTCTATGTACATCACATGCTTCAAATAACAATAAAAATGGAGGACAGACTGGAAGTTTCCAAGGGACAAGGAGGGGTCACACAGGGCTCCTTTGTGTTATAAATGGCTTCACGATTATATGTGGAAAAAGCTGCATAGAACACACACACACACACAAATGCTCATGAAAAATGAGCAGAGTCTGCACTAGTGCCAATATCAAGTTCCTTGCTTTAATATTGCACCAGAGTTATTAGCATTACGGGAAGCGGGGAGAAGGGCCTATTGGACTCTATGTACTATTTTTGCAATTTCCTGTGAGTCTATAATATTTTTTAAGTTGAAGTAAAATTAAAAGTTGGAACACGCCAACAATGGTGTGGTAGCTTGCAGCAGACTCTGCTTTCTCATGACAATAATTACATTCTGAACAAAATATAAAAACAGCTGCTTGAAGACACTTAAGAACAGCCAAAGCAGGCTGAAATTTGAGAGGGGGTGACCCTCAAACATGGGAAGCAGTAGATGTCTTTCCCGGCTGCTTCCCCTAGAGCTTCTCCAGTGTATGTGGCATACTAGAAGAGAGCTCAAATAGGCATCTAAAGAGACAAGAAGTCAAGGTTTGAGTTCAAAGAAATCAGAACAACTGGAAAGTGAGGAGAAAGCCCAAGAAAGGGAGAAACATGGGTGGAAGGCACTATTCTGTTCACAAATACCCACAACCCTTAGCTAACTCTTAAACTGTGAACATGGAGGGTAAGAGTCTACAGATCTCAAGGAAAAGCAACCCCTAGAAGCCTGAGGGATGAGAGCAGAGGCTGAATTACTGCTCAATTCAGCAGAGACAGAATTTGAAGTTTAATTTCTATAAGGTTAGTCTTTTGACTAAAGCCACCATTTTTCAACTGTGCCATAGGTACAAGGCCCATGCCCCAGGACTATGCGTGATTCTGTAGGAATAAGGAAAAACGGAGAAAATTTGCTGTCTCAAAGCCAAAATCCAAAGCTTCAGAAGGTTGGGAGGCTGCCTACAATTTACTTGCTGCTAGAAGAAAATACAGTACTCTTCAGAGGAAAATAACAAAATCCAGCCACCAGGCTCATTATTTAATCTAAAGTTTCTAGCTAGATATGCCAAGAAATAAGAACATGTGATATAAAAGAAAAAAATTAGTCAGAAGTAAAGTAATAATCCGAGAAAATGTAAGATTGCTTGATGAATGTTTAAAAATAATTTTATGGATGTTTTTTGAATTTTTAAAGGAAAAGATGAACAAATATGTATACATTTCAACTGTGATGGGAATTAGCAGGAAAGAAATGACACTCTAAAGATGAATAATATTAAAGCCATAGAAGTGGTGGCCCTCCCTGGTGGCTCAGCGGGTTAAAGCACAGCACTGAGAATCTAAAGCCGCTTCCGCATGAGTTCAATTCCCGCCAGCCCCGGAGCTGACCCACATGGCGCGGCAGACCTCTCCTGACCCGCCCACTGCTCCCCTCAGCAGTGTACTTTGACCATCTGCCTGTTCTGTTGCCCACTCTGTCTCTGGTGAAGCCTCTCACCGCCCCTGAGCCTCTGGCCTGTACCCCATTTCTGTAAGCACAAATAAATAAAACCTTAAAAAAAAAATTAAAAAAAAAAAACATAGAAGTGGAAAATGTATCCTTGGAAATGATGATGTATTAAGTGGCAGGCTGCAAAAGTAAGAAACAGATCTATCTTTGAAAACAGGTCGATAGAAATTACCCAGGCTGAAAGTCAGAGGGAATAAAAGATTTTTAAAATATTGAACAAAGATCGTTTTGAGCATTCTAATATATAAGTGATTGGGGTCCTAGAAAAAGAGAAAGCAAGCTGAGACTGTAAACTATTTAAAGTGTGGTGAAAATTTTTCAAGATTCAATGAAAAGGATTTAACACACATTCCCAAAAATTTAAGTGGGTTCAAGGGGGAGGAAATGTAAAGGAAAACACATCTGGATATAATAATAAAGCTTTTGGAAACTAAGGACAAAAAGAAAATCTTAAAAGTAGTCAAAGAAAAACACATTTTATAAAGGGAGAATACTGATAATAGTAACTGAATTCCCATCAGTGATAAGAGAGGTCAGAGACGACAGAACATCCTCAAAATGTTAAAAGAGAAAATGTCTTTCTAGAATTCTGATCTAGCACAAATACCTTTTTACAATAAAGGAAAAATAACCGCATTCTAGAGCACATGAAATCCATAAGAATTCCCTGCAGTGCTCGCTTTGGGCCAGTCCATTTTGGGTGGACTTTTGCCCACGAGGGGATGGGTGACTCCAGGTGTCTGATTTAGAAATTATATTTTGTCTTCCGTGTTGTATACTCACTGTATTAAAGTTCCTTCTCATTAAAGTCTTATATGTCTTGTCTTGAAGCGGCGGATGGCAGAACCTATTCAGAGCAGGCAGGTTTGGGGGTTCAGGGTGCCTCTCCCTGCCCGGTAACAGGATGCCAGGAGAAGCAGACTCTGGGGTCTGCAGAGGCCCGTAGGACAGACCTGCTCCCTGGGCACAGAGCTGCTCGGAGACCCCGGCACTGGCTCAGCCACCCTCCACGGGGATCAGCAGCTGGTGCCATCTTGCCTACTGGGGGTGACCCCATTCCTATCTCATGCTCTCTTGGAGTAGGAGATAAAGCCCCTCACCCAAAAGTGCCCCGACCCCTTCATCTGCTCTGATGGGGGTGTCCACTCTCCGTGACACCAGGAGCCAGCACCACCTCACACAGAGCAGGGACAGGGAGGGAGGGAAGGACCAGGAAGGACTGTGTGGCCACAGGGAGCCTCACGGGATCTGAGGCCCGACTGACCCAGGCGAGCGTGAGCTCTGGGGCCTGGCAACAGGATAGGGGTGTCCTCCACGCCCGGCTGAGAGCCCGTGGTCAGAGCCCGGGCCGGGGCAGAGGTGTCCCTGGGGGCACCCGAGCAAGCATGACGACTGTCCAGAACGAGGGGGTGAGAGGGGAGGGGGAGCAGCAGAGAGGAGCTGGGGAGAGGCAGAGGCAGGCTTGGGTGAGGGCTGAGAGGGCAGCGAGGGACTGAGGGGCCCAGTCAGGCTCCACCCGACTGTGCCTGCCTGGCTGTGCCCGCTCTGGATGGGCGCAAACCCTCCCTTCCAGCTGACACGCGAGAAGCCCCTGTGCCCGGTGGACTGGGATGCTGCTCACCTGGCTCAGCCTGGAGAGCAGTCCCTGAGGGGCTGCCAGGGAAGGTCCAGCCCCTGGTCACACGGTGGTCCCGAGGGCACCCAGATGCCTGGCCTGGGCCTCCCCTGTGGAGACAGGAGGCTGCCGGCCTCGCGAGGGGTCCAGGCCCAGGGGAGCACTTGGCACCTTCTGCCACGAGCCTGGAGCAGAGCTGAGGTCTCTCCTCCGGTTCCCACGCTGCGCCCCGGCTCTGAGGCCACTGGCCAGGCCTCCCAGCCCGCTCCTCTCCTCCCCACAGTGAGCCCTGGCCTCCACGGCTTCATGGGCCCAGGGGCCCTCCTGCCATCACCACTGGCAGAAACCACTGTGCGGCGGAGCTTGAGACACGGGTGTGTGGTCAGCAGCTTGTGCTGCGTGGAGAACCCCAAGGGGAGTTCCATCTCCAACTGGCTTGAAAAAGGGGGGTTATTTTCTTTGGGGTTGGCAAAGATGCCAGGAGAGCCCCCTTGGGCAGTATGGTGACCTCCCAGGCCGGGCCACAGCACCAGTGGGCTGGGGCCTTTCTTTGCAGGCCCAATGGAGCCAGTCACGGCTCAGCACCCCGGTCCTCTCAGCCTGGACAGAACTGAGCGGCCACGGGCGCCCCCACATGCAGGCCTGGACCAGGCCTCTGCTCCAGCCCAGCAGCCTTGGTAATGGCGACCAGAGGCGGGGTCTGAGGGAAGAGAGGAGCTCAGGATGAGGGCACCCCAGGGGGTGGGCTGGGCGTCTTGTGCTTGTCCCCCCTTTGGTCCTGGGGTGCGGGTGCAGGCAGTTTCCCCTAGCCACCGGAGGCCAGAGGCACAGACACAAGGCTCCCTCTGTGACTCTCACCCCGCCAGCCATGTCCAGGCCAAGGACTCGGGGCCTCTTGGCCAGTTCAGAGCCCTTGGGCCTTAGCAGCAAACAGTGAGCACCTGGTTGCCCTGAAGGCAGCTCCCACAGTCAGCCTGAGTTCCCCGGGCAGGCAGCACCCGCCT
>NW_004567114.1:1862543-1863736 GCF_000260355.1 Condylura cristata
TCTCACTGGGGTGAGGTGGTATCTCATTGTGGTTTTAATTTGCATCTCCCTTATTACGAGTGATGTTGAACATTTTTTCATATGCTTGTTGGCCATCGGGAGGCAGAGATTTAACAACGTGGGGGTGGGGGTGGAGCACTTTAAAGCCAGTTCCCCGCCATTCAGCACCCATATTAATGGATCAACTCCTTAGCCAGAGGAGGATGGACAAAGGGGTGGGGGGGGAAGCTGGGGGAGTCTGGCCCTTGGTGAAGACTTATGCCAATTTTATAGGGGAGATTGAGGGTCAGAGCTGCACCTCCAGGACCCGCTCTGCACCGTGCCCCACCAGAGCCAGCCCTGCCCCCACATACCGGGTGGCAGGCTGGGGTGAGAGGCAGGCAGCTCCCGGCCTGCTCCTGAGACTGCAAACCTGGCTGAGCCAGGGTCTCGAGGGGGAGGCAGTTCCGTGGCCCCTGGAGGCGTCCTGCAACCCCAAGGGCCTCACAGACTTGCTACAGGAGAGGGGGGACTGGGGGCCCAGCATGAGAGGCTACAGTTCTGGCTGTGGAGTGCACAGCCAGCCACGAGGGCCTCTTCTCGACCAGCTGGAGAGGCCAGGGCACTGACGCCCCCAGGGCCTCTAGCTGGCAACCTTGCCTGGGCCCACTGAGCCCGCTTTGGGCCTTTGGCTCCAGAGCCGAGAGCGTGTGGGATGCTGACCACATGTGTGTCTCTGGATTACAACAGCCTGGGTGTTTGGCCGGTGGTCAGCAGCGGTCCATGAGGCATGCGGTCTGCGACCCCGGAGAGGCCCAGACGGTGAGCAGGCAGGCGCAGCCCCCAGAGAACACGGGGTCCGGGGAGGAGCAGGTGGCCTCGCGCCCAGGGTGCCGGACAGCTGGACTCTGCAGCCCGGTGCAGGGAGACGGCTCCGTGCGGGGAGCCCCAGACCCGCCCAGACCGGAGCCGTGCCACGGCTGCCACAGCTCCCCTGGGGCCTGGGTCCCATGTCCCCTCACTCGCTTTGAAAGCAGGAGGGAAGATGCCAGACCCAAGTGTCGGCCCCACGCCAGGCTCGGAAAGAGCAGGCTGGCCCCCCAGAGCAGCAACGGGTCCCTGGAACCTCAGCCGTCCCAGAGGGGCGCAGCAGGGTAGTCGCACCTCAAACAGTGTCAGCATATCACGCCAAGGAAAGATGACGGGCAGCTGGC
>NW_004567114.1:1864531-1865183 GCF_000260355.1 Condylura cristata
CGAGTTCGATCCCCAGCCAGGGTGCGGCAGACCCCTCCTGTCCCCCGCTGCCCCCCTCAGCAGGGGGTTTCAGTGGCTCCGCCTGCCCTGCTCCCCACTCTGACTCTGGAGCGTCCTCTCATCCTCCGCACCTCTGGCCTGTCCCTCAGGTATTGTATGTATAAGTAAAAATAAATCTCCAAAAGCTACATCTTTGCAGACAACATATCTGTCCATGCGAGAACGCCCCAAAGCTCTGCAGCAGCCTTAGTGCTGAGGGAGCTTGCTAGGGCTGCAGGCGACGCGTTGATGGAGCCGAGTCAACCACAGTTCCAGACACTGGCATATGGAAGCCGAGACGTTTTTAAAACAGTGCAATTACCAGCAGCACCGAAATATTAAGAGGCTTAAACGTGTTAATCTAACAAAGTTTGTGTCAAGCCGTACGCAAGAACTTCAAAGCATGGATGGAAGAAATAAAGACCAATGTAAATGAAATAGCGGCTGTGGAAGAAGAGACCGTTACCGTTAAGACTTCAGATCCGCCCCCCCAACTGATCTAGAGATCCCCAAAGTACACTTTATAGATTTCCCCCCTAAAGTCGATACGGGAAGGCAAATAAACTAGCAGAACCAACGTGCTTTTGAATAAAACCTGAGAAGTTGCAAGGCG
>NW_004567114.1:1868043-1870362 GCF_000260355.1 Condylura cristata
GGAAAAAAAAATGTGCAAAATGATGTAAAAATAAACTTTGTAATTAAAAAAAATGACACTGACTACATAAAAACTCAAGAGGTGCTAAAAATGTGCAAAAGAATTGAGCAGACACCCTCAAGCGTCTGCGGTGTGATGGCAGGGAGCACAGCAAGCACCCGCAGACCCACGGACGTCCACCCCGACGTCCATGTGGCTCCGCTTTCTGCAGGGAAGATAAGGCGCCCCCATGCCACCCCTGGCCCCGGCCCATGGCTGTGAGGGTGGGGAGCAGCTACAGTTGCTTGAAAGAAAAATATCACAGCCACTTTGCAAAATTTGGCACTTTCTTGACAAGTGCAAACATGAGCTAACCGCATAGCTGGCAGTCCGCCTTCCAGGTATTTATTTAAGGGAAATGAAAGTTTATGGTCACACAAAAATCTGGATGCGAAAGTGAGTGGTGGCTTCATCCATGTCATCAGCAGCTGGAAACAATGCAGGCGTGCTCAGCACAGGCGGATGCTCAACGCAGTCTCATGGTGTCCACCACAGATCCACGGCGTCCACCCCTGACCCCTGGCGTCCACTCGCACACCCACGGTGTCCACTCGCAGACCCAGGAATGTCCACCATAGGTGCATGATGTCTACCACAGACACCCAGAATCCACCACAGACACACGCACCCCAAAGAAGCAGGCCACAGCCCCAGCAAACCGATGACCCACAGACTAGTAGGAGACTCAAACACATGTTCAGGACAGCAGGTGAGGAGCCCCTGACCACGCTCTCCCCCACAGCAACAAGTATACTGCGGGACAGTAAGGTCTGAGCATCTTAGGACTGAAAATTCATGTCAGGCATAGAACAAGCTGAAAAGCATCCATTTATTAAAAACCACGGAACCTCACCCAACAGTGTCTCTGTGGTACCAGACGGCGGGTGTGTTCCCGGAGCCTTCCCTCCCCCAGGTCAGTGCCCTGTGACATAAAAGCCGAAGTCCCTAACTAGCAGAGAGGACTGTCCCCCCGGACCTCTGGCACGTGGCCCACCCCCAGAGTCTAGCCAGTAGTTTGACCTGAAACTGGAATCTCCCAGAAAAACCTCTATGCCCTGGGGTCCTTACTCTGATTGAGGGTGCACTCAACTCAGAATAAAGCCCATCCTGGAGTCCACAGGACTCTGCTGGTAATATCTCCATTGCCTGCAGCTGCGATTTCAGTGAGGGCAAACAAGCCCTAAAGTGGAAAAGAAAGATGGAGAAGCGGAAAACCAAAGGGAAATTTGAAGAACATTGACGTATGGATCTCATGCCTGAGAATCTCTACAAGGCTGTGTAATGCCCAGGGCTGCGTGCCTTCCCTGGGCCTGCAGGCCGCCTCTGGCTGGCAGGAAGCCCTCACAGGGACAGTCCTTAAGCCACCTGAAGTGTGAGCGGCCTCCCTCCCTAACCTCACAAGGATCGGAAAATGTATGCCCCAGGCAGTGACGCAGCCTGGTGGGTCCCCCACCAAGCACTAAATTGTATTGACACAGGGCAGGACCCAAGGGAGCCTGTTTAAAAATAGAGACAAGAATTAATAAAAGGAAAAAGTGAGAAGAGAAGCCACTGGCGAGACTATAGAGTTAGCCCAAGAGAGCCATTAAGCCAACAGGCAACAAGAAGAAAAACAAAAGCCAGAAACCAGCAAAAAAAGGCGTCTCTGGAGGCCAGGAGCTGATGACAGAGTCGTTAGAATAGACTGTCAAATGTCTAGTTTTCAACCAGCATTTATGATACACGCAATGAAACAGAAAAGTCTAGTCTGTTGGGAGGGGAAGCAACCAGCAAAATTGTCCCTGAGGCGACACAGATGTTGGATTTAGGAGACAAAGGATTTAAATCAGTTAATTTTAATCAGTATAAATATGCTAAAGAAATTTTAGAGCTTTAATTAAAGAATTAAAGGAAAATATGACCATTAAGTCTCACCAAATAGAGGATATTATAAAGAAATGGGCAAAATTTGAGGGGAAAAAAAGAACGAAGCAGAAATGCTGGCGTTCAAAAGCACAATGTCTGAAATAAAAAATTCACTAGCTCCACAACAAGCTGAACTCACACTGGAAAGAATCAGGGACCAAACATTCTGTAGAAATTATATACCAATTCTTCTCAAACTCTCCCAAAAGGTAGGTGGGGAGGAGACACTTCCCAAATCATCCTATGAGGTCAACATTACCCTGAAGCCAAAACCAGAAAAAGACATCACAAGATCAACATCTCTTAGAAATTTTCATGCAAAATTCCAGCAAACCAAATTTACCAACATGTAAGAACATTTTGCACCATAACCAA
>NW_004567114.1:1871437-1873585 GCF_000260355.1 Condylura cristata
CTCCGGGGCAGGCGGGAATCGAACTCATGCAGAAGTGGCTTTAGCTTCTCAGTGCTGTGCTTTAACCCGCTGCGCCACCAGGGAGGGCCCAAAAGAATAACTTTAATAAAGGAGGTAAAATGTCTATTCAACGAAAACTATAAGATACTGTTAAAAGATATAGAACAAGACACACAAAAAATGGAAGAATATTTCATGTTCATGGGTGGCAAAGATTCTGATGGTTAAAATGACCATCCTACCAACTGCAAAGTGCATTCTCTATAATACCTATAAAAATTCTAATGATAGATCCTCCCTAGTGGCTCAGGAGTTGAAGTCTCAGCACTATCAAGCTATTACCAGCTACTGTGGCCTGAGTTCAATCCTCAGCCAGGGAAATTAACCCACAAGGTGCAGCAGACCTCTCCTCTCTTGCCCACTGCTCCCCTCAGCAGTGTATTTCAGTGTATTCACCTGTTCTCTTCCCCCCACCCCAACTCCTTGCACATCTGGCCTACACCCCAGTTCAATAAAAAAAAAAAAATCTTTAAAAAATAAAATAAAATCACTCTTTAAAAAAAAACCCCAGTTATCTTTAAGGAACTAGAACAAAAATCATTACAATTACTAATTACTTATTACTTTTACAAATAAATAATTGGTAATTACTTAGTGTTTAGTAATTGCATACTACTTATTACTTATTATAACCACAAAAGAGCTCAAATTCCTAAAGCAATTTTGAGAAAAACAAATGGAGACATCACCTTACCTGATGTTAAACTGATATTACAAAATGACAATAGTTAAAACAGTATGGTACTAGGATAAAAATATACACATGAATCAATGGAACAGAGCTTAGAGCTTGGAAATAAGTCCATAAATATGTAAACACTTAATTTATGGAGAAGGAGCAGCAGCCAGATAATGGAGAAAGGGAAATCTCTGTAACAAATGGTGATGGGAACATTGGACAGTCACAAATATATAAATGGATCACTCCCTAGTACCAAACAAAAATAAAGCTAAAATAGACTGTCTTGGAAGTAAGACCTCAAATCATAAAATTTATGGAAAAAGTTATAGATGATGCACTCTATGACACCAGTGATAGAGAGGTCCTTGAAAACTCCATCCAATGGAAAGGGAAATGACAGAAAAAACAAACAATTATGACCGGAAGGACAGTCTATCTAAAAAAATCAATTCAAGAAGATATAATAATTATGAACATATATGCAGCTAATAGCATAGTCCCACAATACATTCAGTGAAAGTATAATTGAAGATGAAGATGGACAATTCAATAAGAATAGTTGGAGACTTCTATACTCTGCTTTCAGTGATGAATGGCAAAATAGAACAAGAAGATAGACTTGAGCACGTGATGAACACCAAGCATAACAGAAATCTATAAGACAACATCACGCAACAGTAGCAGAATCCATGTTCTCACTGGTACACGTGGCATTTTCCAGAATAGACCGTATGTTAGGGCACAAAACAAGTCTCAGTAAATTCACAAAGGCTGAGATCACACAGAGTATGTTCTCTGACAATGGAGTGGAAAGATAAACCAATGCCAGATGGAAATTAGGGAAATTTACACATATGTGGAATAAACAAGTCATTCAAACAATGAATCAAAGAACAAATCACAATGGAAATTTGAACTGGCATTGAAATGAATGAAAACAAAACCACGGTAGACCAGAACTTCAGAGATGCAGGGAACTCGGTGCTCAGAGGAAAACACGTAGCTGTAAATGCCTTTATTAAAAAATGAGAGTTAGATCCACAACCTAACATCCACCTTACGGAGTTATAAATAGTAGAGTAAATCAAATACAAACAAGTAAAAGAAAAGAATAATAAAGACAAGAGTGTAAGCAAGAATAGAAGAACAATCAGCAGATAGAGCCAAAAATGGGAAAGATAAATAGCCCCAGGCTAGCCTGACCAGGAGACAGCCAGCACCCTACTTAGTAAAACCAGTAGTGAAGTGACAATACCATGTATGCTATAGAAATAAGATAATTCCGTGAGGAAATACTGTGAGCTTTTGTAAACCAACAAGCTAGATAACCTAGATGAAATGATTTCCTAGAAAGACACAAAGCACTAAAATGGGGCAAAAGTAAAGAGACGAGTAACAGCCACAGC
>NW_004567114.1:1874525-1875255 GCF_000260355.1 Condylura cristata
AAAAAAAAAAAAACTCAGTAAAACTTGCAATGAAGGAGACTGATGGAGGATCATGGCAGACGGACAGCAAATGCCAAATTTCTTGGCGACGGGTTGGGGGCTTCCCCCGGATTCAAGCACAAGACAAGGACACAAGCTCATGTCACTTCCCTTCAACACTGTATTTGAGGTCCCAGCCAAGGGCATTAGACAAGAAAAAGAAAGAAGGGGCCACCGGACAGGGAGGGAGTTACACCAGGGGCCGTGAGCCCACCGGCGCTGGGCCCCTCCCAGGGGAGAAGAAACGGATTCGGCAGTTGGAGGCTGGGCCGTGGCCTCGCGGGCAGGGGGAGGCGCAGTCTGACAGGAGGCCCCGAGGCAACAGCTGTCTCGGCGCCGAGGAACCCACACTCGGTCACAGAGCCACGGGGAGCGCGGCGTCCGCCCGCAGGGAGACCAGGCAGGCCGCAGATCCTGGAAGGGCGCTCGGCGCCCGGCCGGAGGCCCCGGGGAAGGGGCAGCACTGGCCGACAGACGCCTCGCCACCCACCCGCGCCCCATGAGACCCCAACCCCAACTACCCTGTGTGCGTGCGAAGTGACACAGCTACAAAGCAACCTCACAGGGCCGAGCGGGCTCAGGCAGCAGCCGGCGTGGTCAGGGCCTCAGGGGTCCGGAGCGGCCCGGCGCTTCCTGGCCAGGGCCTCGGCCGCAAGCCTCTGTGGACGGTCCCTGGACGAGTTCTGACTGC
>NW_004567114.1:1875800-1877000 GCF_000260355.1 Condylura cristata
GGAGATGAGACGCAGAGGCTCCAGCGTCTCCCCCAGATCGCTCCCTGATCTGGACTGAGAACTCGGGGCTCAGTCTCCTGTCTGGGTGTCAGTGTCAGCACTCGGCAAGGGTCCCGGAGTCCCATATACGCCAAGTGAACCGCCAGCGAGCTGGGCCCGGAGTCCTCCGCCCTCCGTCTGACAGCCGAGGGCGGCCGAGGGCGCACTCTGTGCCACCCTGTGCCACCCCGGCCCAGCCCCGGCACCAGCACGGTGATGGTCTTCGACCTGCTCCCGGCTGCCTAAGAGCGGCTTGTCATTCCCTCTGCACACACCCGGCGTCCGTCCGGGGACTCGTGGTGGGGATACAGCCAAGAGCAGAGGGCGAGTGAGGCCCCCAACCGCCAGTCCAGCCCTCCCGTCAGCACCCCCTTCGCCCCACTGACCCCCAGCAGGGATCCACTGCCCACTCCCAAGTGCGGGTCCTTTCTCCTGCACTGTCCTCCCTCCCTGCTCTTTGGTGGAATGTCTTGTCTCCCCAAAGATCCAGCACCCCAAAGACAGCCCTGCCTGGCTGCCACCTTCTCCCAGCAGAGCCCGCAGCCCCGCCCACCCGTGTCCTCGTCTCTCCTGGCGGGAGCCTGAGCGCAGCTGCTCCCTCTGTGGAAAGGGCCATCTTGGCCCTGCCCACGGCCCGACGCGGCTGGGGCGCTGATCTGGGCACAGCCTTTGAAGGGCACCAAAAACTCATACTCAAGCACCATCTTAAAAAAAAAAAATCAAAATTAGGTAAGAATAAGACTATATGGCCCAGCTATTCCACTTCTGGGTATTTATCCAGAAAAAACCGAAACACTGCCTTAAGGTGACCTATCTTCCCCAGGTTCGCCGAAGCACCGTGCACAGTGGGCAAGATTGGGGAGCAAACTCCATGCCTGCAGCAGGTGATCAGATGTTCTGTCCACCCGGCGGAGAACTACTCAGCCACTAAAAAGGCGAGACCTTGCGATTTGCGACAGCAGGTTTGGACCTCGAGGGGATGACGGTGAGTGGAGGAAGTCAGAAGGGCCGCCTTTCACGCAAGCGCAGACGATTTAGAAGAATAAAACCTAACAACAAACAGCAAGCGAAACAAAACAAGCTCCTACCTGCTAAGGTAGTGGCATTTACCGAGAGGGAAGGGGGTGGTCAGGTAGAGCAGCAGAGGCGAGCGGAGGCTGC
>NW_004567114.1:1877975-1886381 GCF_000260355.1 Condylura cristata
GAACCCTGAGGTCTGCCAAAGGCCAAAGCCAAGGGCGCTCCAGGGAGACTCTTTGAAATCGAAATCAATGCCAACTGTCTACAGTGGACAGAAAGGACGTGGGATCGGCCCGCCGAGGCGTCCCTTGGCCTCAGTGCTCCTCACTGACCTAGGCGGCTCCCAGGTGTCTGCACCCGGACAGAGTCGGCCGCGGCGACCTGGCCCCTGGTGGGCCCACTCTGGCACGGGCCGCGGGCTCTGGGCGTCCCTCGTGTGCACATGGCCATCAGCAGCCCTTGGCCATATCCGGTAGTTGAAACAGAGGAGTGTGACGTCGGTGGTCAGGAGGGAGACCTCAGGGGTGGGCTGGCCTCACCTTCGGGGTCCTCCCTTGAAGAGGCTGCCCCTCTCGGCTCCTCCCCGTAGGGGCTTCCTCCCCTCACCCCGTCCCCCAGGGCACACGGGCACAGACCCAGGGTGTGCCCCTGCCTGGGCCTCTGAGCCCCCGTCTGCCCGGAGATCTCGCCCCTCCTGCGAGGGCACGCCGCCCCACCCTCCGTGGGTCTTCTCCCCTGCACGAAGCCCCACCAGGGGCCCAGGAACCCGAGTCAGCCTGAGTGAAGCCCCCGCTTTCTGCAGGCGACCGCCTGCCCCCTTCCAGCAATGCCCATGGGCTGGCGTTTTGTGGTCAGGCCTTTGTTTCTTTAAGCCAGCAGCTCTGAAAGTAGAGAGGGCCCCGTCCTTCATCGGGTGGCCCCCAGCTCCTCGCCAGCCGCCCTCAGAGATGTCTGTGGCGCCTCAGCCAGACACCCCCAGCCACCAGCCGCTGGCCGCCGGCCTCACAGCCACCCTCTCCTCCCTCAGGCCACGAGCTTCTCTCCTGCTTTCCACACCCCACAGAGGCCCTGGAGTCACGGGGCGCGCACTCCCCAGCCCACTCCCGGCGGGCAGAGCCTGGCACGAGGTCCAGGCTTTCCTGACTCTGCAGCGTCCACAGCAGGCCTCTCCTTGCACAGAAAGTTCTTGCTGCCCCAGGGCAGCAGCCAGGCCGGCCCTCCCCGCTGAACGCTGTTAGCAGAGCAGCCTCTGCGGGGCTCCAGATTGCCTGAACCTCCTGATGGGAAGATCCAATTTTCACCTGGGTAAAAGTGGGAGGCAGGAGGGGGAGCCGCCACTTGAGGGTCCCAGCACCCCCATCCCGGATGAGTCGGAGGGTCAGAGGCTGCCCAGCCCCTAGCGCGGCTGAGCAGAGGGGGCCAGCCGGAGGGTGGCCGCGGGCTGGCTCGGCACGGGGCCTCCACGGGCGTCTGCTCCCAGCCTGTGAAGCCAAGGGCTTTGTGGGGCATCCCGGCCCCCATCTTGCTCTGAGACCCCCAAACCTGTTCCAAGCTTAGAACGTTCAGACTCTCAGCACAAGTCCCGGGGTCCCTGTGCCAGGCACGGGCTGGCGGCCGGGCCGCAGGGGAGAGCCCGAGGCTCGGGCGTGTCTGCACCCCAGTGACGGCGGGTCGGGGTGTGGGCCGGCAGGGGGCCCTGCCACGGGATCTGGGGTGGGCCGAGGCGTCACCTAGTCATTCAACACACCTCACCGAGCACATCTCTGCGTTTCCTGGGCAAGAAGCAAGCACGGCCCCGTCCCGTCCCTGGCCGCCTGGGTCCAGTGACAGAGAGGGACATGAATGAGCAGACAGGGTCATGTCAGATCACGCTTATGCCCAGAAAGCAGAATTGGGGCTTCAGAATTGGGGCGTGTCCCCTGCTGGGGGCCAGCTGCGCCTCTGGACGGTGGTCCAGAGGGCTTCATGGGGGGTGACGGTTGGCCCGTGCAGCCGCGTGCTGGGGGTGGACACGGGCATCGGAGAGGCAGCCCGGAGCGGGGCCTGAGCAGTGGTGTGGGGTGCCGCTCCGGACGGGGGGCTTTGGGAGAGTGGCTGGGCTTTAGGGGCGGGATTCCTGCCCCTGCCACCTGAGTGACTTCCTCTGGCCGCTGTCCCCCTCTGTCTCCCAGAGTCCCTCCACCCGTGTGAGGGACATCGAGGGCGGTGGCCAGGGCGTCCCGCACGGGCCCGGCTTCCCCGCTGCGTCCCTCTCCCGAGTTCCCCTGACTTTGCTTCCGAGCTCGGCCAGCAGGCCGGCGCCCGGCTGCCTTGTGCGCACAGAAGCTTCTCCCCTGGCGGGTAGTTTTCAAGTTCCCGCTCATCAGACTTCCACTTTTTTAATGATTGAGCCTTTAAGCGTGGCCTATTTTTACTTCTCTGGCGAGATAATTTCTAACCCCATTCTCACCACCGCTGGCAATTTCCTTTGTTAATTTTCAAGCCTCTCCTCTCCTCAGTGGCCTCTTCTCTTAGTGCTTAATTGATTTCTTCTACCACGTCATTCCATGGTTTCATCAATAAGCAATTTGAGACCCGCGGCCAATTTCTACTTTTTGTGCGGTCTGGTGTGCTCGGGGGCGAGCTCAGACTGGACTCCCAGGCGCTCTCGTTATCTCACAGACGGCAGCTCGCCCGCCCTCGCCCGCAGGCATGGTGTCTTGGGGGTTTGCTCCTCGCCCTTATGATGATTCTCCGCTTCACTCCCCCCAGCTCTACTGCCGTGGGTGGACGGTGTGAACGGGCGCCCGCCTCCTGCGTCGAGTGTGACTAACGGGCAGGGCACCCCCCGCCGCACCTCCCCACACCACAACCACCCCAGCCAGGCCCGGGCCCCGGGGTCACTTTAGGGACGGGAAGGGGGTTCTGCGCCTGGGCCTGCCACGGCCCTCCATCCACAACCGGGCATGGCTTGGGTCAGAGGCCTGGGGCGGGGCCAGCCCGGTCAGGGAGCGCGGTTTGGGGCCAGGCCCGGCGCCCTGGAGTCGGAGCAGAGGGCTGCGGGGGGCCGGGCGAGCCAGTGCCCTGAGGGCACCTGTGGGAGACCCTGGCCATGCCGCTTGGCGGCGCCACTGCCCGTGGCTGGCGTCTCTGGAGAGAGCCACGCAAACCGACGCACGGGCAGCCTGCCTGGCCCCTGGTAGGGAGACCCATGTTCTGAAGCCCTGACCGGCCACCACCCAGGCGGGTGTGCCCCGGACCGCAACACCCCGCTCCCGGGCTGTGCCGGGGCCCCTCAGACTCCCGGATGGTCGAACCCCACAGGCCACCTGGCTGGCTCACGCCCGCCTGGCTGAGGGCGTGGTCGGCACAGGGCCTGGCCACAGAAGCAAGCCCATGGGCCCTTTCTGCCCCTCCTCCAGAACGAGACTTCTCCTTCAAAGAAACCTACCCGACGTTTCCTCTCCACCTCTTTGCCTCTGAGTCTACGGGGAGCTGGTCAGTGACCGGGTCCTCACAGCCGAGGTGCAGTCTCCCACAGCCATGCTCCCACGTCCCTCCTGGGCCCGCGAGGCCGGTGGGCACGTGGTTGGCGCTCCTGGGGGCCTTGGGCAGACAGGGCGCACTCTGGCCTTAGGGCACACTCTGGCCCCTCATCCCCGGCCCAGCTCCTGGCCCCCATTCCAGGCCCGCTCTGGAGTGATTACGTGAGCGATTACTCACCAAGGGGAGACCACCAATCTGGCAGGTCAGGGGGTGCTGGGACCTAGGGGCTGGGGCCTGGGGGGCGTTTGGACTTGCCAGGTGAGCATTTGCGTGTCAACAGAGGGCACATTCATGAACTCTGGGGACTGGTTTTGGAAGGCAGACCTGGACCTCGGAGGGAAAGGCACTAACAAGGTCTCGCTGGCCGGCCAAGGCCCCGCGCTGGCCTCTTGGGCGGGAGCCCAAGCAAGAAGGCCCAACAATGAGGGCACCGGCTCTCCAGAACCTGGATCCCCAGGGCCAAGTATGTGGTTTCTGCCGATGAACGATTTAATGAGGGTTTTCAGAAGGGCCAGACGGCCCGGGGTGAACGGCCAGGACAAAATAGCCTCAGCTGGCGCTCGGACAGGAGAAGTTTCAAAACAGAACCGGGCTTCAAAGGGGAGGGCCTGTCCCAGCTGAAGTGCTCTCATGCGCCTGCCTAGGGACCTGTTCCCCAGGGAAACGCACCCCGGCCCCACAGGCCAGAGGGGCTGGGGCACAGGGGACCCCAAATACCGCGTCCCCACGTGCAGCCCCTGGAAGACCCTCCCCACAGGGCAGCAGGGGCCAGGCTGCAGGCGCAGCATCCACAGGCCCCCGCAGCCCCCCGGCCGTCCCCCCAGACTCTTGTTCCCCTACTCAAGTGGCCCCCGATCCCGGGACGGCAAGCTGGTTCTGGAGGGGCGCGTCCTAAGTGGGGGGCTGTCTGGGCTCTGGGAGAGGCTCGGAGAAAGTTGTGCACAGGATGAGATGAAAAACAGCTCGGAAGACGTTCGAGGCTATCATGTGGGGCAGAGAGTGTACCCCGGAACAGCAGGGCGCCGCGGCCCGCAGGCAGGCAGAGGGCGGGGTGGGAGGCGACTTTGCGGGGCCTCCGCTACTGGGGGTGTGCAGGCCAGGCCACGTCACGGGCGACCCGCCGGAGACGTCCCCGCCCGGAAGACAGGCCCCTCGGCGCTCTGCCCGGCCCGCCGCCGGCTGAAGCTACAGGCCGCGGAGCGCTCCGGCCCGTGGGACAGAGAGGGCAGCCGAGGTCTGCGGCTGTCTGCAGGGCCAGCCGCCCCTGGCCACCCTCGTCAAGGGACCACGGAGACTAGAGCAGGGCGCCAGCCACTGCACCCCCTTCCTTCGAAAGGAGGACCCAGACCCAGCCACCTGCCTCCAGCGTCAGGCCCCCCATGAGGAGTAAGGCGTCTGTGTGTCCATCACGCAGGGCTTCTGCGAGCTCCATCCAAGCTCGTGTTTAAGGGAGCAGTGCTCCAGCCGCGTCCTCGCCCCCTGCCCTGGCCAGCTCTGGTCCAGCTGCCACTGAGACCTGCTTCCCGGAAACAGAGCAGCGGGCGGCCTCGGGCCTCCGGGGGCACCTCCAGGCCCAGCACCCCAGGCCCAGCCCCGTCTCTGCAGGTGCCCGTGGCTGCCTCCCACCCCACCACACCCCGGCCCGGCCTCCTGGCTTCTGGGCAGGGTGGGGCACTTGCCCTCGGGATTGGGTGGGTGACGTGAGGCTCCTGCCCCGCCCCCTGCACCCCCACTGCCAGCTGCACACACGCTCAGGCCAGAGAAGCCAGAGAGGCCTGGGTCCCTGGTCACCCCAGAAGCCCCCCAGAGCCAGGGCGGCGCACCGACAGCCGGGAAGCAGACACAGCAGCCTTGCGTGCAGCCTCCAAGCTGGAAATGTGGGTGTACTGCCTGAGTTGTTCCCGTCAACTCCCACAGGCGCGGGCCTGGTGTGACACCCCTCCCGCTGCCCCGAATGTGGGGTGTTTCTAAACACTGTTCCGGCGTGTCCTCTCTCCTGTGGCTGTCTGGGGCCATGCAGGGACGCGCCTCTTGGGAGCCTGTGTCGCGGGGTGCCACAGAGAGGATCCTGCTCCCCAGGGCGGGCACAGGCTCTGGTCTGCAGGGCACAATGACGTGTCCCCGCGGCCGGGCCCTGGGGTGGGGCTCCTCTCCTGCCTGTTTGCGCTGGCGCGAGGCTTCCATGGAAGTTTCCCCGGACAGCTGTCTGCGCGGGCGTCTGAGACCAGTGGCATCGTGGCTTCTCTCTGCTCATCTGGAAACACGGCCTGCTGGCATCCTGCCTTCCGCCCCAGCTGTCCAGCTCGGAGCCCGTGGGCGACGCTGGGCGCTGGAGGAGGCTACGGCCCCAACCGAAGCTGCTGGAACTGTGAAGGAGGCCACTCTGGGGTCCGTGTAGCCGGAGCTCAGCAGGAGAGAGAAACGACTCACCGCTCACTCTTTCCTGGGTCTCTCCACTGCACCCTGTGCTGCTGGCCACGGGGCCAGCCTGGGGTGGGGGGGAGACGGCCCGCAGAGGTGGGTCATATCTTGCCCCACTGCAGATGCACATGTCCCCAGCCCAGGAGAGCGCTCAGAAGCAAGAGCTCTTTGGGGCTGGCCGCTGGTGGGTGCGAACCCCACTCTGTAGAGCTCCCCGTTGCCAGTGTCCGGGGACAGGGGCCGGAGCCCTGGCTGCATGGGGATGCCAGGCCCCTCAGGTCAGCCTCCAGGGCTGGGTGTTCTTACTCTGCCTCTCAGCAGCCTGATGCGCCCAGACGCCCTCTTCCTGCGACCCCCTGGCCCTGGCTGAGGCCTGGCTTTCGTGCCCCAGGACGTGCTAGATGCAGCCCCCAGAAACTTGTTGTGTGGAGCCCGCAAGCTTTTGGGGTGCAGCCCAGGTCTGTTTGGGCTGGGCCCAGGCCTCCGCCATAGACGTCCATCTCGTGGGCGTTTCAGTGGCCGGGAGCAGCTAGGCCAGAGAAACAGCGGACGCCGCCCACCTCCCTCGTGGCCCAGGCGGAAGCCAACCTGCATGCCAGGCAACTTTCGCAGTGAGCATGATGTGGCGAGAAACAGGGGAGCGGCCTGGGGGGCTCTGGCTCTCCCCCACATACTCACAGAGGACTCTGTTCCGGCTGAAGTAGCTCGTAGGCGAGAACTTGACGAAAATTTGACGCTTGATAAGAAACTGATTTTGGTGCTCATGTCACTCTTCAAAACACTAAGCAGCACCATTATTGTCAACTTTTAAAATCTTGATTATGGTGCTTTGATTTTTATCCTTTTTTTTTAAGATTTTATTTATTTATTCACATAGAACTGGGGTACAGGCCAGAGATGCGGAGGGTGAGAGGATCCACCAGAGACAGAGCGGGGAGCAGAACAGGCAGATGGACGAAGTACACTGCTGAGGGGAGCAGTGGGCGGGCCAGGAGAGGTCTGCCTCGCCATGTGGTCGCCTCCGGGGCAGGCGGGGATCGAACTCATGCAGAAGTGGCTTTAGCTTCTCAGTGAGCCACTGAGCCACCAGGGAGGGCCCGATTTTTATCCTTTTTATTAGAAATCCACGGAGTGAACCAGAGAGGGGAGGACCTGCGCAAGGAGATAAGCTTCGCACTTTAGGAGTAAGGACGCCCCTCGCCCTTCCCGGCACTGGGGACCATCCCGTTCTCCGCTTGCTGTGTTACCATGTTTTTCTCTGCCCCTGAGTGCAGGCAGCCCGCGGCCCGCGGCTTGCCCAGTGGGCGAGAAAGCGCCAGGCCCGCCGCAGACACGACGGCTCGCGGCCGGCACACGCCGCCTGGGATCCTGCCACCGCCCTCCCCTGCAGGCTGCTTGGCAGCTCCCCAGGCCCAGGCGGCATCTCCCCCACCTCGGACCCCACCCGCACACCCCACGCGCAGGGAGCGTGTCACGAGCCGGGCTCTCCGTGGGCACAGAGGGGTGTTTGTGGATGCCTGGAGGAGAGTTGGGGGTGGACACACAGAGATGGGGAGATGGGGCAGATGTGGGTGAATGGGCGAGAGGTGGCGTGATGGGTGAAGGCACAGATGGATGGGGCCACAGATGTGGCTGGACAAGCGGATGCCCCAAGATAAAGCGGGGGTGGGTTAGTGGGGAGAGAGGGATGGAGTAAGAGAAGGTGTGGACGGAAAGAAAGTGCAGCCACCTGGCCGGTGGGCGGTGCTGAGCTGGATGCGAGCATCAGCGGCTGCCAGAGGTGTGCAGGGGAACGAGCAGGTGGAGGAGGAGGGGACAGAGGGGACAGGCGTAAAATGAAGGCTGAGTGGAAGGAGAAATGGATAGAGGCAGATGAACAGACGCGTGAATGGAAAATGGGGGCAGAGGGCAGAGGGTGGGGGAGGGGGCCGGGGTCAGGGGGCGTCAAGCAGGAGGGAGACCATGCAGAAGGGGCTGGGGCTGCCACACCCCTACTGCAGGGCCCCTCCCCCACCATTGCCCAGCACTGGCCTGGCCTGGTCGTAGCCTAAAGATGGCACCCTGTCCCCAGGGGTGCCCAGGCCTCCACAGGCATCAGGGCCCATTCAGTCACTGTCAGCTGCCTTCGGGAGGAAGGGGAGGGGTGCTCCTGCGGAGGAAGGGGAGGGGTGGAGGAGTGCTCCCAGGAAGGAAGGGGATGGGTGCTCCCAAGGAGGAAGGAGAGGGGTGCTCCCGGGGAGGAAGGGGAGAGGTGCTCCATAGGAGGAAGGAGAGGGTGCTCCTGGGGAGGAAGAAGATGGATGCTCCCGGGGAGGAGGAGGATGGGTGCTCCCAGGGAGGAGGGGAATGGGTGCTCCCAAGGAGGAAGGGGATGGGTGCTCCCGGGGAGGAGGGTAATGGATGCTCCTAGGGAGGAAGGGGATGGATGCTCCCGGGGAGGAAGGGGATGGGTGCTCCCGGGGAGGAAGGGGATGGGTGCTCCCAGGGAAGAAGGGGATGGATGCTCCTGGGGAGGAGGGGGAGGGGTGCTCCCGGGGAGAAGGGCTGCTCCCGGGGAGGAGAGGAATGGGTGCTCCCAAGGAGGAAGGAGATGGGTGCTCCCAGGGAGGAATGGGATGGGTGCTCCTGGGGAAGAGGAGGAGGG
>NW_004567114.1:1887364-1903693 GCF_000260355.1 Condylura cristata
GTGGCGGGCCAGGAGCAGGTTCAGGGTGTTCCCGGATGGCGGGAGGCGACCGGCGTCTATTTTTAAACCCGAGTGGGCCTTTCTTCCATCTCCAGGAACAAATGCCCGCTCCTTTGTGAGCGCTCAGGAGGCCCAAGCCCCTTGGCCCCTCAGGCCCTTGACTGTTGCTATTTAAGTGTCTTGGTCTGGTCCCGGGAAGGGGTAATGGGGGCCTGGAGATGAAAGAGGCTGCCCCCGCCCCCTCCGTGCCTGCCCTCACCCGAGGTCAACAAAACCCTCTTGTGGGCCTGCCAATTATAGGCTCAGAGGGGGCCCGGGCCAGACAGGAGACAAGACGCCCCTCCCAGGGTGAGCCAGGGTCACAGCCCCCGCTGGGCCGGGCTGTGGGGGTCAGCCTGGGAAACTGGCCCCAGGCTGAAGGCCTGAAGGGGGGCCCATCCCCGCCTGCTCCAGAGGCCTTTTGTGGGTCAGCCAAGAGCACAGCCGGCCACCCAGCCACTGGCCCGAGGCCTGCCCCAGCCCTGCCCGGCCAGCACCTGGCTGGCTGCTCTGGGTCAAGAACAGCCGTCCATGGCCCTGGGGCCGCCCTCGGCCCAGTGGCCCTGCCTGGGCTGCCCCCTGCTGTCCGGGCCTGGTTGCTGCTGCTCCAGCCCTGCCCAGGCCCAAGTTCCCAGGCCAGCTGAGCTGGATGGAGGGGGGTGGACTGAGCCGGGGTAGGGGGTTGCTGAGCTGGGGGACTGAGCCGGGGGGCAGCTGGACTGGGGGGCTGAGCCCGGGCGTGTCTCTGGTGTCTTCACCTGCTTTCTGTCTCCCTCCACCTCTGCCTCTCCCAGCCACTCTCTCCCTGTGTGAAGCTCAAAGTGACTGCCCACCGGCACCCGTACTGCCTGGCTCCCCTGGGAAAGCTCAACCCCAGGCTGCACCCCAGACCCGGCGGGCATGGCGGGAGAGGCACAGCCACGCCTTGCTCCCTGGGCCCTTTTGTGCCATCTTAGGAATGGCACCCCACGGAGACCCGTGACCCCCAGGCCGCCCGCCCCAGCAGGCTGCTCTGCCCGCGGCCCCAGAGTTGGGTCTTTATCGCCCTCCCCACCGTGCCCAGCACCAGCCCTTCATGGCTCCCCGGTGCTCCGGGCACTCACCCTGCGGACCCCGGGCCCCTCACCCTGAGCAGCTCTCTGAGCCTCGGGGTCTCCATGCGATGTCCTTCCTCCCAGTTTGCCGGGACCGTGAGGCGACGCAAGGGATGTCTGTGCACAAGGTGGTGGGCACATGTGCCCCCTCATCCTGGCGAGGGTCTCGGCAAAGCGAGAGGCCACCCGGGAGGCTCAGGCGCGGCCCCAGGGCACCAGCCCGTGCGGGCGACGGGCTGCGGGCACTCTTGGTCTTTCTGCGAGAGCAACACCACGTGGGGCCTCTGCCTCCGTCCCTGCTGGCCAATGGGACCGCTCAGCAGGGCCTCTACCCTCTGGACACGGGCACGGCGGCCTGGCCCCGGCCACGGGCCTGGGTGACAGGCCATCTGGACTGCCCTTGGGTCACCCTGTCCTGGCACACGCCTCGAGGGCTGTACCCCAAGGACCCCATGAGAACCCCACGCCCACACGCCCAGCCCCCAGGGCTTCCACGGGCCTGCTCCGCTCCGCAGCGGACGGCCTCCTGCCGCCTGGGCCAGGGTGAGGCGGGGCCCACACATCGCCAGGGACCCTGTCCTGGGCTTCGACTATTTCACTGTGAAGGACATGGGGGGGCTCAGCGCTGGCCCGAGGTGGTGCTGGCAGCCAAGGGCGCCCCGTCACAGATGAACAACAGGACAGTGCGGGGACCTGGAGACGTAGTTGGTCTGCTGGGGGAAGGGGCGGGCAGGGGCGGAGGCCCTGCTGGTCTCAAGCTGCAGTGGTGGGCAGGGGCGGTGAGGTCGCACCCTGC
Organism: Condylura cristata; assembly: GCF_000260355.1. Lineage (NCBI taxonomy): Eukaryota > Metazoa > Chordata > Mammalia > Eulipotyphla > Talpidae > Condylura > Condylura cristata. The sequence continues at coordinate 1,889,294 of NW_004567114.1, forward strand.
CCCCAGGGCGAGATGAAGCTCTCCCTGTGCAGCGTCGGTGTGCTGGGGCTGGTGGGCTCTGTCGTGCTGGCGGAGGGAGGGCCCCTGGCGGGCGGGGCAGCAGGGGTGAAGACAGCAGGTGTGGGGCAGCCTGGCATGGGCTCAGAGATGGACAGCAGGTCCCGAGTCCTGCGGGGGCGCCCAGGACACCAGGGAAGGCGTCTCCCCTCAGCGGCCTGTTTGCCCAGAGGGTGTGCAGAGCTCTCGGCTCTCCCTCACATCCCGCCTCAAGTCACCCTGCAGGACCCCGCAGGGGCTCTCCGGGAAGTTGCTGCACAGGGTGCAGAGCCCCAGGGCCTCAGGGCTTCTAGCTGCAGCCCCGACTCTGTGGGTGGGGTGGTGATAGGGATTGCGGAGCCGAGGTCACTGACGCACCTGGCCAGGACGCATGGTCCCTGGCACCCTGACGAGAGCAGACCAGGACCCATCAAGGGGCCCGGAACTGAGCAGAACACATCACCCAGGCGGCACCCAGCATTCCTCAAGGCTGCCCGCCCGTCTGCTCAGCCGCTGGGGCCCCCTGGGGTAGCCCTGATCCCCACGGCTTCCGGGACCGAGGCCCTCCTTGTGTAGACGGGGGTGGGGGTTCGGAGTCAGGGTCAGCCGGGCCTCATCTCTCCCCCCGCCTGTGTCCCAGGGTCCCGTCTGCCAGCAGACTGGGGGTGTGGGCAGGGAGGGGGAGGAGGGGCAGCGGCCAGGGCTCGGCACCGTGGCCTTGAGGGGTCAGACATCTGAGCCCGCATCCCGCCGGTCCCCACACCCCTGCTGCCGGCACCAGCCGCTGCCCGGACGCCCTTGGAAAGACTCTCGATGTACTCCCGAACATCTGCAAACCAGTTTACGCTTCAGGAAAATTGAATCTGTGTGTTTCTGATTCGTTTACAGTTGATTTGTGAATGGCTGTCCTGCAAGGGACTCAGGCCAAACACTGAGAAGTCCCAAAGGCCCCCAGGCCCAGGCTCCCCTGTCCGTAGGAGCACCCCAGGCTGGCGGGAAGCACCCCCAGGATCCACAAGCCCCCAGCCTCAGTTCCCAGCCCCGTCCCTCCTTCTGTGGGCTGCAGGGGCCCTCCGAGATGGAGAGTCCTCGCCTGCTTTCTTGACCCGCCCCTCAGGTGCCCCAGGGGTGGGGCCGGGTCAGGCAGGTGGCCAGAGTGTGCGGAGGAGGGCATGGGCGCCCTGGGGCAGGCAGCGGCGGCAGAGCAGGCTGTGGCCAGGACACCACTGAAGGGGGGATCCTGGGGCTCAGCTTGAACAGGGGCAGTTGCGGGCATCAGCCCCAGTTGGGGGTCACCTGGGTGGTGTCCACAGCCCTCCCTAGCCCTGGGCTTCAGGCGCCTTGACAGTTTGTGCCTCCATTTGCCCAGCAGAGAAACGGGACAGTACCTGCCAGCCCCCTGCTCCCTGGTCTTGGCTCCCAGGAGGGCCGTGACTGAACTGGGGCAGGAAGGCAGATCTGGGGTCTCGCCTGGCCCAGAGGCCACCAAAGCAGCCCTAAACGGCCCCGAATTCATATGGGGTGCTGAGGGGCGGGAGGCTGGGAGAGGTTTCAAAACAATTAAGTTCAAATTTCTCTCCTATTTGTGTGCGTCTTCAAATATCTCTACTGGGACTGCTGAATACTTGGTAAGGCAGGATAATTACTGCAGAGCTGGTGTCCAGGACCCCCCACCAAGTGCAGGGTGGGGGGAGGCTAGAATCCCCCACTTACCTCGTGACGTGGGCAAGACCCTCCCCCTACAAACAGGGATCCTTTCCAGGAGTTAAGTGAGAGGAGAAATGCCCGATCCTAGTTTGGCTATGGCTTCAGGGGAACAGTGGCACAAAGATATGCTCCCATACAATCCCAGCCCCCAGAGAGGGGAGGTGGTCCCTGCCACTCCCACCGGCCCTGGCCTGTCTCCCCAGCTCAAGCAGCCCTGCAGCCCTAGGAGAGTTTAGCGTGGGCTTCTGCCCAGAGGCCAGAGCTACCAGACCCGGCCTATGGGCATAAACGTTGGTCCCAGCAGAAGTGCAAAAACCTGGTCCCCTAGGTCCTCCTTTCTGTTTTTGACTGGCCACCCAGGGGCCGGCTGCAGAGGGGAACTGCCCCCTGGCAGGAGTGTCTGCCTGCGGGCTCCTGGTACCTGCAGGCTGGGCTTCTCCACAGGGTTATTTTATTTCCTGGGATTGTAAGAAACAATGTTTTTATGCTGTTTCGCCACTGGCAATATGCTCATGGTCTCTGGAGGTGCCAAACTAGTCTCAGAAGGCTGAAAACATGGGCCAGACCCTAGGCCCCCTCCTTTAGGGCTGGGCTAGTAAGCCATCCTGGGTATCCACCCTGTCTCTGGGGCATCACTCCCCAGCCAGGGGGCTGCTACTCCTGGGCCTTGGGGCCTAGTCTCAGGACTCCCTGCTGAGCAAGGAAGGGCTGTGAGCTGTGAGCTTCTGGCCAAATTATCCCCTAACAACCCTCACCTCAGCATGTCCTCCTACGCCTTCTCTTACCAGTAACTCCACTTAGCCTGGAGCTCCCCATTTACAGTTGCCTTACAATAAATCAGATACCTTGGAATTAACTTCAGCAGATAGAGGAGCTGTATGAGGACAACTATAATACACTATTAAAGAACTTAGGAAGTGACATAAGAGATGGGGAGGACATACCATGTTCATGGATGGAGAGAGTCAATATAATCTAATGTAATGCATCAATACACCAATAACTACACCAGCAATATTTTTTCAAAAAAATTGAACAAAAATATTGAAATTTGTGTGGCCCCATAATAGCCTTGAATAGCAAAAGAAATTCTAAGGAAAAAAATGAGAGAAATGGAGGCATTATTATTATCTGACTTGTAACTTTATTATAAAGCAATAGTACTAAAAATAATTTAGTAAATTGCACAAAAATAGTAGACACGTCAGTGAAACCATATTAAAAGCCAGAATTAAAACCATGTACATATCAAGCAGCCCTGCAGCCCTAGGAGAGTTTAGCGTGGGCTTCTGCCCAGAGGCCAGAGCTGCCAGACCCGGCCTATGGGCAGAACCTAATATATAGTAAAGCAGCTACAACCTCACAGTGGGAAAATGAAGGTGTCTTTATTTTTTTATTTTTTAAAGATTTACTTATTTATGCAGACAAGAACTGAGCTGGAGGCCAGAGGTGCTGGGTGGGGGTGTTGGGGGGGTTGAGAAGACTCACCAGAGACAGATTGGGGAGTAGAACAGATGGATCCACTGAAACCCACTACTAAGGGGAGCAGCAGGGAGACAGGAGAGGTCTGCTGTGCCCTGTGGGTCACTCCCTGGCTGGTTGGGGAATCAAAGTGAAGAAACGGTGCTGATAAAACTGGAAGAGCACACATAAAAGAATGAAGTTGGATCACTCTCTAATTCTATATACAAAAATAAATTCCAAGTACATTAAAGACTTAGCTGTAAGACCTTTAACAATAAAATAGATAGATGAAAATATATATAAAATTGAAATTTGTTTCATGACATCAACTCTAAAGATGGTTTGGAGACTTGACCCTTATAGCAAGGGAATAAAAACAAACTTAAACCATTGGAATAATTCAAATTGGTAAGTTTTCAAAACAAAAGAAAATACAGGAAGATTAAAAAGAGAGCATACTGAATGTGAGAAAATAATCATATAATACTGAACTGACAAAGGCTTGTTATTCAAGATGCATAGAAAATTATGCCACTTTAAAATAGAAAAGCAACCCAAATAATAAATGGACAACAGGAGTGAACATATTCTCACCAAAAAGGATATCTAAGAGGCCAATAGATAGATGAAAATATGTATATTATTACTTCCAATGAGAGAGTCAGGTTAAAATCACAATGAGATAGCATCTTCCATCTGTAAGAATGACATATACTAAAAGACCCCTAGTAATGAGTGTTGGAGAGGCTGTAAAGAAAGAGAAGCCCTATTACATTGTTGAAGGAATGTAAACTGGTGCAACCACTATAGAAAATAATTTGGATTGATCCTGAGCAACTCAAAATGGAAAAACCACATAGCCCAGCAATCCCACTTCTCAATATCTACCCAGGGAACATGAAACCATCAACACAAAATACTATCTGTTCTACAATGCTTACTGCAGCAGCATTACTTTAGAAGCTAGGGCATAGAATCAGCCTAGGTGTCTGTCTTAGAGGATTGGATCAAGAGGAGGTTATCCAGTTACACAATGCACCATAAAAAAAGATGAAATGCTGGGCCCTCACAGTTGGTGCAACAGGTTAAAGTGTAGCACCATGGGGCCATTGCAGCACAAGTTTGATCCCCAGCCAGGGAGGTGACCCACAGGGCACAGCAGACCTCTCCTGTCTCCCTGCTGCTCCCTTCAGCAATGTACTTCAGTCGATCTGCCTATTCTGTTCCCCCTTCTGTCTCTGATGAGTCCTCTTACCCCCCCATACCTCTAGCCTGTACTGATGGAGGAAGAGATGCAGGGAGGCATCACAAGACTGATTCACACAAAGGGGATGGGTAGAAGGGGCTGGCACAACTGACGCAGCCATAAAATCAAGGTCAAAACCCGTGTCTGGGATGCTCCCAGGTTGCCTGAATATCTGCAGGAGTTTCCAGCAGGTCACAGACTGTTGGGGGCTGTGTCTCAGGCTCAAATCCAAAAGGTGAAAGGTAAGGACATTAAGATGAAGGTCATCAGGAATCTCTTCAAAATCTATTCAAAGTCAATGAAACTAGGGAGTGAGCCCCTTGCTGTCTATATCCGGGAGGCTGTCTATATCCGGGCAGTCTCTCCACCAACACCGGGCAGTCACTCCTCTGCCCATCTGTGCCTAGGCAGGCGCTTCTTTCCCCCTGCTCTCTCCCTCTGCAAGGCAGCAGCGTCCTGCCTGCCCATGACCTGTACCATGCTGGGACTCCTCTGCACTGACCCCTGCCTGCAACCATGCAGGTCTCTCTCCCTGCAAGCCTGTCCCTTTCCAGGCAGCTCTTCCTGCCCACGTGTGTCTATGCAAGCGCCTTTTCTCTCCTGTCTCTTCCTAATAAACTTACTCTTAAAAATCTAACTGAGGGCCCTCCCTGGTGGCGCAGCGGGTTAAAGCACAGCACTGAGAAGCTAAAGCCACTGCAGCATGAGTTCAATCCCCGTCTGCCCCAAAGGTGATGCACATGGGGTGGCAGACCTCTCCTGACCTGCCCGCTGCTCCCCTCAGCAGTGGACTTCATGGATCTGCCTGTTCTGCTCCCTGCTCTGTGTGTGGCGAATTCTCTCACCGTCCCTATATCTCTGGCCTGTACCCAGTTCTGTATGCACAAATAAATAAATCTTTTTTAAAAAAAAAAATCTAATTGAGTTTCTGCCTCATGGAGAATCTCGCCATGTGCTGCTGAAAGGGGAAGTCTGGCGAAACCTTTCCCAGAGTGAACCCAAGGACCCCGAGCTCAAAAGACGACACCATGTACCCCAGTTCTTACACACATTAAGTAAATACATCTTTAAAAAAGAAAGCTGAAATGGAGTCTTTCCAACAAAAGGGAGGGAGTTTGAGGTAGCTGCACGCAGTAAAGCAAGTCAGAACGATAAAAAAAAAAATTGGACATTTATATAATGGACAATTTGATAAAGTAAAATGTAAAAACTAGGGAGCATAAAATCAGCGAGGGCTCTGAGGCTAAGGGGGAGGATTGTAAGTGGACAGGGTCAGGGCCAGGGCTAGAGGGTGGGAAGGATGATGGTGAGGAAAAGAACAATGAAAAGCATAGTAGCAATCTGAATTCAACAGTGAAAGCTCAGACCTCATGGTAAAGCGGGTTTGTTTCTTGGATATAGACTAGTTCAACACAGGCAAACCCATGAGTAAGATCTATTATATCAATGGGATGAAAAGTAAAGATGATATGGCCATCCCACTAAAAATTGACAAAATTCAATCTCCTTTCATGATAAACACACTCTAGAAACCAGCCTTAGAAAGCATGTACCCACATCATAGAGGCCACACCAGGCAAACCCATAGCTACCATCACACTTGACGGAAGAGTAAAAGCTTTACCTGCAAGACCAGGAACAAGACACAGGTGTCCATGCTTACCACTTCTATTCAACAAAGCTGGAAGTCCTGGTCAGAGAAATTAGGCAAGAAAAAGAAATAAAATGCAACCAAAACAGAAAGGAAGAAGGAAAATGATCTCTTTTTATAGGTGACATATTAGCTATATGCCCTAAAGACCCTACATGAATTTAATAAAGTTGTATAATACAAAACTATCACACAAAAGTCAGTTCAGCTTCTATACATTAACAACAACCTTCCTGAAAGAAAATTAAGTGAATCCCATGTACCATCAAAACAATTAAATACTTCAGTTAAATACTTCAGAATAGTTAACCAATGAATAATTCACCTGAACACTAAAACCTGTAAGACATTGATGAAAGAAATGAAGAAGACACAGAGAGCTGTCTTGTGGTCTTGGATTGGAAAAATTAATATTGTGAATTGTCTATACCACCCACAGTACTACACTAAGATTGCACGCAACCCCTATCAAATTTCACAGAAATTGGGGAACATAGTTTTATGGAACCACCAAAGATCCCAAATAAACAAATCAATCGAGAAAAAGGACAAGGCTGGACCCACCGAGCATCCTAATCTCAAATGTCTGCTGGAGTCCAAGCAGCAGCATGTAGGCAGACAGACAGACACAGTGGCTGATGGAATAGAATAGTCCAGAAATGAACCCGTCCACATACTGTGAGCTGACTATTGTAACTCGCGGGGCACTCAACGGACACACTGAGAGATTTAAAGCAGCAGGATTTATTAGCCAAGTATTAGAGCACCAATGTCCCCAAGGCAGGTGGCAAGAGAGACCCTGAGTGATCAAGGTGACCAGCTTTATAGGGCAAAACCACAGTCATTTCTATAGTGCTGTTTCTATAGTGCAAACAAGATGTGTTAGGGGCCACGGTTTCAGGTAACTACAGATATCCATCAAGGCACAAAGGCCGGCTGTCAAAAGCAGGAACAAGCAGCTTCAAAACAGTGACAGGTACTTTCCATAGGAACCTAAAAGGGAGGCCAGCCCCCAAAATGGAGCCCTTGGACAAGAGGGCGTCACAGTGGTCAAGTCGTCTCCAGCGTTGCCAACACTGACCTTTGACCAGGACACCAAAGAATAAAGCTGGACCCTTGTCTTGCGCCCTCACCAAAATTTACTTGAAATGGATTAAAGACTTAAATGTAAGACCTAGAATCATAGAACTACTAGAAGTAAACACAGAGGCAAAGCTCCTTGACATGGGTCTTGGTAGTGACTTTTTTAATCTGATGCCGACCAAAAGCACGGGGAGTGAGAACAAAAATACACAAGCGGAACAACATCACACTAACAATTCTGGGGCAGTGGACAGAGTGGAAAGGCAGTCTGTGGGATGAGGAGACATCTGCAAGCCACCAGCCTTAGGAGGCTCACGTTCAGGATGCAGAAGGACTCTGCTCAACAGCCAAGATATAAGAACTTGATATAAAAAATGGGCAAAGGGCGTGAATAAACATTTTCCCAAAGATATTCAAATGACCAGCAAGCACAGGAAAAGCTACTTGCCATCAGTAATCACCAGAGAAATGCAAATCAAAGCTAGTGAGTTCACTAGCCACACCTGTTAGGAGAGCTATTTTCAAAAATGTCAGAGAAAACAAACTTTGGGAGTGAGAACCAGTGTGGCTCCCATCCGGGGAAGGGGCCGGCTCGGGCAGGGTGGGTGGTGAGGGAAGCCTGACTCTCGATGGGGGTCATGCACAGCGCATGCACCCCATTTCACCGTGAGTCGACCTTAGTGCACTGTGCAGATTTGGCATTTTTACACATTGGAGCTTGTAACAACGTGCGTCGAGAGGGCCTGTAGGCTCCAGTTTCCCAAGGGCACACGCTCACTTCGTGTCCCTGTCACCTCTAATTGAGGTGTGTACACTTTGGATAGACTGCGGAATGCCGTGAACATACGCACTGGGAAGCCAGAGTCAGTGTGGCCTCACTGACTGCCACAGCTACTTGTTGCCAAGCCTAGAGTGAAACCCACATGGCACCCAATGTGTCTGTGTGGCGCTGTGAGCGGGTGTCCCTTCGGTGAAAAGAGAAAACGGCAAGGAGACAACAGGTGCTGGTGAGCAGGTGAGAGAAGGGAGTCCTCGTGCCCTGGGGTGGGAATGTGGAAAACAATATGGAGGTTCATGAAAAGTTCAAAACCAGAACTGTTACTGGGCACCCAAGTGTGACCGGGACCGCCTGTCTGTGGGTCCTCACCTGAGCACCTAAAATTCAGTTGTCCTGTGGACACATACAAAAGGCTCAACAAGGGGTTTAGTTACAAAAGGGGAAGGAAAAGGAACAACCCAGGGAAAGAGAGAGAAATACAAGGTAACTGGAATATCTCACCGGCTTGGCTGACTTGGAGCGCTGGTCACAAGCTGAGAGTCCCCAGTCACGCGGTCCTGAGAGCCGCTGTTGCCTGAACGAGAGAGCACCATAGAAAATGGCACCATAGAAAATGGCGCCCTATTTATCCCCCAAAGTCCAAGAATGATGCTAGCTCCGCCCTGAGTCCTCGCAGTTCTCTCCCTGGGGCTGCTGGGAGTTGTAGTTTCCAATCACTGGAGCAGGGGGCGGGGCCCAGAGAGCTGGAGCAGGGGGTGGAGTCCACAAAACTGCAGAGTTCCTTTAAGACATCCTTCCCCTTACAGAACCATCTGGCCCAGCAGTCTCACTCTGGGTAGACATCAGAAGGACAGGAAAACTGGGTCTCAAAGGGTTCACAACAGCCAAGGCTTGGAACCAGCCTGTGGGCTGACAGATGGACGCACAAGGAAATGGCAATGTATTATGCTTCGATGGAATATTATTCAGTCATGAAAAAGGAGATCCTCCTCTTTGGGACAACGTAGGGGAACCTGAGGACATCATGCCAGTTAAAGTTGGAGGGATTGATCTTATGTAAAACCCAAAAGGAACTGAGCTCAAAGAAATTGACCGAGACTGAAGGACATGGGGAGACCAAGATGGGAGGGACCCAACACAGTTCCCATTGGAAGGCGAATAAATTCTGGGGATCACAGCCATGATGGTGCTGCCCGTTTGAACGCAGAGAGAGACCCCGGGCATCTCTCCAGCAGCAAAGGGCAACTCAACAGGGCGTAGGTGTTCCTCCCCAGAGCAAGCGCAGTCTGGCTGCGGTCCCCCTCACAGCTCAGGTCTTCCCACTGTGCCTCTTAAATACATACAAGTGTACATTCTGTCAATTCTACCCCAGTAAGGCTGGGGGGCGGGGGCGGTTCAGGGGAGGAAGAAATCCTAGTTTAAAGAATAATGCCTATACCCCGCCTGGCTCCAGGGCGCACTCATCAGGATAGGGTGAGATTGGGCTTGCTCTTCCCAGGGAGGAAGAAAAGCCCAAGCTGACCCTGCGCCCCTGGAATCTGCCAGCTGCCCAGCTTTGTTCTCTGATGGACAGGAACCCCCACCCCATCCACCAGCCCAGACCAGGCCTCTGCGGCCCACATCCCCCAAAGTTAGAAACTCTGGGACTCTCTGGGGACTGCCTGGGAGCCTGCCCCACAGAACACCCGGCCCTGCCGGCTGGGTTAAACACGCGGCGGCTGCTCCGCCCCACAGCACCTCCTCCCCTCGGTCCTGGTGAGCTAAGCCCCAGGAGTGGGCTCTGAGGTCTCTGGGTCGGTGATGGAGCCGCCGGCTCCCTGCAGTGGCTGCCCCAGGCTCCTCTGGAGGGCGAACCCGGCTCGGTGCCTCCTGCTGCCGCCACCGGCTCCCAGGCACAGGTGGGCTCCTGCAGCATCCTGCCCAGCAGGGAGCCCAAGCCAGGCCCTGGCCTTTCTGCTCTTTGCATGGAGTGGGCCCCTATCCGGGGGGACACAAACCCCAAACCCCAGCGGCTTCCGGAGCCGCAGGCAGCACCGAGCTCCACGTACTGGGTCCGTCCGCCCGCACGGGCGCCTGGGGGAACCTGGCGTGCAGCCGGGCCGGGAAGGGGCACGCGACCCCCTACCGGGGTGGGCCTGTGGCGACGCGCCCTGGGGAGTTGGGGGACGACAGGCCCCTTAAATAGCTTAGCGGCGCGACAGGCTCTGCCCGCGACCCACCTCGGGGACCACAGCCACAGCCACACCCGGGAGGCCGTGTGGAGGGGGCGCTCTGAAGGCAGAATCCGGGTGAAGGAAGCAGCTCCCAGGCAGCCCGCTCAGGCCAGGCGCTGGGCCTGAAGGGCCTCTGGGAGCCGCGGCTCCGGGCAGCGTCCACTCGGGCGCCCCCTGCTGACCCCGCCGCCACCCGGCATCCGGGAGCTGGAGGCTTTGGGCTCAGATCCTGGGCCTGGGGGCTGGACGTCCTAAACGCCCCAGCTCCCCTATTCTAGCCTCACCAGCACTTCTGGAGGGGCTGTGGGCCGGAGGGGGCGGCCCCTGGAGGTCAGGAGGAAGCGGAGGCCCTCGCGAGGCTGCGCTGTGGTTTCCAGAAAGCGAGCGGAACCAGCAGCCCAAAGCTGACTCCAGCGGGCCCTTGGCCGGAAGTCAGGGCAGCAGCACGGGCGTCTGCAGCGCTGTGGGTGCTCCCTGGAGCACCCCACCCTGCGCTTCCAGGGCCGGGGAGCCGAAGTCCCCGAGGCCAGGACCTGCGCCGGTCACACAGCAGATTCTTAGATTCAGGGCCCGGCAGGTGGCCCGGCCCAGCGCTGCCCGCTGGGGTCTGCCGCTGGCGCCTGTGGGGCTGTGGGCCTCCCTCTGGGCAGCCCAGCTGCCTCGGGGGTTATCCTCCCACAGAGGGGCAGGGCTTTGCCAGCTGCTGCCCTAGAGTGCCTCCTGGACCCTGACCCAGGCAGCCCTTCTCAGGGGGTGTGTGGGTGAGGCAGGAGCCTCGAGGTCAGAGGACGCCCCCCCCACCCCAGGCATCCCATGGGGCCTGCTGCCGGGTTTCTACAAGTTCCCAGGCCTGCGACAGGCCCCACACTGTGAGTGGCCAAGGCGGTGGCCCCGGGTCCCCTAGCCCTCAGGTGCTGTCCCCGGGGCAAGGCCAGCCCGAGCCCCCCTTGACCCGGCCCTCCCAGGCCCTGCCAGCCTCTCCCTCCTCCTGCACCATTGTTCTGGGGCTGAGTCTCCACTCGCCCCCTCCCTTGAACACCCACCCCAAGGCTCACCTGTCCCCATAGACCATGTCCCGGCGCTCCGGCCACTTGATGCAGTGCTATCCAGCAGCCCTGTCCACTGTCTGTGTCCCCCCGCCTTCTGTTCTTTGTGAGCAGGGGCACAATGGCCGTCTTAGCATGGGGCCCAGCCCCTTCCCTGCCTGCGCCCACCCACCCCTCCCCACTAAGTCCCTGGGCCTGTCTTCGCCCCCCCCACCCCAGCACCTCTCAAAATCCACCACTTCCCTGGACCCCAAATTTTGCCCCCCCGTTCAAGGGGCTCCCACAGTCCTTACCACCGGCCACCTTACAGAGGTACCTCACCCCAGGCCGGGCAGCTGTGACGGAGCAGGGGCCCCTCCCCAGGCCTGGCCCCGGCCTCCTGCACGCCTGCGAGAGGCGCCCAGGCCCCTCGTCCACCTCCCGGCTGGAGTGGGGGCGAGGCAGCCCCACTTCTGGAGATGTTGGCAGGGGGTCCCCTGACTGTCCAGTTGAAAGTGGGTGCTGGCGTGTGAAGGGGGGTCCAGGAGGGTGGGCATTTCCAGAGGGGTGGACAGAAGCTTTGGAACTGGGGTGCCTCCAGGGAAGAACTCCCTGGGTCCAGAGTTGGTGCTGAGGGGTCTTCTCCTGACCAAAGGGGGGTCCCTGTTGCTGGTAGTGGACTCAGGCCCCGGAGGGTCACTGGCCCTTCCATCTGCTGGGGTGCGGTGCACTCAGAGAGCCCTGGCTGGTGTTTTCAGGGGACCCATGAAGTGACCCCAAGGTGGGCAGTGGTTTGCACCATCTCACCCTCCCCAGCCCTGGGAGAGATGGCCTTGGGGAGGTCCAGGCTGGCTCCTCCCGGTGCAAGCTGGCCTCCACACCAGCCCTCCTGGACTGGCCTCGGGAAATGTCAGCCACAGGGAGACTGATGCTCAGGCTGGAGACAGCAGGAGGCAGCAGCCCTGCCTGGCCTGGCCAGGGGTGGGGAGTGAGGCCTCACTTCTGCTTCTGGGGGACAGAGGGCGCCCTGAGCCTGAGTCCTGCCCCCTTTCTCCCTCTGTGGCAAGGGCCCAAGGCAGGGTGCAGCCACTGGGTGAGCCAAGCTGAGGGGTCTGTGGCGCCCGCGCCACCCCCAGTCTGAGCCAACCTGGGAGTGGGGGTGTGGGCAGGTTGGCAAGACCTGGGTGAGACAGTATCTGTGTGCTGGGTGGGGGCACGGGCGCCCCAGTACCCTCCAGAAAGCGAGGAGACTAGCTCAGAGAGCCACGGCCGTGCCCCCAAGGCCACACAGTTCAGCCGCGCCCTCGGCCGGCCCAGTGGCCAGAGCTCAGGTGTGGAAGCCGGACGCCACTTGCCCCGCGCTTAGGCCGGTCTCCCCACACAGCCTGCTTTCTGGGCACATCTGTGTGTGCGTGCCCCCGGGCTCCTGAGTGTCTGCGTAGGGCTGTGAGTGCAGGGGCCCCCTAGTAGGGGTGTGGACAGTCAGGGGTGTGGTTTGGGGCTCGGCCAGACCCAGAGTCGTCCACCCTGATGGACCTTCCAACTCTGGGGTCCCCATTGTGCTCAGAAGCAGGTCGTCGGGAGAGAGCCCCTAGCCCAGCCACTCACACTGTCCCCTGTCCCCTCTGTGAGGTGCACCCCCCTTTGTAGACCAGTGACCTGAGGCCTGGGACAAAGGCTTGCGCCCACACCCACCAGACCCTTCTACTTGGTTTTCCACTAGAACAAGAGCGCCCCCCTTGGGTCCCCCCAGGTACTGCCCCCACTGGAGTGCTTTCCTGCTGAGTGCCCAGCATGGGAGTGCAGGGAAGGGCAAACCCTGGGCGTGGGTGCGGGGGTTGTGAGGGTGTACCCAGCCAGCGCGCTCAGCCAAGGCTGCCAGGGCGGCCAGAGCACCCCGGCTGTGGGCAGACGGCCGAGGAGGGCGTCTCCCTCCTCCTCTGCCCAGGCCCCCTTCGAGGGAGCTGCAGAGGGGGCCCCCACCCCGCAGGGCAGGGCGCGGCCCCCACCGCCCCCGCGCCCTCCCCCTGCCCAGACAGGCTCTGGGGAGAGCGGCGTGAGTCACCGGCCGGAGCGTGTCCCCGCGAGCGGCAGCGGCAGGTTCCGTAGGTAATTGTGTAATTTACGAGCCGCCTCCCGGCCAGTGTGAGTCAGCGGCTGAGTCGTGACCAGCGGGGGCTGCGAGCTGGCCGTCGGCTCGGCCTCCGTGTCTGGGGGGCCAGCGGTGGGCCGGGGTCTGCCTGGGACCCCAGTGGGGAGGAAACTGCGCCTTCCTGAGTTGGGGGCCCTGACTGGGGGACCATGATCCCTGTGTGGGGTCCTGGACAGAGGCCACGGCCTTCTCTGAAACCTCGGGGCCGCCAGAACCCCTGAGAACAGACAGACACACGGACACATTCACGTTTCCATAGAATATTTATTAAATAATCTGCCGACATCCAGGTGTGTTGGGGGGTCCCCAACTGCGGCACCTCCCCCCGCCTTCTACTTGGCCGGAAGGGTCATCTGGCCACCTGCCCCACTGCCCAGAGGGTGGCCCTGGCCTCCGGGCACCTGCAGTAGCGTCCTTGCTGGTCTTGGCGGACGCGGGGCCCTGAGGCCTCCCCAGAAGGGACCATCAGGCCTGGGGGGGTTCCGGGGGGAGTGGCGGTGACTCCCAGGTGAAGCCTGAGTGAGCAGAGCGGGACAGCAACAGCACTGAGGGGAGCAGGAGGGTTAGAGGGCAGCCAGAGGCCATGCAGCCCCCCAGCGTGACCACTGGGCCTGCAGGACAGGGCGGTGGCTCCGGGCAGGGTGACCCGGCACCCACTTCCTTCTGCCTCAGTCTCCACACCGAGCACCCACCGTCCCGGACTGATGTGGACGGCGTCGGGCCACCCCTGGATTTCTCCTGGCTAAACCCCCCAGACACCACCGCACCAGAAGGGGATAAATCAATAAAGAAAAACAACCTCAGCTGTGAAAAGCAGGCCAGATCTGCATGCTTCCCGGCCTAAGTTAATTACACTTTAAATTGGTATGTTTACTGATGGGGATTTCAAGTTACAGAGACACCCCCCCAACTGCGTGTACAGTGAAACTCAGCAGGCTGGCGGGCTCCCCCCGCCTTGGCAGGCCGCGCAGGTCCCCTGCCAGCGGGGAGCGGAACAGAAACAGCTATTTTTGCGTGCTAGGGAAAACGAAGACGGCGCAGATGG
>NW_004567114.1:1903887-1911293 GCF_000260355.1 Condylura cristata
CCGCGGGCGCGGTTGGGTGTCGGCACTGCCCTCCGCCCCTGAGCCCCGTGTGTCTGGGACAGGCGCCCCGCTCCATGGCCCCCCCCGTGGGCTCTGGCTGCACCCACGGAGCCCCCCGGCCCCCAGGCCGGGTCCCAGCTCCCAGGGGACGTGATGGTGTGGCCCGGCCCCTGGCGCGCGGTGGGGATGGACCTGGATGCTGCCTGTGCCCACGTGGCCCTGCAAAGGGGAGACAAGACTGTGTCCTGTGAGCCTTCCTGCCCTGAGCCAGGTTCTGCGGCCCGGGGCGGAAACAGTCCCCGGCCCCGGGGGCCTGCAGGCCGGGCAGGGGAGAGCGGCCGGGCAGGGTCAGGGGACGGGACGGGTGTCCGACTGCAGCTGAAGCGCTGTGTGGCCATGAACCAGGCAGGCTTCCTGCAGGAGGGGCACTGGAGCCGGGCCTGGCAGAGACGGGGGGAGGGGCGCTCCGTTGGGCTACGGTGAGCAAAGGCAGAGACCGGGCCCGCAGCACCAGAGCGGCATGGTGGGCTTCGGGGCCCCAGCTGAGCCGCCCCTCGCCTGGACCGCGGCGCGGGGGCGCGGTCCCACCTGGCCTGCAGCCCCAAGCGGCCCGCCGGGGTCCGGCCCCAGCCCCACCTCGGCTCACCGCGGGCTGCCCCTCCGCGCCACCTGGATAATGGGAAGATGATGGAGGAGCCCCGCGCCCTGCTTCCTGGCCCCCGGCCCCTCCCGCCCTCGGGTTCCCCTCTGCCTCCGCGGGGTCCTTCCAGCGCCCCGACCGCAGAGCCTTGGCAGCACTCGGCGGAAGCTGATGTCCCTGGTCCCCGTAAGCGCCCCCGCCGCCCCGCTCCCGTGCGCCCTCACGGAGCACGCTGTACTCACTCACCCCGCGGCCATGCTCCAGGCCCGCCGGGTGCCGCTCCTGGCCGTCAGGCGGCCGGGCCCACCCCCGGGGCCGAGCACCCCAGGGAGCCAGGGCTGCAGGGCCAAGGGCCGCTGCCAGGACCCTGTGGGCTCGCCCGCCCCCCACCCCGTGCTGCCTTGTGGTGGGGACACCGACCGAACTCAGGGCCGCTTCTGAGGGCCCACCACGTCCGAGGGGCATGAGGGCGCTCCCCCAGGCCGGGCCCTGGCAGAGTGGGCAAGAACAGGCGGCTGGGGCCTCCCTGCTGGGCCGCTGCAGGCCAGGCGCTAAGCCTCTCTGTGCCCCGGCTCCTCGTGTGTGGGAGGGGACCAGGAGGCAGACCCCGACCAGGGCCCAGCCCCGGACAGCTCCGAGCACCCGACTGCCCCTGAAAATCGGGTGGGGACAGGCTTGTCCCTCGATGTCCGGACGCTCAGTGCCTCCCGTGGAACCATCTCCAGGAGACCCAGAGGGGGAGACATTTCCATCTGCTTGTCAGATGAGAAAGGCCTGTGTTTATTTTCTCTTCTCCTCAAACAATAGATAAATGAGTAATTTGGCTTTTAATGAAATTCTGCACCCGGCAGCACGGGGTCACCCTCTCCGGGTCTGAAATGTGTGTGGAGGCCGCAGGCGGCCGTGTGTCCGGTACCCTGGGCTGACATTCTGTCTTATGCTTAATTCTCTGGGGGCGGCTGGTCGCCGAGTGGCGGGGGGCGGCCGGGGGGCGCGCTTGTTAACACAGTGCTGTGGGGGTGGTTACATTGCAGCTATTAAATGAGGCTAATGCCTCCCCGACACACACGCCTTTAATGTATTCCAGAGATGTGTGGATGCATTAAGAGCAATTTCCATCTCCAAATGTTCCCACTTTGTCAATTTCATGCATAAAATATTAGCCCCATGCCACCTCCAGCCGGTCGCACAGGGAGCCCCCCATCACAGCGGGGGTGGGGGGGTGGTGCTGGACCGGGCGCCAGTGTGTCTTTGGCGCTATACTGGGGTTGGTCACTTCCTCTGGGGCTCTGGACCCCCTGGAAAGCGGGGAGAAAAGCCCAGAGCCAGCTGATCTGTCCCTGTGGAAACAAGCCTCGGACCCTCAAATGGCTGCAGGGCAGCAAAGCCAACAACCAAATAGGTTTTCACACAAATGAAGACTTTCTAGCACCGATGACCACCTTCACCGCTCCGCCCCGACACCCTGAGTGTCTCCTCAGTACCAGGTACTTTCCTGGGACTAACGCGATAAAGCTCCTGCCCCCAGAGGCCCTGTAAGTCAGTCAACAAACACTCACCGTGCCTTACCACAGGCCTGGCCTAGGGACCAGGGGGGCACAGGATGGAAGAGCAGTCCCTGTCCTGAAACATGTGACGGGCTGTGGGGGAGAAGGAAAGGTGATGTTAGGAACCCCGGACGGTGAGTGGGGAGGGCTGGGGTCATAGACCGATGTGGCGTGGGGGAGAGAAAGGCGGGGGGCTAGGTCACCCACCAGGGCCTCGGGGATCCCGGGGTCGAGAGGGGGACAGCGCTTGGGGCGGGAGGCCAGTGAGGGGGACTGAGCCTGAGGGAGGGGCTGCAGGGCGGGAGGGGGGCTGGGTCCCGGGCGGGTGGCCCAGCTCTGGGCACAAGCAGGGTCAAGGGGACAGGCAGAGCAGGAGACCAGGGCATGAGCTGGCAGGGGCCACGGCAGGGGAGGCCCAGCCCAGAAGAGCAGGCGGGATGCCAGGACGTCGCTGGCACCGCTGACCTGGGCTGCCCGGACGTCGCTGGCACCGCTGACCTGGGCTGCCCGTGGGCTCTCGGGGGCCTCCGGAGCACTGCGGCTGGAAGACTGGCAGGCCCGGTGGCACGGGTCCGCAGGCGCAGGTCACCCTCCAGAGAGCTGGGGCGCCGAGGCGGCAGCGCCCGGCGGTGTCAGTGCCGGGAAGAGGTTGACTGTATAATATTCATCGTATAGAAAGTGAACACCGCACAGGCAACCTGTTTCAGGCACCGCGGAGCGGCGCACACTCCAGATCTCCAGGCCGGAGGCGGCGCCCGCCAAGACCGGCGCTCTGCGCTCCGAGGCCGCGGGCCTGTGAGGCTGCGCCCGCCCCGCCCTCGCCCAGCCCTGGCGCAGGAGGCATGCGAGGCCCGCCCGAGCGGGGGCGCAAACATGCCGGACGACCTCTGCAAGCAGCACGCGGGGGCCCGCCGTCGTCCCCGCCATGCTGGGGTGACGGAGTGGACGTGCCTCGGGGGCGCGCCATGCTGCGGCCGGTACGGTCAGTGTGCCAGGACACGGCCCCAGGCTGCCTGTGCGGCGCCGGCATGGGAAGCGGCCGGGCCCCGAAGCCCCTCACAGCCGGGGCGCTGCCAGGCCAGCCCCCCACCCCCGTCCGTGCGCCCACGGGCGGGAAGCTCCTCCCGGACGGCCGGGCCCGAGGCCAGCAGCGGACACAGGCCCTGCATGCACGTACCCTGGAGGCGCCGGTCCGGGCCTGGCCTGTGGGGCCGCAGGTGGCACTGAGGACAGGCCATCTGTGTTATATTCGTCATTAATAAAGCGAACTCATCACAGACAGCCTCTCCTCAGGTACCCACAGTGAGGACAGCACGGTGGGCTGCAGGGCGCGATGCTCGCCTCCGAAGCCGGCCTGGGGAGGACAGACACCGGGTGAGAGGCCGGGGCGGCCGCTGCCCTGCCTGGCCCCTCTGGCCCCGCCCAAGGGCTTCATCGCCAGGTGCTCCAGGTGAGATGTGATACTGAGGAAAGATCAACCATGTATTATTCGAAGCCAATGAAGCGAATATAACACGGTCGATCTCCCTTCAAGCACCAGGAAGGTCTGAGCCGAGAGCCCGCCCCGGCCAGCCCCGGCCCAAGGCTGCGGCGGACGCGGACGGCTAGTGGACCAGGTGAAGTACATTTGGAACAATTACTGTCCAGCTGGTCGACCACCCGTCCTGCACCCCAAGTGGCGCTGCGAGAGACGTGCTTCCCCGGCCCGGGCCCGAGTTGGCCCCTCTGGTGGAATTTATACCGAAAAGGGGTTCACCGAGCAGCGTTCGCCATCCAGACGCAAAGACGCTCGGGTAACCTCTCCCAGGTACCACGCCTGGACTGAGGCGGAGGATTCCAGAAGACCTGCCCCGAGGGGCTCGAGTGCTGGGCACTCAGGGCTGGGACTCGCCCCACGGCCCCTGCCACGAGGCCCGCCACCTTCCTGGGGGGAGCCCACCAGACACCCTTCTGGGGCAAGCGTGAGGCCTAGCAGGATCCAGAAAGTAGCCGCCGGTGTGGGCGCCCAGGGGTGCCTGACGTACCCCTGTGGCCCCAGTGTCCTACCTCGGGCTGCCTGAAGCTAGGGAGGCTGCTGAGGGCCCGGGGCCTTCCCTGCGGGCACCGAGCCTGGTCTGGGCCCAGCGCCCCGCACTGAGCTCACGCCCCTGCTCACGCCTCCGCTTAGCTTCCACACCCCAGAACCCCTTACAGGGCAAGTGGACACACATAATACCCTGGCCATTTGACCACCCTCATGTGCTGGGCCAGAAAAACACCCAAAATTAAAGGAGTGAAAAAGCAAGTGGACGCGCAGGTGACCCCTTGCCAAAAGTGGGCAGGGCGGCCTGGCAGCCAGAGGCCCGGCTTCCCGGAGCCGACTTGGCCCGAGAACTCCTGGTAGCGGGGTTGGGGTGGGGCACAGCGCGGGCAGACTGGGCCCTGGGCCTGCGCCCGCTGTGTGGACGCGGGAGGGCCCGAGGCCAGAGCCCTCCCTTCCCTCACATGGGCGCGCCTCGGCCGCACCGGCAGCAGAGCTGGCCGCCGGGGGCCTGGTGCAGGGAGCCTACGCAGACCCCTGGCCCGGGAACCGTGGGCACTGACCTCCCGCTCCGAGACTTCTGGAGCCGGCGTTGCCTCCAGGCAGTGCTCGCAGGAATGTGCTGGACTCCAGCGAGTGGACGGATGGCACAGGGCATGGAGACCTGGGGGCACGTCCCTGGGCTGAGCCCACGCGCCCCGGAGGGCTCCCGTGCTGGCACCTTCCAAGGGTGCTGTGGCTTCCGCAAATCCCCGCGGTGGGGGATCTGGAAAGGGACACCCCACCCGCACAATCGGGTCACAGGTCAGCATGCCAGAGGGGCCCCTCCCAAGCACAGCTTGGGTCCCAGAGGCCGTCAGGCCACCTCCCCGCAGCCGGCCCCCACCACCTGCGCGCTGCTGGGGTCCGCGGAAGGCCGCCCGTCTGCGCTCCCACGGCAGCGGCGGGGCGTCGGGGTGCACGCACTGGTGATGGCACGGTCCCGGCACACGTGACCCGCACATGCACACGCCGTCCAGGCAGCTCTCTGGGGGTGGGGACGGAGAGGGGAGCTGTGGGCGGACCGGGGCACCTCTGCCCCCCGACCCCTCAGCCCTGTAAACTCGCCTGAATTCAGCCGTCTGGTGCGAACTGCACCACCGCCGATCTTCGTGAAGCGTCTCCGAGTGCGCGCATGACCTGACCCCCGCCGCCGAGCTTTCCCGACTGCAGCGGCACTGTCCTCATCTCTTTTATTCCCTTGCTATTTTCCGGAAATCATTCTCGTTAGGATCAATTCTTTCCCATTTAGCAGTCTGAGTGAAGGCCGGGGTCCTCCAGGGCTCTCCCGGCACCGGTACCCGGCCCCGTGGGCTGGGCCCAAGCTCGCGGCCAGGCGTGGCGAAGCCTGCAGCGAATCCTCCGCCAGGCTCCAGTCAGCTGCCACGTGTTCCTCTAGGCCATTCGGTTGTTTCGGTTTCACCTTGTGTTGATTATTTTTACCACGATAACTTGACCGGAGTGAGGTGAACTACCGACGGGCGTTGGGCCCTTGGCCCGCGAGAAGACGCGCCGGGGCCCGGCCGCACCTGGCTGCCGGGAGCTGCGGGGCCGAGAGGCGGGCGGGGCCTCCAAGAGCCACCGGGAAGCTCACGCACGTGCTCAAAAGCATTTTCGGGGAAACAGCGGTGGGTGAGGGCGACGGGGTCAGAGGTCGGATGGTGACGGAGGGGGCCGGGCGAGGAGGGGCCGGACCCGGCGCGGACACGCCGGTGGCCTCCGGGCCTGCGCGCCTGCCCGCACCGTCCGTGCCCACGGGCGGCGCCCCGCGGCCGCCCCGTCCGTCCTGGTCCTCGAGAGAGGTATGGCCCCCGAACTTGCCCGTGGGTCCCGGAAGCCATCCCAGGCAGGATTTGATACTCAAACAAAAGTTGCCTTTGTGTGATTCAACATAAATAAAGCGAATTCACCAAGGGCAACCTCTGCTCAAGGATCAAACATGGGCAGCGCCAGGTGCCTCTCCGCAAGGCGGGCGCTCGGGCCGCGCTGCACCTCCCCCTCGGTGCCGACACTCCCTCCGCCCTCCGGACGCCGGCGCCACCTCCGCGGAGCCGCGCACCACCGCAGGGGCGGCGGGAAGGGCGCTGGGACGCGCCCCGGGCCCAGCAGGCGGGCAGACGGCAGCTTGGGCCAGGGTCCGGTCACTTACCGGGCGAGGAGGGCACACGGAGGCCCCGTCCCAGCGCCGGTGTCTCCGCTGGACGTCCCCGATGAGCGTCCATCCGAGAAGCAGAGGTTTAACACTGCGCAGGGCTGGGGCCCTGGCGGGGCGTCCGGCCTGCGGGGCGGGGCTGACCTGCAGCGGGCTGTCCAGGGCAGGAGGCCCTGCCACGTCCCCGGGCAGCACAGGTGCGGCTCCCTCGCGCTTTCTTCCAGGGGTCTCGAAGAAGAACTGTCAGCCAGCCACATGCTCGCTGAGGGGCGCTGGGCCGGGAGGACCGGGCAGTCGCAGGCAGACCCGGGTCGGGAGGGCGATGCAGCCGCCACGGGGGTCCGAGGCGCCGAGTCTGCGGCCCAGCGCCCTGGACGCTGCCTAAACCCTGCGTGCGTGTCCATTTTCTACTCCGGTCCGTAGGCGAGGCGTCGCCCCATTTTGCACCCGGTAACTGAGAAACGGACGGGGCAAGTCACGTGAGTTTCCCGAAGCCCCCGTGGCCAACAGACGTCAGGTCAGGGAGCAGCGGGCGCCGCCCGGCCCTTCCGTGACGCAAAGCTGCCAAGGCCGCCTGCGCCCGCTGCGAGGGCCGCCCCCGTGGTCACCCCGAGGGGTCGACACCTGGGGCACAGTGACAAGGAACTCCTGGGCTCCAGCCGCCAGGTTGCGGGGAGGCCACCAATTCCCACGCCCTAGAACGAGCCCTGAAAGAGGCTCCCCAAACCCGGCTCCTCCTCTGACGGCTCCGGGTCACGACTCAGACACGCCATGTCCCCAGGGCGCGGCAGGGGGCGCTGGCGCAGCTCCTTACCTGACAGGCGCGGGACTCCCCTTGCGAAGGCCTCCCAAGAAGAATTTAGTACCGAAAGGAGATTGGCCATGTAATACTCATCATAAATAAAATGAACACACCATGGACAACCTCCATTCAAGTACCCGAGCGGGACGCTTGCTTCCGGCGTGACGGGACGCGGGCCCAGGGCGGCGGGCCGGGGCACAGCCCCG